>NC_134582.1:76108566-76467733 GCF_037038515.1 Microtus pennsylvanicus
TTGCGAGCTTTGGCAAGGGGTTGTAGGTGGAAACACACAAAGACACACAGACAGAGAGACAGTGACACAGACCTCTAGTCACTGGTAAGAAGCCCTTTATTCAGTAGCACCATGGAGGCTTATATACCCAACAGTCAGGTGGGCCAACAGGTGAAAACCTTATCCTCTGAGCCTCAAGGCCAAGGCAACACGTGCTCGTGAAGCAGAGCTGGTAAACAACTTTGACACAGCTTTCAGTAACTCAAATCAGAAGGAAAGGAAAGATCTCTAGCAGGGAAGAGCAGCTGGAGGCCAGGATTCCAGGTCCCAACAGACAAGGTAGTTGCTGGGATCTGGGGCTGGAGGAGACAGTGGTTGACTGTTCTGACATCACTCCTAAAAGCTGAGCTCTATCCCAGGTATGTGGAATGCTTGGCTTGGTGGCGGTCTCTCATAGCCATCTGCCTGCTGACATGGATGTCCCTCTGGAAAAAGACCACGCGGTTCTAGGTCTCTTCAGATTGCCAGGGGCTCTGTCTCATAAGAGGCAACAAATAGACATCCGGGGTCCAGTGCTTCCTTGGCACTCGGAAAGATTGTAAGGATGGAGGGAAAGCCAGCAAGTTGGACTCGGGTGATGGCTGGCTCTCTACCCCACACTTCTTCCTCCTGGCTTCTGCTCTGGTCTCCCTTCTTTTACCCCTTGCGGATGAGTGGCGGTTAGGAGGTTGAGTCTCACCGCAGCCCTCTGAGTCACGAGCAGGAACTGAATGTCCCTTGGGGATAGAGGCCCAAACGGGAATATGCGTGTCTGAGGGGAATCATAAGGCAGAGGCAGAGGAGACCCACGTAAAGGACACTGAACTTTGAACTTTTGTTTGAGTTGGGGACCCAGTCTGAGGAGAGGCCCCAGGATGCAGTTGCTTTAAACATAACGACAATTAGCATTTACTGTACAGTCACTGTGTGCTGTGCCTACTTTGAAGAGGCAGGTGACTATGTATTTCTCTGCTAATTCACAGTACCACAAGGGATCCTTATTATTAGACCCTTGAGAGGAGAACTAGTCCCCCCATCCCCCTGAGGCTGCCTGCCGAGTTCTGTCACAAGGCTGGTGGCTATGTTCGGTAGGTGCTCTTCGGAGAAGTGGGGGTCATCAATGCCTGGACCTCAGAAACTTCTCCAACCTCCCAGAGAGACATTGATTTCTCACCCACTGTCCTCAGCTAGGAGGAGGCCCTGCACATGGCTTTGTTAGGAATTTGTAGGAATTCACATGCCCTCTCTGTCTTCTTGTTTGTAAAATGAGGGTCCCTTGTCCTTTTCTGAAGACACAAAACAGAGAGTGAGACACACACACAGCCAGAAAGGAGTTACCACTTCCCAAAATATATGGGAGAAGGGGAATGTGGTGGTTTGAATAGGTATGTGTTGTTGGATTCCCCTCTGTATGCTGTGAATACCATTGGTTAATAAAAAAAAAATTGTCTTGGGCTTGCACAGGGAATAGAGGTAGGTGGGGAAAACTAAGATGAATGCTGGGAGAAAGAAGGGCAGAGTCAGAGAGAAACCATGATGCCCCGCTGGAGACAGGCACACTGACATCTTGCTGGTTGGCCACGACCTTGTGGTGATGCACAGATTAACGGAGATGGGTTAAATTACTATGTAAGAGTTAGTCAAATATACTTAAGCTATTGGATAAACAGTATTGTAAATAATATAGTTTCTGTGTAATTATTTTGGGTCTGAGCTGCCGGGAACCAACAAGCAGCCTCCTTCAACAGGTACGATCCCATAGACTCATGTGTTTGAGTGCTTGGCCTATAGGGAGTGACACTATTAGGAGGTACAACCTTGTTGAAGTAGCTGTGGCCTTGTTGGAGGAAGTGTGTTACTGTGGAGGCAGGCTTTGAGGTCTCATATGCTCAATCTCTGCCCAGTGTGGTACACAATTCACTTCCTGTTGCCTGCATATCAAGATGTAGAACTCTCAGCTCTTTCTCCAGGACCATGTCTGCCTGCACGCTGCCATGTCCTGCCATGATGATAATGGACTAAACCATTGAAACTGTAAGCCAGCTCCAATGAATGTTTTCCTTTATATGAGTTGCTGTGGTCATGGTGTCTTTTCATAGCAATAGAAACCCAAACTAAGGTAAGGTCCAGCAGGACTGAGGTTCAGGGAGAAGGGGACCAGAGGGAGCTAGAACCATTTCTTAAAATCCTGGAGATTGACCAGTGTGATGATGTGGATAGACGCTTTTGGAGCGGAGACACATTCAAAGCCTCATTGTCTACAAAGGGGTCAGGTACCTTTGGGTCAGTCTCTTGCTTCTCAGTCAGCCCTCAATCTGTGAGATACAAGGGAAACACCTGCTGGTGACCTTGGAGAAACTGAAAGTTCCCTGAAGTGGAGCAGGCAGACTCTTCAGGCCTTAGGAGCAGCTGTGGCAGCACAGCCTTTGGACTAGGAGGCAGAGTCTCCTGCAGCATGGTTGTGTGTGTCCATGTATGCTGTGCATGAGCCTGAGGTGCTGGGGGTGTGCAGGAGGGGTGAGGCACACAGAAGGGGGACAAGTTGTCTATCTCTAGACCTTGCCTGGCCAGGCTTCAATTTTGCAGGAGGCCCAGTGAGGCCATCTGGAAAGACTTGGTTTCACCTGGAACCACTTGGATTTTTTTAAAACCCTTTGTTTCCCTAAGGGGCTGGGGAGATGACTTAGCGGTTAAAAACACTGGGTGCTCTTCCGGAGGACCAGGGTTGGATTCTGGGAACGCATAGGGAGGCTCACAACTCTAACTACAGACCCAGGGGTTTACTCCCACTTTGGCCTCCTTGGGTACTGCATGCACGTGGTGCATATACACACATGCAGGCAAAACACCCGTGCATGTAAATAAAATGTAAGGCATCAGATGAGTTTGTTTGTACTCTAAAATGGTTAGCTATGAGTGCACATCTTTCCACCCTGTGACTTTCTGGGTCACAGCCAGTGCAGAGTTTTGACAGGAAATCCCGTGGCCCTGGTGTTTCTCTTTTGGGGCAGGGCTGCCCAATTATGTGTCCACTGCTTCTCCAGTTCTGTACCTCCCTTCAGGCCCATGAGATCACCCATCCTGGAGGCCGTGATGTGATGTGAACATCGTTCACAGGCTGTTCTCAGTGATATCCACCCGGGGCAAGAATACAGCATTCTATACTCCCAATACGAGGCACGGTGGGATTAGAGCACCATGCTTGACCTCACCGACGTGCGGGCACAGATGGGTTTCCTGGAGATGCTCCTTGCCAGGCACCTGAGAGCAGGCTGCCACCTGGCCCCGCTTGGCTTTTCTATTCATCCTGCCATGTGGTAATCCTTCCTTCTGAGTAGGCATGAGGTTCCTACCCTCACCAGACTTGCCTCTCACAGTTTCCAGTCCTTTTGGCTAGTATCAAGTATTCATGTGCTCATCTTCATCCAGGGACAGGGTTACATCAAGGCCAGGGCTCACTTGATCCTCACAGACAGCTTGTGAGGCAGTGGACATAGATATTCTTGCATGCACTGTCTCTGCTTGCTGTATATGGTGATTGCATTCTTGATGCGGTGGATGACAAGTGCTGAGGGCTCCTCAAGGTGCCTGCATGCAGTGTGTGATTCGCTACTGGCATTTATTCTTTGTTGTCTTCTTTATATAAATGGAATACAGCTTTGAGAGGCAACACGGTTTGCCTGGATTCTCAGAAGAGCCTTCACCACCAAACAGGATTGTGCTTGGCTCTTTGTGACAGCACTCCAGGGGCTTAACTAAGAAGTGGGTTATTTTGCCCGTATAACCACAAGCCTAGGGGTTCAATTCTGGGGCCGGAGCAGTTATTCCATTCTGCCATCACTTCCCAGATCCTTTTGTTCGTTTTTCCATTTTTAGCATGTTGCAGGGTAGATGCCCTATGGCTGTTTTCATATTAGAAAACAGGTATAGAAAAGAAGCGGTCCGAGGGGTGGAAGGGGCAGGGTCTATACTGGGAACACTTCCCTAGAAATCCCAGTGGACTAGTGCAGATAGTTCCTGCACTGTCGCACATGCAAGCGAGTTCAGTCTGGGAGAGAGAGAGAGAGAGAGAGAGAGAGAGAGAGAGAGAGAGAGAGAGAGAGAGAGAATATATTAGGCGGGCATTTAGCACAGTCAACAGACCTGCTGGCCACCTGCCTCTTAAGACTGTGTGGTTTCCTCTTTACTGACCCCCTTGGACTTTGCTGTCTTGGCCTCTGGCGTCCTCCCTGAAGGTTATTCTGTCTGGGCACCAAGTAAATCCTGGGCTTCTTGTCACTAGTGAGAATGATGTTCCCTGTGTTCTTGGCTGAAGGGACGCAGCACAGGAAGGTGAGGCGGGGGACTTCTCAGAGCCCCAATTCTGCCGTCTTGCTGACTCTTGGCATCAAGAGAGTATGTCCCTTTTGCAGGATGAATGAGAAACCCTGAGCAATGGAGACCTTTTGGGCCTGAGGCTGGGGCTTGGAGACAGCTCATTTATCAGCTTCTGGAAGTTTCCCTGAAGCACTGATTGAGGAGCCCTGTCAGCAGCAAGATCTAGGACCTTTATCTCAAGAATGACCCATCTGTGTGGCACCGTAAATCTGAGTCACAACTGGAAGGTGGAGGTGGCTGCGGTTTGGTGTTGGCCTCTTGGAGGCAATTTTCTCCAGTTACTGGTCCTCCAGCCTTCTAGAACACCCTTTCATTTCATGGTAGCCCCTGACGGGCGTCCTGCACAAAACTAAACTGAAGCCATGCACAATAGAGATGTGGACGGCCTCTTTCCAGGGTGCTGTCCTACACTGTTCCTCCCAGATGAGGTCTTTTCCTCAGACAGGGAGCAGGGAGGAAGGAGTGTGTCAGTGAAGGGGTCGGGCTTTGCTTCTTATCCTGCGGGGAGGATGGTGGCAGCTGAAAGGTTTAGTATTCTAGTGAGGCCTCATGACATAACACATGCAGGTGCTCATTCTGACTCACCAAGATGTTGGCGCTACCTGGGCAGAAGAACAACACACCCTAGGCAGACAGCTCTGTACAATGTCACCCTGGGGGAGGGAGCCACACCAAGGAATGCTTAGTTTCCTCAAGGGCCTTCCCACCATCCTAGGTCTTCCCACAATCCTTCTTCTTGCAGTGGCTTAGGTCTGAGATAAGGGGACTGAGGGCAGGGCTGAGGCCCCACAGGGGATTCCAAATGCGTTTTCTAGCCACAGAATCCATCACTTTAATGTGATCTGGCCTCCTGTTAGGATGATTAACCAAGGGACCCTCTGTCCTGGTGCTGGCGGCTGCTGCAAAATTCTGATAAGGAAGCCTATAAAACCATCTCTCAGCAGCCAAATGAGGCCACACACGCATCCTGCAAAGGTGGCTCGGTTTCTAGTGGCTCCTTGGGACATCTTCTGCCTGAATTTGCCTGAAACAGCTGCCTCTGGGAAGACTGCAGAGCTCTGGGGAGAAGCGAGTTGGGTGGATGAAGGACCCCAGAGTGTTGGGAGCTGTGAACCCCCCATATCCTGAATTCCTGGTAAACAACTTGTAATGCTTGCAGCTGCTCTGAGCACGAGATTCTCAGGAGTTCCTGATGGCAGGGGAGAGGTTTCTGGTGGGTTTGGCTGGGACATGGCTATCAGTTAAGGATTGCTATATAAGCTGCCTGCCCCTGGACACAATACAGGGGGCATTCTTGTATCAAGGATGATCTATGTCTCTGTGTGCTTCAATCTCCAGCCCCTTGCCCGGTTCACGAACTGTATGGTAGCTCATAGAGCTCAGACGGGCGTGGTGCGCTACACTGGAGGTCTGCATGACTCCAGCGGAACTCTCCCACCAGGCCCTGAAGAGCAGCAATCTGCAGTCAGTCGCTGCCTTCTCTGGGCTACTTCTGTGACATGCATGTGCCGTGAAGTGCCTGCTCTGGAAATGCGACTTAAATGGCAGAGTCTGTGTTCTAGGCTCAGTGGAGCTGTGGAGACAACACGGTAAATAAGGCATTGAAGCCGCATGATGAGCGTGAGGTCGGGGAGGAAGGCGATCTGTGGGGTAAGCAGGGTGTGTGTGCAAGTGACGATGGTCAGAGTCCTGGAGAAGAGGTGGGTGGAATGCTGGGAAGGGAGGAGGAGGGCTGTCCATGGAGTATGCAGGGTGGGTGTGTGTCCTAAGGGAAGAGGAGGGTGGAATTCTGAGTAGAGAGGTGTGAGAAATAAGAACTGGTTCAGCCCGGCTGACTATTGAGGTATAAGAAGATATGCAGGGAAAGGAAGCTAGAAAAGGGTTCTGTCAGGGTAGTCTGTGAAACCACGAGCAGGCAGTGCTCTCTGAGGGCTGTGGGAAACATGAGTGGCTAAAGGTGAGGTGCCAAGAGCTTGTGTTAGTCAGGGCACTCTAGATAGAACGAACCCACATATAGACAGGGTCATCGTTACCTTGAGTACCAGCCTGCAGCCGCACAGGGCTTGACGGGGACCCATGGAGTCGGTGAACTAAGACTTCATCCGAGAGAATGGGGGGAAAACACACATACTCACACAACACACACACACACACACACATTCTTGATGATTTCCTTCTGACTTCCATTTTTATTCTTCTTATTTTTCCTCTACGTCTATCCTGGTATTTTTCCTCTCTCTTTCTTGTTTTCCTTCTAACTTTTTTTTTCTTACAGCTTATGTACCCCAGCAAAATATTTCAAGAAATATAAAAATTGCAATATGGTTACATTCTATTTTTCAAGTGAACGGTTGCATTGAACACAAGTAAAACAGCATGTTTTCCGTATCCCTCACATGATTAAATATTTTACATCCTTACAGGTGAAAAGTTGTCCCAAGAACCCCATGCATTCATGGCCAAGCAACTTGTGATAGATGAACAAAGTGTGAGCAAGCAAGGCATTTTTCTCAGCCAGTTCTTTTGCTGGCAGGCTGCATTGTGCAGTTACAAGGAAAGGACCAATCATTTTATTACTTATTTCAAAAGGTAATTTTATAAGAAATCTTAGAAGAACCACAAATCTAACGTCTATATATGAAAAGAATCAGCCAGCTCTATTTTAAATCCTTGGGGTGCACACCCGCTCATCAGCAGTTTTACATCAGGAAGCCGAGGGCAGAAATGGACACAAGGGATTAATCGCCCTCCCATCTTAGCGCGAAAGAAAGGCACGTCAGCTGATAATAACTGGGCTGCTTTGTTTTTCTTCTCTGACCTTAACGAGTCCCTCATTCAGCTCTGTGCCTTTCAAAAACTTTAGATTGTCTTCTTGGGTTTTTCACCTCAAAGCTATTTGACAAAAACATCTTAGTATAACCTTATTTTCAAAGCTTCGTTTCAGCTATGATGCACCTGGAACCTGTGAACACATCTCTCTACATTAAGATGAAAAGAATTTAAGCCAGCTGGGCTACTGGGACTCAATTGTTTTTCTTAATCACTAGCATAAGTCACAGTCTGTAAGGCTCCTCCACAGAAACCCATGTGTTCTAGCTGCGACTTCCTTGTTTTATTGTCTTCTGCAGCCTTTGCTTTACCAGAGGTGGGGGCAACATTTTATCCGACCTTTACCTATGTTAATTTTCCCACTAAACTAACCTCTATCATAATTTCTTACTATATTTATTAAAAATCTTCCACCATCAAAACCTTAGTTAAACTGATCCTATGATTGTATAAAATCAATTGCTTCAGTTAAACAGTACAGTTTTGGAGGAAATCATTTCATAATTACCCACAGGTAAAAATGCCCAGTAGAACAGGATATTTCCATGTGATGATCGTACAGCAGTACGATCTGCCCCACACCCATTCATACCACAGGACAAAGGGCAGCAGCAAACATACAAAGACACAGCAGTAGCAAGAAACATCCTGGGGCCAAGGGTCTCGGGTCTTGGCTATCTGAGATTCCCCCACCAGGGCATTGTTTCCTGGTGGGCCGATCCCCTGAAGTCAGTTACCATGTGCTGCTCCTCCAACATGGCCAGCTGCAGAGGGGGTTACTGAAGTGACTTACAGGCTGTGGTCTGCTGGTCCTCCAATGGCTGAGAACCCACATGGCCGGATGTCTCAGCTGGTCTTCAGTGTACAGCAGAATCTCGAAGAAGCAGGCTCCAAAGCCAGTGAAGAACGCTAGTCAAGGAATGGACATGCCAGCCAGAGCGAGCGCCAGCAGGCAAAGGGAGGGAGCATCCTTCTTCCATGTCCTTTATATAGGCCATTGATAGAACATACGGCTCAGCAATCTTCCTACCTCAAAAGATCCAGATTAGAGCCGCAGGCAGGTGAGTCAGAGTCCAATGTGCCATGCAGCTGGTCAATTGACCCAAAAAAATGGGGGACTGGTCCCCACGTTCTGGCGCCAGATGATGACAGAAGTTACAAAATAATCCCATACTAGTTCAGAATTATGTGTAATAAAGGGTTATTTATTTAGGGGTAGACTCAGATCACAGTCCTCTGCATAAACAGGGAACCAAATTCAGATCCAGAAAGACACACATGGTATGTACTCATAAGTGGATATTATCCTTAAAGTAAAAGATAATTATGCTATAATCTACAGACCCAAAGAAGCTAAATAACAAGGAGGGCGCAAGCGGGGACACATGACTCCCACTGTGAAGGGGAAATAGACCAGATATCACAGGTGGATGGGGGTGGGGTCTGCACGGAAGGCACGGGCACAGGAGGGATCAGGTCAGGGGAGATTGGAGGAAGATAGTAATGGGAAAAACAACTGGAATCGGGGGCATCTCTGGGATGAGCTAGAAACCTAGTGCAATAGAATCTATAAGGGTGACCCTAGCAACACTCCTAGCGATGGGTGATTCAGAGTCTGAACTGGCCATCTCCTGTAACCAGGCAAGACTTCCAAAGGAGAGACTGGAACCCCAACAGAGCCACAAACCCTTCAACCTACAATTTTTCCTACCTACAAGATGCGCTAGGACAAAGGTGGCACAGAAATTATAGGAATGGCCAACCGATGACTGGTCCAGCTTGAGACACACGCCGGGAGTGGGAGCCCACCCTGACACTAGCCAGGGAGCCTGCATGGGACTGACCTAGGCCCTCTGCACATGTGTTACAGTTATCTCACACCCTTAAAACCCATTTTACACACATCCCCCAGACTTCCACTTGAACGAATTAGCAAACTCATTAAGCTCTTTAGTAGCCACCTCCTCGTGAACTATGCTTCCTACCTCTTCCAGCAGCCTGCTTGACCTTAAGTCTAGTAATAGGTCTAGAGGCAACCAGTGCTGGGCCCTAGGGGATATCAGTACTGTCTTGCCTGGCATTGCGTTCAGAAAAAGTCATTGCTGATTTAGTAGACAAAGGGTGAATTCCCTTAGATAAAGATGAAAAAAGCGTAACATTCCAGGTGTTGGGTATGAGTGCATCTGCTGAGGGCGGAGAGGCCGCTTCCTCAGCTGCAGTGAACCCTGGAGGATCTGTGGGTTCGAAGTTATCAGTTCCAGTGGGGTCCTGCCCCACATCCCCATCCTGTTAGAGGACCCCTTCCTTTACCAATGAATTCTCCTGCTTTAACCACTGACAACCTCCAAGGCAAGGATTTGAATTTTTACTGTAATTCAGCCAACCTTATAACGAGGACCTTGGTTTGATTTTTTGAAACTTGAGCTCTGTGGCAGCTGGAGAGAAGACTGTCTTCCAGGGCATACTTAAAAAGCTTTAGACTGAGCCTGGTGGTGGTGGTGGTACACACCTTTAGTCCCAGCACTCAGCAGGCAGAGGCAGGTGGATGTCTGAGTCCAAGGCTAACCTGATCTATGGAGTGGGTTCCAGAACAGCCAGGGCTACACAGAGAAACCTTGTCTCAAAAAACAAAACAACAAAAAAACCTTAAGACTGTTTATGGTCATTTGGAGCTGGTCAGTTTTAACAATGAGTTAATTATTGTCCTTCTCCGCTCTCCGAGATGCTAGAACTTGGTTGATGTTGTCACGGTGCTCATCTTTTCCTTGGTCAGTTTGCCTAGAGATGCTTGGAGGAGCCAGCCGACATCGTCACCTTCCCACAAACTGTTGAAAGTTCTGTATGCAGAGTCACTAAATCTGTTGCCTCTCACGATTGGTGAGTCAGGATGATCAAGTGCTTCCATCTCCTTAAGTCTGTAACACACTTCCCACCGTGGGCTCTCAGTACTCTCCAAGCTCCAGGAGAGGCTTCAGCAACTGAAGAAATTTCAGTTACTTTAGGGATTGGCAAATTGGAAAGTCTATGGAGGTAACCCAGACCCAGAAAGACAATTATCATATACACTCACTCCTAAGTGGCGTTTAGACATAAAGCAAAGAAAACCAGCCCACAAATCACAATCCGAGAGAACCTAGACAACAATAAGGACCCTATGAGAGACATATATGGATCTAATCTACATGGGAAGTAGAAAAAGACAAGAGCTCCTGAGTAAATTGGGAGCATGGGGACTATGGGAGATGGTTGAAGGGGAGGAGAGAGGAAGGGAGGGGAATAGAGAAAAATGTAGAGCTCAATAAAAATCAATAAAAAAAGAAAAAACAGGCCGGGTGGTGGTGGCGCATGCCTTTAATCCCAGCACTCGGGAGGCAGAGGCAGGCGGATCTCTGTGAGTTCGAGTCCAGCCTGGTCTACAAAGGGAGCTCCAGGACAGGCTCCAAAGCTACAGAGAAACCCTGTCTCGAAAAACCAAAAGAAAAAAAGAAAAAAAAAGAAAAAACATTCATTATTGTACTTTGTTGATCTAGAACTGCTTCTGTTCCCAAATTTGTACTAGTTAGGGTTCTCTAGAGAAACAAAACTGATTATATAGTCTCTCTCTCTCTCTCTCTCTCTCTCTCTCTCTCTCTCTCTCTCTCTCTCACACACACACACACACACACACACACACACCATACACACATGAATGAATTTATTAGAATGGATTTCAGTTGGGGTGGTTCAGTTAGTCCAACAATGTCTGTTTACCCACCGAAGGGCCAAGAATCTAGTCGCTGCTCAGTCCAGGAGGCTGGATGTCTCCGCTGGTCTGCAGTAGATGCCAGAATCCTGAAGAAATAGGCTCCAATGCCAGCGAAGAAATGGGTTTGCTACCAGAGTGAGAGTAAGCAGGCAGACAGCAGGCTCCTTTCTTCCGCATCCTTTACAGAGGCTGCTAGCAGAAGGTGTGGCCCAGATTAAAGGTGGATTTCGCCCCCTCAAAAGATCTGGATTAGAAGTGGGTCTTCCCACTTCGGATGATTTGGGAAGTACAAAGGCATACCCAGCCACTTGTGTTTTAATAATTCCAGATGTGGCCAAGCTGACAACCAAGAATAGCCATCACAACCTCCTCATGTGGTATTGGATATAGTTACACAAATGGACTATGGCAATAGGTTAAGTTTGTAACTGTGCTAAGTGAAAGAAGCCATATTGTATGATTCTGTTTACATGAAAAGTCTTAGTGGGCAAGGCCATAGAGACATAAGGTAGTGTGGTTGCCAGGAGCAAGAGAAGATGGCTCAGTCCATAAAGTACTTGCTGCACAAGCATCAGGACCTGAGTTTTGATCCTCATGCAAAAAAACAGGTGCAGCAACTCACATCTGTAATTCCCAAATCTGGGGAGTGGTGGGATAAGGGGATTCCCAGAGTTTCCCTGTCTCAAAAACTAAGGGAAGAGGGCAATTTAGGAAATACCCAATAGCAGCTTCAGGCCTCTCCATACGTGTACATATGCTTACATGTACACAAACACATGCACTACACACATGCCCACACACGTACACATACACACCACACCATACACACAGATAACATGCACAAATACAAAGAAAAGAAAGTGTCACACTCAAGCAAGGGGTTCCCATTGCACTTGCTGAAGGCTCCATAATACCAGGAACTTTAGGCAGGAATCCTCTCCTGCGGTTGCAGGGAGCTAATGGACTGACAGAATTTTGTTTTCAGATACATATTTTTGCTTATGCATTGACAACTCGTTTGCACTGAAAATCTCGTATCAGAAAGCATCTTATTTATAAACTAATTGTAGACATCAATATTTCAGTTTCCTGTCAACAGTTCTCACACCTAAACACATTCCCTTGATGGCAGGAAGAGAGTTATGGATTTCAATAAACGGAAGCCGGGGTTGATGGAGACTCTGTCTGATGGCTGTTTGCCTCCAAGCCTCCACACGGAGCCGCTTTGCTGTCGGTGATGGAGAAGCCAGCACTCTGTTGGTGACACCAAGGCTTGTTGTTCCCAAGGCCCCACGTCTGTGTCTCCCTGGTGCCTCGCGCCCAAGGTTGCCAGGTGCATTTGTCTTGTTGCCTTTGGCAGATTTTCCTCCACAGGGAGAGTGGTAGGAGGTGCTTGGATGGGGGTCATTTAGCAGTGGACAGAGGAATTCCTAGAAAGGCACACTGTGCTGTGTTCTGTCCGACTTTAGAAAAACCCACCCATGGAGTGACTTTGCTTATGTACTGTAGTCTGAAGGGTCACCCTCAGCCAAAGAGGCCATCAATGCCAGCCACACAGAATGTCCCTGTCTGTCAAAGTCAACAGCCCCAGCAGCTGCACCTGTCCTAGGCTGAGTGCCCAAGCACAGTTCAAAGGGAGGGAAGCAAAGAGTACCAGAGCATGAGCAAGAGAGCCATAGCTCTGTGGGGGAAGGACGGAGGAGTAGCTGGTCTGCAGATTCTGGGGATCTCTGTGCAGTCCAGAGCTGTCCTGCTGTTGCGGCTCTGGGCATGGCCTTTCTGCCTCCGCAACTTGCCTTTGGAATGAGGACAGAGCAGTTTCAATTCTCTGGGTTTTGAGAATACTGCGATGTCATGCATGGGTGGCAGGCATGGAAATGGGGTGGAGTGGTATGAGGGACAGAATGCTGTCTGGGGCTCTCTAGATGTGATGATTCTCCTCACAGGCCTCCCACTTGCTGCCTAGTGGGAGGAAAAACACTTCAATTTTAGTTCAGTCTGGTAAATTTAGTCATAGTCAAAAGCTGAAGTAATTGTCTTAGGCTGCCCTCAGATATGGATGTTTGTGAGCCATCATCGCAGCAGCTGGAAGACGAACCCAGGTCCTCGGCAAGAGCAAGGCGCATTCTTAACAGTTCCCTCTGACAGGTCCCTGTCCTTATTTTACATCAGCCCCATCGGGTCTTTCCTTTCCTCACAAGAGCATCCTGGAAGTCTGCCAATTAACAATGCTTCGTTCTCGCTAGCATAACCTGTTGCGGCACCTGCTGTGCTTCAGAGGGGTTTCCCCCAAGGACGGCTATATCCAAGGTAGCTCATTTGGTATGGTGTTGCCCATCACATCCCAATTGTCCATGCTGCATTTTGGTTCCCTTCTGAGCAGTCTGTCACTGGACAAGCCGACTCCTGCCCGCAGCATCTCCCTCCAGGACCCCCATCCTTCTCTCTTTACTACCGAGGAGAACCAGTTACCACCATTGGTTCTGTACCCTATCCTGGGTCCCAGGCAGACACCACTAATGAACTGTAGCATTGGGCCTCTGGCTCCTGTAAGACAAGGCACAAGGCAAACCCCGCCACTCTGCTAGAATTGGCTTCAGAGACTAAGCCAATTCGCTGAATTGGTTTTACGCATTTGCCCTGGGGCTCCTTTGTCTGATGCAAATATAACACAATGTGTTTGTCCGGTACTCCTGATTGGTGAGCTGGGCAGAGGGTGGTAGCATTCCACAGCTGTGCAAAGTGTGAAAAGTGAGATAATCCGTGCCTTCCCTAGAAGAGTGTAAAATCCGCAGTTTGTTTTCAAGTCTGTAAAAGTAGCACGAGCGTATTACAGGGAGACTTACTGCCATCCTGTCTTTCCCCAAGCTTTTGTTTTTTTCACATAAAAAGGTATCATTGCCATTCCCAGATCTCAAGGAGATTCTGGAAGCTTTCCCCTCTTTATGCAAAGAGGTTCACAAAGATATTTGATGTGAGTGCTGTTCCTGGGCTTCAGGACATTTCTTTCTTGTCCACCAGAGCCAGCCCCGCCATGTGACTTCAATACGCAAACCCCACGATCCCCGGTTCTTGCATTCCGGATGTGAAGCTGTCATCCTTCTGGACGATGACGTATTTATCTGTGTTAAGTCATTCGCTCCCGCAGCGGTCAGGTGACCTTCTGGTAATTGTGTGGCTAGTGAATGACAATGTCAGGATTTGAACCCGGGGCTGGCTGGTGTGAATATTTTGAAATAAGGAAATTGGTGTTGTGCTCAGTGCCTAGAAGAAGAGATGCCCCTGAGCTGGGCATCCTGAATCCTGGCACTGCCCACACCTGCTGGTTTCTTCTGCCTGCAGACCTTGCCCTGAGGGGATGGCCTGAGTCAATAGTTCCCCTTAGGACTGTCTTTTCTTGAGGGTTTCAAATTCTACACAGTGCGGTGTAGCTCAGTGGTGGAGCACTTACTTCTGTGTGCAGATAGATGTCTGGATCTGTTCCCTAGTACCACTAACAAACAGGAAAGTGTCTACTGTATGTACTTGTGCGGTAGCTCAGGTTATGTCAAGGGTACCCTTAGGCAGAGAGAAGAACAAAGCCCACATGCTGGCCTTCATGATTTGCTGAGCTAAGAGAACCTGTGTTTCTCTGTGTGGCCACTTCCCCTCTGCTCACTTCCGTCTAACTGTGGAGGGACCTGGTGTTCTCTTGAGCCCCTGGCTTAGCAGATTTTAACTGCGTGTGCTGGAGCTCTTTCTCCCCACCTCACTAAATCTGGTGATGTCTTTTTCTGCTCTCAGTTCTCTGGGTCCCCACGACACAAAGATTTTCCTCTGGTCCTATTTTTGTGTAGACTACGGGTCAAATGAAAAAGGGCTGCCGTCCAGAGCAGAACCCAGCTGGGAGAAAGAGAAAGCGATACTGCTGTTCTTGACCCTGGATGTCTGATTTCCTTGGGGCCCCAGAGATTGGCTCTGATTTCCTTGCCATTGTCCAGGTTCTCTGTTGTTATTAATATTAGGCCCCTGCACACAACTGTAGCACATGATATTAGCTCTGGGCCCTGGAGCAGACACCTGTGCTGGGCCACTGGACTGGCGCTTGATTTCAGACCAGGTCGCTGTGTTACCTGGGCAGGACCGCAGACAGCATTCGTGGCACCTGCAGGCCCAGCGCTGGTCCATCTCTGGTATACACTGGGTGCTGATGAACCCAGCACAGGTCCCACAGACGAGCCGCCTGCAAGGGACAGGAGAGGCAGAGCACTCCCACAGTCTCAGAATAATTTGGTTTTATTACAAGGGTTTTCATTTTGATGGCGACATTATTCTTTTCATGGAAGAAATTATCTTCGAATTATTTAATCTTCCTCTTTTATCTCTGGGGGTGCTTTGGGGGTGTATTGCTGCAGCCTTTTCAGATTGCTGGAGCAAACTGTTCTATCATTTTACTCTTCAGGGCCCCACTGGGAGCAGGAGGAAGTAGATTCTTGCTACAGAGTCATTTAGTCCCTGAAATAAGCCCAAGATACTTGTGCATTTTTGAAAGGGGGTCCCTGGGCTGCTTCGTTCCTCGGAAGGAGAGTGTTCTCAGCTGGGCCAGAGCTGAGCCCCGCCCCCGCCCGAGAGGCTCTGTTAGCTTTCACGCAGTTAGGCATGCACTATGATGAGATGCAGACCCTGGCTCCAGGAGCTGCTTTACTCAGTTTAGCTTTGTCAGGGTGAGAAGAGGCTGCCGCTAATAAGGCAGTTGGATTGCTGTCTTGGCGCAGCCTGGGGAGAACCCTGGAGCTGGAGTAGGGTGTGGGGTGTGGGGGTGGGGGCTGACCTCAGGACCAGTGGCCTGGTTTAACTTGATTGATGCCACCAGGTCTAGTGGTACCAGGGTGCCAGTTCCCAGCCCAGAAGTAGCCCTGGAGGGAGACACAAGGTCAAAGTTCGAGTTAACTTGAAAACAGTCTGCCTAAGCCTTGTTAGTTTCCCTAGCCAGGGTCAGAAGCTGAGCACAGTCAGGCCACTGTGGCATTAGGTGGCCTGAAAAAGGAGCTGGGGACACTGAGAAGGGAGTAAGAAAGTGTGTCAACGACAATGCCCTACAATTCCTTCCCACCTCTGCCCTCTGCTGGCTTGGCGAATTCCTGCACGTGGTTAATGGTTCTGCTTAAGCGTCCCCAGTCAGGCCTGCAGTGACCCCAGCAAACTACACCAAGCAGCTTTATTTATTCGTTAGTTTGTTTTTTGAGACAGGGTTTCTCTGTGTAACCACCCTGGCTGTCTTAGAGCTCACTATTTAGACCAGGCTGGTCTTGAACTCAGAGATCCTCCTGTCTCTGCCTCCCGAATGCTGGAATTAAAGGCGTGCGCCACCGCTGCCAGGCTCCATTTGCTTTATTAAATGTGAATTTGTTACAGGAATGAGTTCGCCTCCCTCGTGCTGCAGCTGCGGCTGTTCGCTGCATAAGGATGTTTTGGAGTTTATCCGCTTCTATAGCATGAAGTCTCCAGGATAGTATTTCCTCAAAGACCCCGGCACACAGTAGGGCACACTGTAGGTTTTCAAAGCTGTCTGCTGAGTAGGAGGGACAGAAGTTCGTCCCTTGGCTGGGACCCCTATCCTAGTCTCCTTTGAAATGGCTGGTCTGGGGAGTGTTCCCTTGTAACTTTTGAAAAGTAAAATTTCAACCCGTGATAAACTGACACTCACAAAAACAAACAAACAAATAGACAAACCACAGATTAACTAGCAAGTTCTCCCCACCCTGTGTTTCCTTGGCAAGGGCAGTGGCCCCTTTCCCAGAGGGTTGTTCAGGACCTGCCTCCTTCATAGCAGAATGGCTGTAGGCACACGTTTCTTTCCAGAGCTCAGGGTGCCCTTGAAGGGCTTCCTGTCCTTGTGCCATATGGGCACATTAACTTATCAACATCCACCTGTGAACAGCAGGCACAGCGCCAGGTCCTGGGGCAAACCGTTAACAGTGCAAGCTATCGGAAGGGCTCCGAGTTGATTCTCGTCGCTTACCTGCGACGGACCATCAGGCCAGAGACTCCGGCTCTGACATCCAGTTCTCTAATTTGGAAAACTGGGACAGCATGGTACCCCAGAGCAGAGTGCTGTGCAGGGGACTGCAAGAGGCAGGGCCTGGGGAGCCCGAGGAGGCTACTCCACAGGCTGTGGGGTTCCCAGTTGGCGGCTGCTGTCTCTGTTGATATTGATGTTGGGAAAAGGAAGTTAACAGTGGGGCCAGACACAGCCCTAAATCCTCTGACGTGTGCCTTCTTCTCTGTACTGTAGGCTCCTTCTAGGAGG
Organism: Microtus pennsylvanicus; assembly: GCF_037038515.1. Taxonomy (NCBI): domain Eukaryota; kingdom Metazoa; phylum Chordata; class Mammalia; order Rodentia; family Cricetidae; genus Microtus; species Microtus pennsylvanicus. The sequence goes on from NC_134582.1 coordinate 76,125,825, forward strand.
AATGGAGGGCTGAGGTAAGTGGGCTGTGGAAGCTGCGCAGAAATCTGGCGACCCTGTGGGGCTCTCAGGATGTTTGTTCTGGTTGTGTATATGGGGCTCCCACTCAGCAAATGGGACTACTTGGCCGGGTGCCGCCTTTTCCATGGGAATCCACAGGCTGTGTGCAAGGAACTATGAGCTGTAGTGTCTGGGGGAGGAGAAGAGAAACCTGGGGCAGATTTTAGGGCTTTTTGGGAGCCGATTTCTTCATCTTTAATCCAGAATGCCTACCCAATGATCTCACTGGTGCGAAGCTTTGGTAGAACCACGTGCATTCATGGCAAGGTACAAAATGCCCTCTTCCCTCTCTCTGTGTGGCCTCTTGTGGGCCCATGGGAAGATTTGCTTCTAGAGGAATAATGTTTCCAGAAAAGGTAACAGCGAGAGTCGGGGTGGGAGTTTGCTATGGGCCTTCAGATGGGTCTCAGGGTACATGCAGAATGACGGGTGTGGGGTGGCCTGGTTCCCACCTTCAGGTTTTCGTCTCTTTTGACCTCCTCTGATTTCTGTAAAAGCTGGGCACGTCACCTTATATCTCACTCCTGTAATGAGCTTTTTAACCAAGAGCTGTTGAATTGGCTGGCTGTAATTCCAGACTTAATGGCTGAGAGTGACAATCTGATCCTAATTCATAAGCACAAAGGGCTGATCGTGTTGCAGAGGAGTGAAGCCTCTGGTTTGTCCCCAGGAGAAAGGACAGCCCAGGCTGCTGCCTGGGATGCAGCCATTTAAGACAGTGTCTTTCTTGTGTTCAGTTAACTTGTCTTTTAGTATTTTTCCTCCAAAGGCTTTTATTCTTTTATCTCCCAGGCATTCTTGGTAAAATTTGTCTCTTCTTTCATACGAACATGTTCATTAATCCTAAAACATTTATTGTGCTTCATCAATCAGGTCGGAGGATTAGCAAAAATTGGGATTTCTTTTTAAAAGCAATTATAACCAACAGGCAGGTTGGAACTGCAAGATGCATAATTTTAGTGTGCTGATGGCTTCATTACTCAGTCTGGATTTTGCAGATGAGGAGAGTGTTCAGTTTCCTTCCTGGGTGTTTGGGGTCTCAGTCCATGTGGGAGAGGTACTTGTGTTGGCTTCCGCGCGTGCGTGCCCTAAGGGCTGCGAGGTCAGTGTCCCCAGAAGTTCCAAGGGGCATAGCTTCTTTAGAGTGTTATCTTTCCAGGCTATCTCGAGACTCTAACGCCCAGGCTCTGCACAGGTGGCGGAGATACAGCGATGGTGGCTTTCCATGACTAGGATGCCGTGAGCCAGGCACGGTGCGAGGCACTCCACAGGAACCTCATTCGATTCCTTCATGGACTGCCAGACAGAGGTATTAACCACCCCTCTCTCTTCAGTCGCTGGGACACAGGAAGGCAGTTACAGACACTGGTGGAGCTGGAACAAACAGAGGGTGTTAAAGTAAGCACTGGGGAGGGGGTGCGGGTGTCCAAAACAAAACAAGTCCTGAATTGGGGCCAGAAACTGGCGCCTCAACCGCCATCGTCTCCCTCACCTTTCTGGGTCTTCTTAGTCTTTCCTAAAAATTGTTTTTGTGGTTTGCTTGTAAGCGAGAAGATTAGAAAAGATGAACTTGATTTTGACTCCTTCTAGCTCTGACTTTCTGGGATCTGAGAAATTATTTTCAGAAGAAAAAGAGGCGCCAAAGTGGATTGAATGGCCTCATCTCCCACACAGAAGGCTGCATCTGGCCTTCATTTCCAGCCATGACACCTCTGTGCTGGTGCCGGCGATTACACTGCGGCTGGTCTTTATGCGGCTCGGAGCACTCCTCAGCTGTCTGGCGCTCCAAGCCCCTTGAACATTGCCCTCAATTTTGCGGCTTCTCCTCCTGTGCCCTGCAGCTGCGATGGCACATAAACAACCAGACCAAGAACAATGGCCGCTTCTTGGTATTGAAGAGTGTATCAATTTTCTGTAATTCCTTGTAGCCGGCTGAGCATACATTATAGAGTTCAAGTGTTTTGAAAATAAGCTATGAAGAATTGTTATCTGTGGGGAGAGCTGGCAGTTTATCAGCTGTCAGAGTCTGAGTGCTTGGGTGTGCTCCGCAGCACGTGCCAGAAGGGCTGGCCTTGGGGATATGTGCCTGCTCGCACAAGGGAGGAGGGTGGCAGGGAGGGAGCGCCCCACAGCCTTAGCCGTTGGAGCTGGATGGAGGCTCTCACACGGATCTGGAAGCGGCTATGTAAAGTGTGACACAGAAGCCCAAATTTGAATTAAAATACACAAGAAAAACCAGGAAAACCTGGACTTATTTCAATCATGTCTGCTCCGCCTGCCTGCTGCCTCAGTCCACCCCAAAGAGACTCACATGTCAGTGAACATCTCTTCCCGTCCTTCCTCCCCAGCCATGGGATTCATGTAGACATGATGGACCGTGGCTTCTGGGTAGCCATTATTTAAACAATAAGATCAAATTACGAAGTCTTTCTTCCCCTTTGGTAACGTCCTGTGCTCCTGATTCTCTCTCTCTCTCTCTCTCTCTCTCTCTTTCCCTCCCTCCCTCCCTCCTCCCTTTTCCCATTTTTTCCACCCTGTGCTCTCCCCAATGGCCTTTCCCCCTCTTCTTTTAAAAATAATTTATTTATTCTTATCTTATGTACATTGGTGTTCTGCTTGCATATATGTCTGTGCGAGGGTGTCAGATCTTGGAGTTACAGACAGATGTGAGCTGCCACCGGGGCGCTGGGACTGAATGAAACCCAGGTCCATCGGGAAGAGCAGTCAGTACTCATGACCACTGAACCATCTCTCCAGCCCCTTATGTTCTTCTAGAATCCTTAGAGAGGCTCTGGTTTGGTTAGACAATCCCCACAAGCTGTTTGCTGAGTGGGTCCAGAACCACGGGTAGCACCACACACAGTCGTATCTGCCTCCTGGGGCTGCTCGGGTTTGTCTACTTAAAATGTTCTCACCCGCATCACTTCAGGGTGAACCCCCAAACTGTGGACAGTCGCACACTCAGAAGAGAGCCCAGAGTGGGTGACAGGCATGTTCCCCATGGTTTTAGGAGCCTGGGAGTGACATGAACATCAGGCTCCACCCCTGAGACCTTCCTCCCAAAAGTCGTTGCGGTGCCCCCCCACCTTTCCCGCAGGCTGAGAAGCTCTGCAGCAGAGGAACTAACTGGTTCCAGTGCTTGGTAAAGCAGGGAATGGTGGGGGTGTTTTGAGGACCCTGCAGCCTCAGAGGGTAAAAGTATATAACTTTATTTTTTTGAGTATGTGGAATATATAAAAACATATTATAACACTTAAAATGTATGAAAGGTAGAGTTATATATTTATATATTGTACAGAGTCCTTAAATGTTTGGCTATTTACATTTTCCAATTTGTTCTTTTATGGCATTTTCATATTGTGCCATGCTTAAAGATGCTTTAGGATAATGAAAACTGCAAAATTAAAAAAATGTATTGCAACATATTTTTCTCTAGAACTTTTGTTTAGATTTGGAATGTTCTAAACATTTCAGATTGTCCCTGTTTTCTAGCTACACACTTCTGTCTTCCCCCAGAGTAATGGTTATTACCAGTCTCTCATAAATCCTCCTAAAGGCAGTCCACACAAACAGCGCATATGCCCACCCCGCGTCCCCTTCTTCGTGCACACACCCCAGCCTGCCTTGTCCTCAGAACACACCTTAACTGTTCAGTGTCCCAGGGTAGCTGTAAAGAGTCCATAACAAGCTCTCTCGTTCCTTGCAGGCAGTGAAGACCTTTAGTGCACACGCTGTCAGGGAAGCGGGCAGACAGCCCTGTGGTACAGACGAGGACTTAGTGACCCGGAATTCATCTTACTCAGTGGTAATAGGCAAGCATGTGAATTCAGGCCTTCTGTGTAAGAGTGCGTGTATGTGTGTGTGTGTGTGTGTGGGGTGTGTGCAAGTGTGTGCATGTGCAGGTGTGTGTATGTGCAGATGTGCATGTGGTTAAAGACGCTGGCTGCTTTTGTGGAGGGCCTGGGCTCAGTTCCCAGCACCCACATGGCACAACACTCTGTAACCTTAGTTGCCAGAGATCTGATGCCCTCTTTTGGCCTCTGTAGGCTCCTGTATATGCAAGGAAAGACTAATATACACAAAATAAATCTTTAAAAATTTCAGAGCCTGACAATGGTGTCGCATGCCTTTAATCCCAGCACTTGGGAGGCAGAGGCAGGCAGATCTCTGTGAGTCCAAGGCCAGCCTGGTCTACAGAGTGAGTTCCAGGACAGCCAGGGATACACAGAGAAACCCGGTCTTGAAAAACAAAACAAAACAGCAACAACAAAATTCAGGCCTTGATTTCAGTGCCCCAATCTCTCTTACAGGCACACAACATTGACTGGCTTTCCCCCACGAAGATCCCTGCTCCCTGTTCAATTAGGGGAAACCTGATTTTCATTTGTTTTGAGTTCTTCAGATCTAGACTACAGGAGCTGCCTTTGGTGTGTGCGTGGGCCCTCGCCATTTTGCCCACAGCTCACCTGTCCGCTGCACTCATTTTCTTTGTCATTTCCCTTTGACAGTTTTTCTGGTTTTGCGTCCTGGCTTTGGTCTTGTGTGTCTTCGCTAAGTCATGACTCGAGGGGATTTGTTTGTGCACTGCTCCTTCTTGGGTTTGCTTGAGTTTCTTGAACCCGTAGATTAAAACTATTTATAAGATTGGGAGAATTATCCTCTCAAGTCTGCCTCTGGCTGAATTTCCCTTCCGCTTTCGGAATTCTGATACTATTAGATCTCTTCACTTCCTTTGTTCCTTTGTTTTTGTAATAAATTTCATTGAAATATAATTTGCATAAAACACAGTCAATTTAAAGTGTGCAATTCAATGACTTCTTAGTATATCCAGTAAGAAAGAATCACTACAGTTAGTCTTAGAAGCTTTAAATCACCCCAGGAAGAAACTCCATGCCTCTTAGCTTTTGTGGTTTGAATGAGACGGCGCCCATAGGCTCTTAGATTTGAAGGCTTAGTCACAGGGACTGGGACTGTTTGGGAAGGATTAGAAAGTGGCTTTGTTGGAGAAAGTGTGTCATTAGGGGTGGGCTTTGAGGTTTCAAAAGCCCATGGTAGGACCTGTGTCTCTCTCACTCTGACTACTGCTTATGGACCAGGATGTCAGTTCTCAGCTACGTTACAGCACCTTGCCTGCCACCACGTTTCCTGCCATGAGGCTCATAGGCTAATCCTCTGAAATTGTAAACAAGCCCCCAGTTAAATGGTTCCTTTGTAAGAGTTGCCTTGGTCATGGTGTCTCTTCACAGCAATAGATAGTAATGGAGACACTCACCAACACTCAGCACATGCTTGCATCTTTGGGACACTTCTTCCACTCAGTATTGCCAAGATTCATCTTTGTGAAGATGTAACCTAAATACTGTTTCACTGACTAGATAGGCCACAGGTTCTTTGTGCCTTCGTCGGTTGATAGCTATATAAGTTGTTCCTACATTTTTGGAAATTAAGAATAATGAAGCTCTAAAAATCCATCTATTCATCTTCGAATGAACCTATAACTTCATTTCTCTTGGGGAATTGTTAGGTCAAATGGTGACTCTCCATCTGACCTTCCGAGGACGTTATTGATGATTTTCCAGAGCAGCTGTGCCAGCCAGCAGGCATCGCCTGATAGTTCTACTTCTATTCTGACGTTTATCGGCTGACTTTTTGACTACAGCCATTCAGCCCAAGATGCCATGCAAGGCCACATCTGTCCACCCATTTTCCTCATGTCTAGTCATCATGTACCACGTCAATCAGCCGTTTGCTGATCTTCTTTGCTTGTTTGTGCAGATCTCTTTAGTCTGTTTTACAGGGTCTTCCTGGTAGCCCTGGCTGGTCTGGAACTTACTCTGTAGATCAGGCTGGCCTCAAACCGTCAGGCATCTGCTTGGCCACACTCACCTGGATTTCAGCTCTTTCTGGAATTACGTTTTCTGGTTTTCAAGAAATTTAGCACATTTAAATATATTTAAAGTGTAAATTCTGCATGAGAAGAGGTTCACAAATATTTAATCCCTTTTAGGGTTGTCTCTCATGTCCTTTGGAGCCAAAAGAGTTTACGGAAGTCCAAAATTGACCTTTTCTTTTATTGCTTGTGTATTTTATGTCACAATTTAATGGCATTTAATGTCATAATGTAATATTGTGAACATTTATTCTTGCATTCTCTCCTTAGGGTTATATAGGTCTCTGTCTCGTGTGTGTAGATATTCTATCCTTTTGATTAATTTTTGCATATGGTGTGAGGAAGAATCAGATTCCGCTCTTTGGCCTGGGCCATCACAGGGTTATTGTGTGCCCCAGTATTGACACACTATTTGTGAAATGACAGCCTTTTCCCCCCGATTGGGCTGTCTTAGATTCTTATGGAGAATTATTTGACCATGAATGCATGGATTTATTTTTGGATATTTCAGCTCTCTTCCAAACTATGTGCACATTCTTGGGCATAACGATTTGTCTTGATAACGTTGGTGGCAAGTTTTGGAATCAGGAAGTGTTTCTTCTAAATTGACTCTCAAGCTTCAAGAACTTAGGAGATTCTGGATGTTTTTCATTTACATGGGGATTTTTAAGATCAACCTGTCAGTTTCTAAAGTGAAACCAGCTGGGAGTATGAAGAAACTGCATCAAAATCTGTACGTGGCTGGGGGAAGTCTTCCCATCATAAAAATACCATCTGATTCATGAACAGGGCGTGCCTTTTGTGGAGTTAGGTCTGCATTTCTTTCAAATAGAAATTTCAGAGTGAAAGTTTCGTACTTATTAAACTTATCTCTAAGTATTTTGTTCTTCTCGATGCCACTTTTGTCTCTTTTGATGCTACGGTAAATGAACTTGTATTCTTAACTTTTCAAGTTTTGGGTTGTTCATTACCAGCATGTAAAAACAATTGTTTTCTAACACTGATCTTACATTCTGTAGCATGACTGAGCTGGCTTGCTAGTTTTTGTTGTAGCTGCTGGTGGACTCCTTAGGGATTTCTACACAGGAAGACCATTCCATCTGCAAACACAGTTTCAGCTCTTCCTTCACAGTCTGGGCTACTCTTGTTTCCTTTTCTGTCCTGTTTAGCAATCTGATATAATATTGTATAAAACTGGCAGGAGTGGGCATCCTTCCGTTACTTCTCACCTTAGGAGGAAAACACCCATTTGCTGGACCATTAAATATGATGCTAAGTAGTTTTGTTTTATAGAGGCTTTTTTATTACTATGTTCAGGAAGTCTTTTTCTATTCCTAATCAGTTAATGTTTTTAACAAAATAATTTTGCAGTGTTGTATTTTGCCAAGTCTAGGTTTTATATCCGTTGAGATAATCGTGTGATATTTATTCTTAAATTAAAAAAATTATGTAAATTTATGATTTAAACGTTATTCTACATTGACAGCTTTAGGAACTATGTAGCTTCCTTTTCCTATCTTTATGGGTATCTTGTTTTTATATTTCCCTTGCTTGCATTTTATGATAGTTGGTGTCTCCCTCTAAAACATAAGTCTGATGAAGGCACAGATTTTATCTTATAATTAATTATTGACTTTCAGTATGGACACCCAACTATGTGAGTGGGCAGAAATGAGAGGAAAAAGAGAAAAATTGAGTGTTTATCTTGGATTTGGCTCAATCATCAGGGAAGTGTTGTTTTCTTACCTACCTGTCTACACAGGAAACTTAGATTCGAGCCGCAGCAAAATGGCAAGTACAGACTTCATAACCACCCTGGAGCGGTGTGAATTTCCAGGGCTATGTTCTCTAGGGCATGGACCACCGTGGTCACCTCTCTAGCACCTAGCACACACTGTAAGAATGGAAATGTTCATTTTATTGGGAGTGTGTTCCCTGCCTAAGCACTGGGTTAGATTCTGGGGTCATAGACATGGGCTCATTGCCTTAAAAAGTGCAGAATCAGAGAGTTCAGAGAGAGAGAGAGAGAGAGAGAGAGAGAGAGAGAGAGAGAGAGAGAGAGAGAGAGAGAGCTGGAGAACGAAGTGAAAGCTCTGGGGCACCCATGGAGAAAAGGGTAGAGGATGACGCTCCCTCTAGAGTGAGGTCCGGGCTTTCTCTTCCCTCATCCACTGGCATCACTGGTCTCCATCACTGTCCACTTTCTCCTGGTGGGAGCCTCCTAACTTCCCTGCGGGTCATTCTCTGTTGCTTATAGTTCACGCTGATTGTCACCATTCCAGAGTTAAAGCCCTGTCTGCTGCATGGCTCATATCTTCCTACCGGATGTGGTCTCCAGCTCTCTCTGAACTTTCTACAGTGTCCCTTTGGATAACATCTCCACATACCTTGTCCCTCTTGACAGCATCTCTGAACATGCCCTTCTGGTTTTCTTGCTAATCTGTAACTGCATTTCCACCTGGGGCCTTTGCAGGTGAGCTTTTTTCTTTCTGGAATGTTGTTTGCTAGGTGTCAATCAAGCAATAAAGCTGGCATCTCTTCAGACCCTCGCTCGAGCAAGGCCTTCCCTGAGCCCTCTGCAGAAGCAGGAGAGCCTCTTCTCACCCATATTCCCTTTCACTTCAACCTGTTTCCTTTTTGAATCCTTGCCACTTATTAATGTGTTTCTTTATGTTTGTCTTCCTAACTAGATTACAACTCATCTGAGACATGTTTTTCTAAATCAGTAACTTTGGAGGCAAGCCCAAAGCATGTTCAAGAAGAGAGTTGGGTATTGTTCAAGTTCTGCTGGAAAGGGCAGAGGGTATGGCAAAGCGTTAGAATCAGGGCCAGGATGTGGAGTGCAAATTTCCGGGACCCTGATGTCTAGGCCAGAGTTGATGCTTCCCTGTGGGAGCTGGTGCTTTTGAGGAGCAGACAGGGCCAGAGCCGCCACCTACAGGAACCGTTCTTAGGATAAAGGACAGGAATTCCACCAGCCACTCTGGTCACACTGTGAACCATGTGCTGACATCATCAGTGTGTTAAAGGGCAGCGGTTTGATGCCCCATGGTGCTGTGAGACACCATGTTTGTGCATGCTGGAACACCGTGCAGGCCCACAGCAATAGGCCGGGTGTCACCCCTGCATATGCAGGACCTTGTAGCAGTGTTAACTTCAGAAGCGTACTCAGGTTTGTTTGTGTCTAGAGAGGAATTAACCAAAGGAGGGGTTAGTTTATCAGGATTTCAGAGGGCACTGTCTATCACCTGTTGAGAGCAGCAGTCAGCTGGTCACACCGTATCTGCCCGTCACGTGTGGAGAGCAGCTTGCAGCTGGTCACACCGTATCTGCCCATCACCTGTTGAGAGCAGCAGGCAGCTGGTCACACCGTATCTGCCCGTCACGTGTGGAGAGCAGCGTGCAGCTGGTCACACCGTATCTGCCCGTCACGTGTGGAGAGCAGCTTGCAGCTGGTCACACCGTATCTGCCCATCACCTGTCGAGAACAGCGTGCAGCTGGTCACACCGTATCTGCCCATCATGTGTGGAGAGCAGCGTGCAGCTGGTCACACCGTATCTGCCCGTCACGTGTGGAGAGCAGCAGGCAGCTGGTCACACCGTATCTGCCCATCATGTGTGGAGAGCAGCGTGCAGCTGGTCACACCGTATCTGCCCGTCACGTGTGGAGAGCAGCGTGCAGCTGGTCACAGCGTATCTGCCCGTCACGTGTGGAGAGCAGCGTGCAGCTGGTCACACCGTATCTGCCCATCATGTGTGGAGAGCAGCATGCAGCTGGTCACACCGTATCTGCCCGTCACGTGTGGAGAGCAGCAGGCAGCTGGTCACACCGTATCTGCCCGTCACGTGTGGAGAGCAGCAGGCAGCTGGTCACACCGTATCTGCCCATCATGTGTGGAGAGCAGCGTGCAGCTGGTCACACCATATCTGCCCGTCACGTGTGGAGAGCAGCGTGCAGCTGGTCACACCGTATCTGCCCATCACCTGTTGAGAGCAGCGTGCAGCTGGTCACACCGTATCTCACCGTCATGTGTGGAGAGCAGCGTGCAGCTGGTCACACCGTATCTGCCCATCACGTGTGGAGAGCAGCGTGCAGCTGGTCACACCGTATCTGCCCGTCATGTGTGGAGAGCAGCGTGCAGCTGGTCACACCGTATCTGCCCATCACCTGTCGAGAGCAGCAGGCAGCTGGTCACACCGTATCTGCCCATCACGTGTGGAGAGCAGCGTGCAGCTGGTCACACCGTATCTGCCCGTCACCTGTCGAGAACAGCGTGCAGCTGGTCACACCGTATCTGCCCGTCACCTGTCGAGAACAGCGTGCAGCTGGTCACACCGTATCTGCCCGTCACGTGTGGAGAGCAGCGTGCAGCTGGTCACACCGTATCTGCCCGTCATGTGTGGAGAGCAGCGTGCAGCTGGTCACACCGTATCTCACCGTCACGTGTGGAGAGCAGCAGGCAGCTGGTCACACCATATCTGCCCATCATGTGTGGAGAGCAGCAGGCCCTTTTCCCTGTCTCCCCTTTTCTCCTCTAGCAGCCATTTCTATTCAGAAAAGGGAAGGCCTCCCATGGATACCCACCAGTGACGGCATATCAAGTCACAGTGAGACAAGGCACCTCCTCTCCTATGAAGCCTGGATGAGGTAACCCAGTATGAGGAATACAGGTCCAAAGGCAGGCAACAGAGTCAGAGACAGCCCCTGCTCCCACTGTTAGAGGTCCCACAGAAGAACAAGCTACATAACCGTCACATATATGCAGAGTACCTAGATCAGAGTCATGCAGGCTCCCTGGTTTTGGGTTCAGTCTCTGTTAGCCCCTATGAGCCCAGGTTAGTTGATTCTGTGGGTTTTCTTATGGTGTCCGTGACCCCTCTGGCTCCTACAATCCGTTCCCCCATCTTACACAGGTTTTCCCAAGCTCGGCCTAATATTTGGCCGTGGATCTGCATCTGTTTCTACTGGTTGCTGGCTGAAGCCTCTCTGATGACAACGGGGCTAGGCACCAGCCTATGAACACCGCAGAATATCATCTCCTGGGGCCTTCATGGAGGCAGTGCCTCACTCTGCAGAGTAGCTCTGGCCTTTGCCGTCACTGCGCAGCTCAGTGGTGCAGGTCCTGACCATGGAGAGAAAGATCTGGTAGGAGGCGCTGTGGGAACCAGAAAGAAGAAAGAGAAGGGCATGTAGAGGGAGCACCCCCTCTTCTGTGTGGGGAGCCAGGGGAGATAAGTGGAATGAAGGCCACGGTGTGGGGCGTGTTGGGCTCTGTGTATATCACAGCTAATTATGAGAACAGCCTAAGCTGCTTTGGTGTCAAAATAGCTGTGGGGAAAACAACCTTAATAGCGGGCTGCAGATGAAAGAAAATGAAATGGGAAGGAAATGAGCGCTTTAAAAGAAAACAATCAGGCTGGAGGGACTGGGGAGAGACACAGCAGAGCATTTCAAACATTTGAAAAATTGGCACTGGGCAGCGTAAGCATCCGAGGAGGGATAGGAGGCAGTCCAGTCCCGTGGTTTCCCCAGCCCCAGTTCCGGCCATGTAAGAAACTCTGTAGGTTCCCAGAGACAGTCGGTAAGAGAAGCGGGGTGCGAAACCATTTCTGGGAGATTACCAAGGAGATTCTGGGGCTTATGCCTCCCCTTAACTCCCCTCTGCCACTTCCTACGGCTTCTTTCTCTCCTTTCTTCTCGTCACCTCTTACACTGAGTTCCCTGGACATTCTCTCCTTCACATGGCTTCTCTACTGGCTGGTTTTCTGTCAACTTGACAGAAGCAAGAGCCACCAGAGAGGAAGGAGCCTCAGTTGAGGAGACACCCCCACCATGAGGTTGTACTCATTAGTAATGTCTACCACAGTCCAGCAAGGGAAGAGAGAGCATGTATGCTGTGGACTTTATATATATATTCAAGGCTGCTCTGGTTTTAAATCTCCATTCATGCTATAATATATAAGACCTATTTCTAGAATCCTGGGCTGTAAGAGTTGGAGGTTTTCCATGTTGTAATTCAGTCAACAACCTCAATGCTTGAATTAGAAATCTAAGAGACAGAGGAAAATTGATTCATTCCAAACCAGAACTTTCGTACAGAGTCAGGCCGAACTAATGAGGTAGTTGTTCATTGGAGGTGCAGTACACACTAACCAAGCCACAGTTTGGTGTTAATTTCCTCTCCTGTATTCTCTGAGTTTTCTGAGGACATTAGGATAGGACCAACTGGACGTGTGCCCTGGATAGTGTCATTTACTAGCAGTGTGCACTTTAAGAAAATTTGCTTTTTCTAAAATTTTAGTTTTCTGTGAATTTTGGGCAGCATCCTCTCAGAGATAAGACGATAATGCAAGAACACCTAGCAGTTGTCTCTGGAGTACAGTAAAGAAGCCTGTAGGTTAAGACGACTCCACAGTTACTACTGGAGTTCTTCCCTGGCTCAGCCTCTGGAGCCAGCACAGAGGCCCAAGCAGTGCTGGGTTGCAAGATGCTGCCTCTGGTCATCTGTGGTGTGGTGGGCTGTAAAGCATGGCCTCTGGTCATCTGTGGTGTGGTGGGTTGTAAGGCGTGGCCTCGGGTCATCTGTGGTGGGCTGTAAGGCATGGCCTCTGGTCATCTGTGGTGTGGTGGGCTGTAAGGCATGGCCTCTGGTGTTGCGTACCACCTCGACCAGCAAGGATGACGCGACCACCGGAGCTATTCTTGCTAGCAGTTTATTCAGGACCTTTTTTAACAATTGTATATCTCTCTCTCTCCCCCTCTCTCCTTTTCCCTTTCTCTTCTCTCCCAGGGCAAACCTCTCCCAGCCCTTAAAAAGGCACAGGCCACCAACCCCGGATTGCCAGGTGGGCACTGCCCATAGGTCCACGCATATGCAAGCAGCTGACAATCATTGCGTGATCACAGCATAAGTCAGGTCTTAGCCATAATTAGGAGCTGATTATCAGATGTGGCTTCACGCAGCTCACCACACTCTGGTCATCTGTGATGGGCTGAAAGGCGTGGCCTCTGGTTATCTGTGGTGTAGTGGGTTGTAAGGTGTGGCCTCTGGTCATCTGTGGTGGGCTGTAAGGCATGGCCTCTGGTCATCTGTGGTGTGGTGGGCTGAAAGGCGTGGCCTCTGGTCATCTGTGGTGGGCTGTAAGGCATGGCCTCTGGTCATCTGTGGTGGGCTCCAAGGGCTGACCTTTGTGAAGGATAAAGAATCTCCTTTCCCCCAACCTGAAAGCTTTAATACTGAACTCAGCGGTGAATTGTGACTGCTCTGTGGGAAATGTTTCCCATCTGGACTCCTACACAGAGAAAAGAGAGACTATTTTAACAAGCTGGAGGACTGCCCACGTGAAGAGACAGACGAAATGGTGAAAGCCAATGTGAAAGAGTTGACTTGAGTCTTTCGAGTGGGGACAGCGTAAGGAAACATTCCAGCCTCTGATGGGTCAGAGTGACAGTCCTGGGAACCTGATGTTTGTCACTGATAGCTGAATAAAAATTAATTAAATTGATTGGAAAGTTTAAAAATATACAGTAATGAATTATGAAGTTAGCAGAGTAAATGACTTGGGAAAGTCAGCAAAGGGCAATTATTGCACAGGCCCAGCCATGCACTGAGGACTGAAGGAGCAGCGAGGATGGGGCGGTGTTAATCTGATTTTGGGAGGGCTAATGCATGACGCTCTCCAAGCGACAGGGACAGATACACCTCTAATCATGCCCGTATCAAATTTAGCACCAAGGAGAGAGGCTCTTCTCTCTCTTCAATTTTACAGGAATGCAATTAACATGGATATGAAAAAAGCAAAAAGAAACAGAATTAGATTTGAAATTCATGATGTGTCTCAGACAAAAATTAAGATGTATTTGTAGGGTATGAGCACATATGTTTCCCAGGGGCTCTAGGTTGCCACTGAAGCAGTTCCATCCTGTCCGCTCTCCTCTCCTTGGTTCTCTCCCGGAGGAGTGAGTTTACCAGAAGGAAGCCAAAGGAGTGGAGACAACCCATGGTGAAGATGCCATGCCTGGGACAAAGAGGAGCCGCACAGTCAACATAGAAGAGTGAAAGATCAGGCTGGTTGTCCACAGCGGGACGGGAGCTCTTATCAGCCACGCAGCCTTTGTCAGCAGGGCACTGAGGGTGACTCACAGTTCTACTCCCACATGGGGGACTTTGTCCTCCCCTTCCCCCTATGGGACAGGTTTGGATCCCAACACTGAGAACTTGGCCACCAGCATCTGGAAGGATCCCTTTCCAGTTTCTCCTCTCAATTTTAACGAATTTTGAACTCAGGAAAAAACCCAAACCGAACCAAAGCAAACCATTGTGAGGGGGTCTGAGAGCTCTTCCTGACTGGCAGCGAAGTCACTGTGTCTTGGTAAGTGGCTGTACTCAGTACAGCATGGTGTTTTGGACATACTCATTCTTTTTTAGATTTATGAAGTTTTATTTTTATGTGTATGAGTACTTGACCCTATGGTAGGTTGTGAGCCACCATGTGGGTGCTGGGAACTGAACCCAGTTCCTCTGCAAGAGCAGCCAGAACTTTTAACCACTGAGCCGTCTCCCCAACTCCATCAGACATATTTTTAATAGAAGAGATGTTTTTGATATTACACACACAGGTTTGTCTCCTTTGTAACATGTACTCTCCCTTCAGACAGGAATTAAGAAGCAAGTTATCCCTTGGTCTGGATAAACATCAGAAAACAGCATAATTAAAAGAATAGGTTTAATTGGAAAATTGATCCAAAGCCCCATTTAGCATCCCCCTCCCCCACCAGACAGGGCAGGCCTTCTTGATGGAGCCCAGCTGCCTCAGGAGTTGGGGACAGAGCTTGCTTGATTAAGATGTTTCTTGGAAAATGGAATTAAGCCTAATGATTTCCAATGGAAAGGACTGCTAATTGGGGAGGCAATGTTGCTTAATTGGGACACCTGCGGGTAATTAAAAGCTCTCTCCCAGTGGCCTTCCCTGCTTCTGGCTCTGGGAGGCTAAGGCAATGCCATGGATCCAGGCATTCTCAGGCCTTGCTTTCTGTCCAGACTCAATGTGGTCTTCCTTTCTGGCCTTTGGCGTATAGTTCTTAGAGCGATGTCCTCCACAGACCAGGAAGCCTTGGTGAGTTAAGATCTCTGGATCAGAGCTGCTCTTGGGGTGACTCATGGGCTCACAGGAAAGGGGAGGAACAGAAAGAGAAGTTTGGGTGTAGTCACGTGTGATCTGGCAGTTCAGAGAGTGTGAAGCGGTAGGGGGCAGGGGTCCAGAGCTGGCCCTAGTTATAGAGCAAGTTTGAGACTAGCCTAGGAAGGATAAGAGGACAGCACCTAAGGAGTCCCTGGCCCAGGTGACCACTGTACCATAAAGTCCTGGGTGCGAGGGACTGGGGCAAACGGCACTTTCCACAGTAAGAGGGGCCCTGCTCTAGTATGGGAGGCCTCAGAAAATGCTCTGGATTGCCTGGGAATGTGGATTTCTGCTTTATGGAGCTGGGATTGTGACTCTCATCTCTTCCCTAAGCTCTGTCCCTCAAATGGGGATTACTATACTCCCTTACAAGATACAAGGGGACACAGTACTGGATTATGAGCCACTAGCAGGGCCTTCATCTTTGGGTGTGAGGCAGGGAATGTGGATTGTTCTTGGTGACAGTGGCTCACTCAGGTTAGCTGTAAATTCATGGTCATCTTGCCTTATCCCAGTGGGACAGGAGGGTGTTTTGTGTGGTGGATCCTCTTGGCAAAGAGGAGCTCACTCTGGAGAGAGGTGACATTGAAGATAGTTTATCGGGAAGGCACGTTGTGCAGCCTAGGCAGAGGGGGGAAGAGTGCTGGGTGGAGAGACTCTAGAATGTTCTGGAAGTTCTTGCTGGCATGTCTTCCTGTGGGGCAGTGTGGGGAAAGAGAAGTGCTTTGGGTTTGGAACCACAGAGAATGTAGGGTTGGTTATAGAGGACCAGTGAAAGAACACCCTGGTCCTGAGACCAAAGCCAAGGAAATACATCCTGACCTAACCAACTCAGGAACTGAACTCCAACCAATCCCTGAGCATGAAATCCAACCAATCCCTGAGCATGAAATCCAACCAGTCCCTGAGCATTAAATCCAACCAATCCCTGAGCATGAAATCCAACCAATCCCTGAGCATGAAAATCCAACCAATCTCTGAATTTGTCCAAGCTCAGGAATTGAATCCTACCAGGTTCTACCTTGAAAACCTTTGCCCTGGAAAGCTCTGCAGTGACATTTCATTTGTATTTAGTAAGTAAGGCTTGCCTGAAGACCAGAAATGCAAAACAGCCACACTGGCCAGCCTTACAGACCAGGCAGCTTCATGCTTTAGTGGCTGTCTCTGCCAGGGTGGAAAAGAGGCAACTCCAAACTGGACAGGTACAGGGTTAATTATATGGGGCCTCTTAGGGGTGGAACTTTGACCAATAAAATCTCAGAGACAGATATTGGAGTTCAACCTGAAGACCAGAAATGCAAATCAGCCAATCACTGGTTCTTACCTCGACTTCAGACTGAAAATGGTGATTCTGCCTCCAGGAAACGTCCGAATACGACTGAGACTGAGATCTGTCTCCTCCCGTCTTATAGTCCTCTCTAGTTCTGGGATTAAGGGTGTGCACCACTACCGTCTGGTTTCTATGGCAAATTAGTGTGGCTACTGGGATTAAAGGTGTGTGTCATTGCTGTCTTTTCTGTAAGGCTGACCAGTGTGGCTGTTTTACTTTTCTGATCTTCAGACAAACTTTATTAAAATATAAATGCAATGCCACTACATTTCCCTTTTTTCTCTAAAACAAAAACAAGGCTATAACTAACATAAGAAAAACTCTATACAATAAGTACAATAATTATATACAATATATACAGGCAATAAATACATCAAAAATGTCTAGTCCATTTGCATTTGATGAATTCAGAGAAAATACTCCATATTTATCTTAACTTGATGAGTTCAAAGTCTTGTACCTAATTTACTTTTTATAACTTGCTTTCTATATCAGGTAAACAAGGAAAACTATAGCTATAACTATCTAGTTATAACTCCCTCAGAGACCCAGAAGGAAATATTAATTGAATAAGCAGGAACTGCAAGCAAGCAACTCCCACAAAATATGAGTAATGATAGAAACAGCTGGTTGCCTGGACAGACACCCAAAGTTCCTCTGTAACATTGGGGCATCCATTTTTGGCCTACAGGTCTAGCATATCTGACAGACTTCTCTGTGAAGCAGGATATTCTGAAGGGTGGTTCCTCCTTGTCTTGACAATGTTTGGCAATCACTTTCTTTTGTATCCTGCTTTTCTAATTAGGACAGCTTACTGTCAGCAGTTGAGGCAGGGTTATTCTCTTGCCCAGTGGCTTACTTTTATCACAAAGAAAATAAACTTCATGTGAAGTTTCTTAGGTGCCTCTTATCTTCTCTGAAGTAGATTGGTGCTGCCAGGAGCAGACATGTCTCATTGGCAAAAAAAGAGCCTGTGTTATTAAAACACCTTAAATGCCATATTCTGTAGATCTCTGAAGTATTTGATGACGTGGGATTCCCCTCTGTATGCTGTAAATACCATTGGTTAATAAAGGAACTGCTTTAGGCCTATAGAAGAACTATAGCAAAACAGAGCTAGGTGGGGAAATCTAAACTGAATGCTAGGAGAAAGGAGGTGGAGTCAGAGAGAAGCTATGGAGCTGCTGCTAGAGACAGACATGCTGAGACTTTGCTGGTAGACTACGACCTCGTGGTGGTGCACAAATTAATGGAGATGGGTTAAATTAAGATGTAAGAGTTAGCCAATAAGAAGCTAGAGCTAATGGGCCAAGCAGTGATTTAATTAATACAGTTTCTGTGTGATTATTTTGAAGCTAAGTTGCGGGGAACCAACAAGCGGCTCTCTCCTTTCAACAGTTTGAAGATGACCTGCCTATCTAAAATATATGTTAGTTTGACCTTGAAAACATACCTAATGTGACTACAAGTTTGATTATACTAGGTGATTAACTACTAACCTACATTTCCTTATCCTAAACAGTTGGTAATAATAATTTTCAAGGACTAGAAATTTGCATTACATTGTTAAATGAGTTATATGGGTACTGCACTGGGTCCAGCTGGATTTGGTGAGCTCCCTTTAGAACAGGAACACTGCCTCAGTGGGTGGACCAACCCCTCATGGTCCTGACTTCCTTGCTGATTGGGGGCACTGATAATCTTATGGGGACCTAAAGAAATTTTTGAATTATGGTCAAATTCTAACCATAATTATTCTGTGTGGCTTGATCATCTCAGCCAGCAGTCTTGAGGCTGTTCTGGATGTAGAACTCAGACATCTGGGCCATCTGCTCCTACCAGAGATTTCTCAGTGGTTTTCCTTGGTCAAACCTGATTTTTCTTAACCCAGAATGAATCCACAACCTCTCATTTCCTGTGGAAACAAAAGCAAAACCTCTTCTCCAAAGTAACATATCTTTTGACTTAAATTTTGAAGTCAAACAATTTTCAAAATATATACATTGTATTAATCCATCAGCATTTGTAATCAAATTTTTTAGCAGCTATTGTTTCCTTCCTTAGCCATCAAATCATTTAAAGACAACACAATAACATACAGTATCCAGACTTTCTGTCTGTTTTTAATCTTTACATGGCTTTATTTTAAACTTTATTTCTTTTATTTTTAATTTTTTTTGACACCAGGTTTCTCTGTGTATCTTTGTCCTGGCACTTACTCTGTAGACCAGGTTGTCTTTGAACTCACTGAGATCCTCCTGCCTCTGCCTCTCAAATGTTGGTATTCTTTCATTGAATATATGTCTATATGAATAATCTTTAAATTTTTAACAATGAACAGTAGATTTTCCTTCAGTAATCTTTGAATCTTCCAGGAAGAAGAAGGGCCTTACAACAATGACTCTACCTGGTTGATATGACATCATGATGCTGGTAGCGCAATCATGACACTGGTTTTTGAATACCAGCTGTGGAAATGGTGCACCTTCTTACAATGTTCTGGCCAGAACTACAAATAAGAACTTCAAAAACAAAAACAAACAAACAAAAAAACCAAAAAAATTCTACCGACTACTCAGAGACCATTTGCGGTTATACAAAACAGCAATCTTGAAACTGAGCCATCATTTTACTTTTACAGGATCCCATAGTAAGAACATCACCTCATGACAGCTGGAAGCAATTCTGGAAGATGACAGTCCCTCACTGTTAGGAACATCATTTAGGGGTTGATTATTACTCATATAGGGTTGGGGGTTGAGGTGGAATTTATGTAGGCCCAGAGAGCTCAAAAAAAAAAAAAAAAGAGGATAAACTGAATGGGATAATAGGTAGATTACTATGGACTTTCTCACACTAATAATAATAGTGACTAATAGAGTGAATACTTGTGAGCTATTATTTCTGGACAATTTATATTGGTATAGATTTTTATATATTGATACAATTTCAAATTATATTGAATATGCTCCTATTTCTGTTTACAATGTTTGTACACCTATGCAAAGTTATTTTGTCAGATTATATGCATGAATGTTTCTACTGCTGTTTAAGACATTTTATATATTGATACAATTTTAGGATATATTTATCATATTGCATTATATATTTTTACCTCTGATCAAGATATTTATACATTGTTTACATTTTGAGGTCATTGTCTCCCTTTACTGCACAGTTGTTTAAAAATTGTTGAATATTATAATATGAAGTCTTAATCCTAAGATATATAGATATTAAATATTGTAGGTCTGTTGAAAGGAGGGGGGACCCTTGGTTTGTCCTGGCCTCTCAGCTAGCTAACACCTGAAATAATCACACAGAAACTGTATTCATTAAAGCACCGCTTGGCCCATTAGCTCTAGTTTCTTTTCTTTTTTTTTTTTGTCTTTTTAGCTACCCCAGGCATTTCTTTTTTTTTTATTTTATTTATTTATTTATTAAAGATTTCTGTCTCTTCCCCGCAGCCGCCTCACATTTCCCTCCCCTCCCCCAATCAAGTCCTCCTCTCTTGTCAGCCCAAAGAGCGATCAGGATTCCCTGCCCTGTGGGAAGTCCAAGGACCATCCACCTCTATCCAGGTCTAGTAAGGTGTAGCTCTAGTTTCTTCTTGGCTAATTGTTACATCTAAATTTAACCCATTTCTATTAATCTGTGTATTGCCATGTGACTATGGCTTACCGGCAAGATTCTAACTAGCGTCTATCTCAGGCAGAAGATCTATGCTGTCTCTCACTCTGCTCTTCTTCCCAGCATTCAGTTCGGTCTCCTCCGCCTACCTAAGTTCTGCCCTATCAGGCCCAAAGCAGTTTCTTTATTCATTAACCAATGAAAGCAACACATGAACAGAAGAACTTCCTACACCACAGGTCAGTAGCCATTCATGTTTATTATACTTTATGTAGACTAAGTTCTTTAGATACATAGAGATTATATTTTGCATAGATAGGTAATCTTCAACCACTTCAAAGATCTGTAGAACGTGACATTTAAATAACTTAGGCTCCTGTCAACATGAGATAACGATTGCTCCTGGCAGCAGTGTCTATTCCTGAGAGAGTGTTGAGCACCAAAGACACTCTACTTTGAGTCTGCTTTCTTCTTGGAACAACTGGCCTTCAGCCAAGGAACTGCCCATGCCTCAACCACTGACAAAGTGCATGATGTCTGGACTGGACAACCAGGATACAAGAAAAAAGACTTCCAAACCTTGCCAAGACAGGATAGGATGGTTCTGAAAATTTTCCTGCCTCTGAAAATGGTCTGTCAGTTACTCTAGGCCTCAGCTAAAGTTGGTTGCTTCAACACTGCAAATGAGACTTTGGGTGATTTCTCTGGTAGCCAGTTGTCTCTGTCATCTACTGCACATTTTGGAAGCTGCTTGATTGCTCTTTCTGCCTTCTCAAGTGATACTATCTCCCTTCTCAGGCCTTTAATGGGGTTGAAGATTAGATAGTCATAGTTACTATTGTCTTATGATCTAGCCAAGCCATTTCCAATACAAGACTTAGACTCCTTAAGACAGACTGTTTATTAAAACATTAGGATATGTTCCTTGTTTAATATTGTTTATGCTCGTTGTAATTCTAATCTTACACTTGATATCTGTTCCTGGTGTAATACTTTGGCTGGGGAAACTTGCCTTTGTGAGAGTTGTATTGCTACACTCTGGAGAAGCTATGCAGAGCTGTAACATTTCTCTGGGGCAGAGTGGAGCAGAGCCATAAAAACCTAGGTTACACAGGACAGGGGACTCAGAAGCCATGGGTGTTCCTTCAGGGAGCTTGTTGGGTCCTTCTGTAACCAGCAAGCGGATGATTGCCAAGAAGGGCTTAGCGTGACAGTGACTGGATGGAGTGAGAAGTGTCATTCTAGTCTGGGAGCAAAAGAGAAGGGAGGCTGGCTGCTTAGATAGTCCCAATGACAGGTGACAAGTCCCACCCAGGCAAAGGCAGGGAGAACCAAAGAGGGACAGTTTCTGTTTGGGTATGCAGCAGGGGTTGCTTGTCTGACATAGTGGCTTCTGAGGCTTCTGCCAAAGCTACACCAAAGCCCCTGCTCCTCTGAGAGCCAGTGGTCCTTTGTCACCTTTCTTCACCTCCTCTCATCTCTCAGTGTGCAGATAGGCTCTTCGGAGTCATGACATTTCAATGGAAACCCTGGGGGTGTCCTGAGACTCACACCCTATGTTCCCTGACAATCGGGGTAAAATGGAACAAGGATTTGGGGTCTTCAGCTTCTTGAGGAGGCTAAGGGGAGAAAGCTCTGGCAACAGACAGGAAACCAGCCTGGTGACAGAGAGGAAGTCAGCTTGGTACTCCAGTTTTCACTTTGAAAAGTCGCAAGATTGAATAGCAGCCAGGCTGGGAGATCAAGGTGAGTTGGAGCATGGGTGATTATGGCTTTCCCTGTGACAACCTTCTCATATAGAACATATGTCACCCAAACTACAAGAACCTCTCCTTGTAGTTTGGGTGACAGGCACAGAATTCATGTGCAATGGGTAAAGTAGGGTTCCAATTCCAGTCTTTTCTGAAACGCTGTTCCCCAAAGCTGGGTCAGTACCGGCTGCTGGTACTGATGCAGAGCCTTGGGACTGAACCTACTATCGTCTACCCCATCAAAAGCATCTTCAGTGTTGAAGTCTGTTGACGTGCTCAGCTCTTATTCCCTGTAGAGTGCTTCCATGAACAGCTACTTTGCAGAGGATCAATCGATATGGTCAATGTCAACTAGGTGGGAAAGTCTCTTGATTTTTTTCCCCTAAAACTTCCAACAGCGCTCCTCTCTGAGCCCTTGTAGCACAATGCTGTGTCACCCCTCAGCAGAGAGTGCCTTAGGCTGACATTGAAACATGCCAGTATCCACACAAGGGGCTTCTGGAAGTGTTCTCAGAATCCTCATTCTAAACTTCGAGTTCCATTCCTTCCAACTCATTTGGTTTCCTTTCAAAGTCCTACTGGAGAAGGACAGGGGTCTGGAAGGGTCTTTTTCAGTGTGGGAGCCACTGTGGCCTCCAGGGCAGGACCTGTTTCCTCCCCTGGCCTCGGTGTCTCTGTGAGGAGTGAAGTATGAGTCACTCCCTGGTGCCAGCTTTACCACGGAGACAAATTTCCCCAGCCGTGTGCGAGAATTGGTGCTGTTCCCTTGGTACACCTCAGATGGGTGGATGAGCATGTGAACTTTATTTCCGGGAAGGGTTCCCCCAGAGAGGAAGTGGGGCTTGAGTCACAAAGCACAGTTTTCAAATCTGTGGGTTATGATGCTGTATGGGGGTGTCACAGCTGAATGTGGGGATCGTGAACACTTTGGCAGATGGTAAAAGGTTTCTGAGCATGCAATGACCAAACTGAATTCAAAACCAAACACGAAATGAATCCTGGGTGCTTCCGGCAGCACTCACCTTCATTGTGTGGTGTGACTTCACTGTAGCCTTGGTTCTAGGCACACAACACGTGTGCTTTACAGTGTGCATGCCTCCATGCCATGCAATGCCAGTGAGCCATGCCTGGATCACCTCAGCTCAGATTTGTGACTATATCCTACAAATTGCACTATTAATATTGCATGCATAATTTTTTTCTCTCCTGATAGACGCATAATGGTTTAATTATGAAAAAAACCTTTTAGTATTTTCCTGCTGTCATCCTTCACATGCAAGTATCAAATTAATCTCTCTTTGGGTTGTCTGGTGTTAGGATATTTGGTTTTAAAAATTACCATTTGAGTTGCTGACTTTTTGGCTTAAAATTGGGATAGACTTTCCAACAATTTCTGAACTGGTTGTCTTAGTTACTTTTCAATGATGTGGCAAAACACCATGATCAAGGCAACTTGTCATGTTTAATTTGGGGCCCACAGTTCCAGAGGGCGAGAGTCCATGACCATCATGGTGGGGAGCATGGCAGCAGGCAACCAGGTGTGGCGTGGGAGCAGTAGCTGAGAGAGTACATCCCAGTCACAATCATAAACTACAGTGCTAACTGGGAATCATGTGGGCTTTTGAAACTTCAAAGCCCAGTGACACACCTCTTCCAACAAGGTCACACCTAATTCTTCCTAAACAGCTCCACTGACAGGGGACCAAGCATTCAAACACATGAGCCTATGGGGCCATTCTCATTCAAACCACCACACTGGCCCTAAACATACTTCCTGCCATTTGGTACCAGGTGTGTATATGAAGCAACATTCTCAGATCTATTGACCATAAAATAAAAATACCAGCCAGCTCTGGAAAACACTGAAGTTGCTTTGTGTCCCGCTGTATCAAATATTCAGCTGGGATTTTGTTCTTTATGTAAAAATAAGTAATCACGTCCAACTCACTAGTATACAAATGTCCATATGATGAGTACGCAATTATGCTTTCATTCTGAGTAAGCGGTAAAATTATATATATACCATGGACTTGGTCTGGGAAAGTTTAAAAATATTTACTTATGTGTCTACTTATTTATTGTGTGTATGTATACATGGGTGTGTACGCATATGTGTGGGTGTGTTCACGTGTGTGTGTGCATGGTATACACATGTGTGGGTGTGCACATGTGTGTCTGTGCATGTGTGTGTGTACATATGTGTGGGCATGTACACATATGTGGGTGTGCACGTGTGTGTGTATTGTGTGAGTGTGCACATGTCTCTGTGTGTGCATGTGTGTGTGGGTGTACACATGTGTGTGGGTGTGCACATGTGTGAGTGTGCACATGTGTGTGTCCATGTGTCTGTGTGTGTCCATGTGTGTCTGTGTGTGCATGTGTGTGTGGGTGTACACATGTGTGGGCATGTACACATATATGGGTGTGCATGTGTTTGTGTACTGTGTGAGTGTGCACATGTCTGTGTGTGTGCATGTGTGTGTGGGTGTACACGTGTGTGGGTGTGCACATGTGTGAGTGTGCACGTGTGCATGGTGTACACATGTGTGTGTGTGCATGTGTGTGTGCACGTGTATGTGTATTGTGTGAGTGTGCACATGTGTGTGTGTCCATGTGTATGTGTGTGTCCATGTGTGTCTGTGTGTGTGCATGTGGGTGTGGGTGTACACATGTGTGGGGGTGTGCACATGTGTGTGGTTGTACCAAAGGCTGTTGTTTGGTGTCTTCCTCAGTTTTTCTCCACTTATTTTTGAGACAGGTGCTCTCTTTGTATTTGGAACTTGGCATTTTGGCTAGTGCCTCTCGTATCTGCCTATCTCTGTGTCCCTACCTGGTGCTGGAATGAGAGACACATTCCACCATGCCACCATGCCTGACATTTTATGCATGTGCAGGGGACCTGAACTCAGGCCCCCACGTTTGCCTAACAAACACTTTATTGACTGAGCCACCTCCCTGTCCCAAGCCCAAGGACTGTTTTAAGATAAATTTGTTTATGAATTATTTTTGTAAAATGATTCATATTTAATGATTTCATGAATGATTCATCTCTCTATTTTATGAGTCTACATATCCAGGGTCATTTCCTTTGATAAGAAGTCTGCTACAAAGTGTATCTTCCACCACCTTCTCTAGACTGTAGAAAGAACTTTCCTGCATAGTTACCCCCATTGTGCCAATCCCTCACTGTGGCTTGTTTGATCTGGCATAGTGCTTTGCATAGCTAACCTCCATGTGCCAACTCCCTCACCAAGACTTACATGGTCTGGCATAGGGCTCTGTTTTCCTGCAGAGCTAACCTCCATGTCCCAACTCTCTCACCATGACTTCTGTGGTCTGGCACAGGGCTCTGCCACCCCCATTGCTGGCCCTGGTTAAGCAGCACTCACAGCTGGTCACAGTCCCACCCCAAGGATACAGCACCACCTGCACTGGACTGGGATGGTCTTTTCTTCCCATCCAGCTGGTCTGGGACTCCCTCACTGACCATTACTTTACACTGGCAGTTGAGGAGAGCAGAGCTGGGGGCATCTCCTGCAGCTGAGGTATGCCTAAGTATAGCAAGTCCCAGAAATCATGACTGTGATGCTTCTAGAACTTTATTGCTTCTATTCCCCAGAAGCCATGCATTTAGGCAAAGAGGTCTATGATCTTAGGATCCCTTGAATTGGTGGTTGGGCCCTTCTTTCCGCATCCTCTCAGAGTCCTGAAAACACCGAGGTGTTTTCTTCTGTCCATGCAGGGCTGATGTCTGGAGCTGTCAGGATGGAAGAGTAAGGACCTGTTTGGCCAAATTGGAGACCTGCGAACAGTTTGCTCAGCAGGGTATCTGTTGATAAAATAGCTGGAGCCACTTGTGAGAGGCCATTAATCTCAATTAGACCTGATCCTGACGTGATTGGATTTGGGCTCAGGCTTTCCACACCAAACCTGGTCCACTTGCTGGTCTCTTCTACACCAGGACTGTTTCTATAAGCTGGTGCCTGCACTGATGGAACAGCCTTTGGCACCTCTGGGGAAGAGATGAGATACTGTGGCTATTTTGGGTCCCAGCCCAAGGGGCCTTACAGTGTCCAACTGCTGGCTGCTTAAGGAAGATGTGACGTTCATTCTGGAGAAATAATTAATCACTCCCATTATGAGATCGTTACTCTGTAAAGTGCTTTATATCTCCAGTGATGGGAGAGGAAGTTGGTCCTTGGTGTTGAGCCAGGGGAGAAAGCTAGCAGCCTGGCTTCCCAGCCTCTGTTGAGGGCCAGACAGGAGGATCAGTCTGGGTTGGTGGTTTATTCAAGGCTCCTACTGTTGAAAATTATGGCTCAGCCTGTTAGGATAGGAAACAACAAAGGGGTCATTCATTTGTGGGCCAGGGCCTGGCTGGATTCAGGCTGCAAAGAGCTGGCAGCTCTTAGTGATGGTGTGGTAAGAGAAGTAACAAGGGGAGCCTGGCTTTGAAACATAGCACAATGCCTTGGACTTCAGGCGAAAGCTGAAAGGGTCCAAGCCGGGTGATAGGTTTGTGTGTTATAAAGAAGAATCTGTTTATAGAACAGACAACATCACAACTCCCTCAAAATAGTTAACTGGTTTTCAACCTTTGTAATTTTTAAAACCATTGTCCTTGTATTTATAGATTATATTCTAATACTTCTTCATTCATTCTGGACACCACTGGATTTTGTTAGAGATGAGCAGATGTGGGTTGATTATATGCTCTTTCTGGCTTACCTTCCATCCCCAACCTCACTACTGCTTCCTTATCATCTAGTAAATTACAGTGGCGCTGTGCTTGGGTTGATGACTCTGTGGTCATCTCATTATGATTGTGGGATGTAGCTCAGGGATATGGCAAGCATCACCACTGTTTTCTTTCTTCCGGGAGGCTTATGATGTTTCTCATAGAGTACATATCTTTTGGTCTCTTCATTTTCTACTGCTAACTTATTTTGTTTTTATTGGATATATCCATAGTTTTATCAAATCTGCAAAAGTTGCACATAATAGTATTCTAGTTTACTTTCCTATCGCCATGATAAACACTGTGACCAAAAGCGACTTGGGGAGGAGAGGGTTTATCTCATTTGCTAAGTTATAGCTCTTTGCCAAGGGAAGCCAAGACAGGAAGTCAAAGAAGGAGCTTACAGTAGAAAACATAGAGAACACTCTTTACTGGCTCTATCTCCCTCCCTGGCTCATGCTCAGCTATGATTTTTATATAACCTAGGCTCACCTGCCTAGGGATGGTGCTGCCCACAGTGGGCTGGGTCTTCCTCCATCAATTAGTAATCGGGGAAAAAAAAATGTCTTGTGGACGTGCTCAGGGGCCAGTCTGACAGAGGCAATTCTTCAGTTGAAGTTCTGTGTTCCAGCTGTGTCACGTTTACAGCTATGATTAGCCATTATACATAGATATCCATTTGGTGGTGGCGTTTTTCTCTTAGTGTTCTTTTCCTTAGATACTTTTCATCTTCCTGCTTCTAGTTGGGACTGATTGTGCACTTTTCAGAACTATAACACAGAATCACTAGTGGACAGTGTATCTTCTGATTTAGATTCTCTGTTTATGTTTTGAGTTCTTTCAAGTCTGAAATGTATTTACGCTCATCCAAACAATAATTTAGATGGCTATAAAATCGAAGTACTCCATTGAAATGGCTTTTACACTGCATCTTCAATTCCTGCCACACAAATGTCAGCTTAGCTGGCTATAAAAGCTAAGTGCTCTTTTGAAGCATTTTGCATTGCATATTCATGGCACACAAATGATAGTTTAGCTGGCTATAAAATCGAAGCGCTTCATTAAAGCCCTTTGCACTGCATCTTCAATTCATACATTTCTTTAGTCTATCTATAAAAGAGGAACATAAGGTTGAAAAATACTTTCAGGGTAAATTCTTTTTTCTTCCAACAATTCCATTGAATTTTCAATTTATATCTTTTTGCCTGGTCTCAAAGGTCTTTCTTGAACTCTGTTCTCTTAAAAATTGTCAGAATTTTATTCTTGTTTCTTGGATGCTGTATCTTAGATTTTATGAATAAACTAAGGTGTACTTCTTTTTCTCTGTTTTGTTCTGCTTTTCATACTGTAGAATTTTGTCAAATGTTAGTTGGTCATCTGTTAGCTGTTAAAAAGGTGTTTGAAGTGGTGTGTGTGGGGGGGATGGGAGAGGGTAAGAGCTGCTAGCTTGATCAAGTAGTTTGCTCTGCTGTAATGACCATAAACAGATGTATCTGCTGTCTTTGCTGTAGGTAACAATGGTTTCATCTGCAGTCTGGGAGGAGAATGACTCCTTGCAGTGTTTTGGGGACTGAGAAGATGAGGACTGCAGATACTAATATAATCCTTTCTATCTAAATATACTAATATTATTTCAGTTCCAGACTCTCTGTCTCACGTACATGTTTGGAGAACAAACCTTTGGTTTCCTTGGAAAGAAGTGGGTGGAGTGAGTCACCTGGCTGTGTGGGCTGGCGAGGGAAGCTTGGGCACAACATTTCTGTGTGACAGTTTTCAGTAAATCCCCATTTCCCATTATTCCAGCCTCATATCCCCACCCCCCTGCTCTAAGACATGAGCCTGCCTGAGATTCTGTATAAGTTGGAGACCAAAAGAAAGGAATTGGCTTGTTTAAATTGTATTTGTCTCCTTCTTGAGGGTGTAGGGATGGTAGCCTCTCCTGCTCTGATGTGGATGTTACCTATCCTCTGTCTCTTCCTAACAGTTGTGAAAGCATCCCTTTGTCACTGGATGAAAACATAAAAATCCTTACTAGTATTTAAGTAGGTTTTTCAAAGGGAGAGGTGATACATACGTTATGAATTAGTTATATCTAACTAATGGTCACACAGAAACATAAGAAAATGTTTATGTTGTTGTTCTTCTTAAAAACTGAACACGTACATGACTGGCCTAAGTCCATGTCAGGACCTAGAATGTGTGCTTTTGGCTCACCAAATAAGTCACACCCTTTCCCTCTAAACTGCACACACTGCACGCTTTTCCCACAGTAGCACACCTTCTTTCTTTCACTGCACTCTCGTAGTCAAGTATTGTAAAAGCAGGGAATTACACATAAGTGTAGCAAAGCTATCCAAGATTGAACAATTGCTAGGTGAGGAGGGCCGCCCACCAACAGCCTGAAATATTCCCCATCAATTAGCAAAGTTCAGCTTTAAACTCGTTAAGGGACAGTTTGAGTCGCCATTACCTCCTTCTCCTCTGAAGTCCAGCCCAGCGCCTAGCTGCTGCAGGCGTCAGTCAGTAGACCCAAGCCGAGTAGCACAGCATCTGTCTTGGCAGTTTCGCAGTATGGAGACTTTGCAAGTGCTCCATGCTTTAGTTATTTAGTAAAAAGAAATAAACACTGAAAACCCTGTGAACCGCAAATCCTAAGGAGTTCACAGATGGATTTATTGAATTTGTGAACTGTTTGAAATCATGCTTGTGAGAAATCTCCTGTACATTTGATCCATGTGACTTTTTCTGGGGAAGAGTTTTGTATGATCAAAAGCTTGAGAGTCACGGAATTAAGTGAGCCTGGGCTGTCAGAAGCACTGTAAGGTAGAAGGTGGTGTCTGAGCCAGGGTGGGGGTGGGGCTGTTCTTCAGGTCTTCAGGATTATTCTTCCGGTCTTCAGGAGTCCTGCGCTTTAGAATACCCGGTCTGGCGTCACCAAGCTTTGCTGTCACCATTCTATCCAGGTGACCACAGCTTTGGTTACAGGATTCAGTTCCTGGGGGACAAATTCTGAGCTCAGTGTATGGACCCTGAAGCCCCAGGTCCTCTAAAGACATTTGCATGTTCATGACTAAGTGGATCGACGAAACATCTTGTTCATAAACTAACCATACTGTAGTCATACTTACCTGTAAATTACAAGTGATTATCCAATGGGTTTTTTCCTTAAAAAAAAAAAGGCTCTTGGAAACGTTGCTTTAATAAAATAAAACTCAAAGCAGATGTGGCAGTGGTGTGTAACGGGTGAACTGTAATTAAGAGCTGCAATTATTTCCCAATTAAGCATTTGGAATGCCAGCATTGGAACCCCAGTCGAGTCAAGCCAGGCAGGGGAGGATCAGGCTAAAGACTAGAGCCAACCACAGAGCGGTGGTGCAAGGGGCAGGGGAGACACAGACAGGGGTGATCTATCTGAAACCCTTGAAGTGCCTGACCCTTACTTGCGGTTGAATCATTGAGGGAAGGCCCGACTTCTCTTGCCTAGAAAGAAAGCTGGCCCACAGGAATCTGTTTCCCTGAAGACTTCGGAGAGCAGCGGGCAGCTCCCTGAAGAACTGATTCCTCCCATGTAGTGAGGTTTCCCCGAGGGCTAGTCAGGGGCCAGTCCTCCTCCTAGAGCTCATGGGACCCAGGATTCTAGCCTACCAATTCCTACAGTTTTGTTCTACTTCATCCCCCAGTTCTTCATATTCCCCCAGGATCCTTTACTACCCATTTTCACACAGTCTGACTGGGGTTCTAGGTTCCTCATGAGTGAACTCAGTCTAACCAGGATGGTTGTCAGTGCCTGTCATGTGTGCCATGTGGGGGTGGTTCCCCTGGTGATATTACTTCCCGCTCAGCCCTATGCCTGCAATCGAGTAACGGCAATGCTTGGATCAGTGTGGGAGTAGAAGGCCTACTGTGTGCCCAGAAGACCTACTGGCTGCAGGTGCATCGCATGTGGCAGAGCCATGACGGAATGGGGTTGGAGAGGTGTCTTAAAATCAGTTCACAGCAGTGGATTTTGATGCTTGGATTTTAGCTAGCAACGTGGACTCATAGGAACCCACTGGAAGACTGTGAATGAGGAAAAGGCCTGGCCAGAGTGCCCTTTGGAAGATACATTAGCTATTCTGTTTGTGGGTATTGACAGGCAGGGGAAGCCTGGGAGCAGGGAGATGTACTGGTGTCCACTCCTGTAGATTAAGGGAGAACAGTGGTGAACTGGGAAGCAAGCTAACTGTGGCCAGGAGACTGATGACCAGCAGGGGGCCCAGGTGCCTACAGAGGTGGTAGTGAGGAGGAGGAGGGACTGGGTCAGCAATGTTGGGGTTAAAATACAAGATTTTGAAATTAGATAATTATCAGAAGACTATAAGAAGATGAGGAATGTTATAGTGGTATTTTATTTATGTTTTAATAAATAAACCTTACCTGAGAATCAGAGAGTAAAACTAAGCCACTAGAGGCCAGGCAGTGGTATCTTACACCCTTAATCCCAGGATTTGGGAGACAGAGACAGATGGATCTCTGTAAATTCAAGGCCACCCTGGGCTACTGAAGACCAATGGAGAAACAGATCCAGGTGGTGGTGGTTCACACCTTTAATCTCAGTCCTAGGGAGTCACACCTTTAATCCCAGCACTAAAGGGGAATATAAGATTGGAGGAGACAGAGGCCCAGGGCTCAATCTACAGTTGCCTAGTCTTGGTTGAAGTAAGACTTCTCTATTGGCTTGGTTGTTTTGTTTTTCTGATCTTCGGCTTGAACCCCAATATCTATCTCTTGGTTTTTGCTATTCATGCTACAGAATGTTGAGAGAGAGAGAGAGAGAGAGAGAGAGAGAGAGAGAGAAAGAGAGAGAGAGGGAGGGAGGGAGGGAGGAAGAGAGAGAGAGAGAGAGAGAGAGAGAGAGAGAGAAGAGAGAGAGAGAGAGAGAGAGAGAGAGAGAGAGAGAAGAGAGAGAGAGAGAGAGAGAGAGAGAGAGAGAGAGAGAGAGAGAGAGAGAGAGAGAGAGAACAAGCACAGTTGCTTGGGGTAAGTCTGGTTTTCGGGAGAATATCTATCTGGGTGTGTTCAGCAAGCATTAGGAGTATCAGAGCTAAGCAAGGCTGGGAAGAAGCTCTGGGTACAGGACCTGCTCCACACATCGTGTCTTTGGATCTTCATCCATAGGAACAGGTGGATGGAGGCTGTGTATGCATCAGAGCTCTCTGGGCTGTCATTGTGAGAGGAAAGCTCTGTACTGGAGCTGGGGGCTCTGACTGGAGAATGAGGCAGATCTAAGCCCATGGGTGATGCTGCCTGATTTCTCTCACCCTTTGCCACTTTCTTTAATCAGTAAAACCAGGTAATAACAGGACTGGCTTTGTGGGTCCATTCGGCCAACAACGAGCGCTTTTGGTGCCAAGCACAGCAGTTTTCTAGAACTGATCCATCCCTATCTTCTTCCCCTAGAGGGAAGACAGACGAATACAAACTAATGAACAAAATATGGCAGGTGCTGGAGGCCGGACCAGGGTCAGGGGCTCGGGAGATGCTCCTGGGTCCTGGGGGTAGGGCAAGTTTTGGCTTTTGTGGAGGGGATGTGGCAGGTTAATTCTGAGGTTGAGTAGGAACATGTTTGGGCTTCTTTCTTCTGGAGAATCTCTGGGGAGCCTGGTCTACACTGATGGATTAAACGAGACTCTGAGCAGGAAGCAAATGTGAGGCATGTGTGAGTGTTACAGCTCTGGAGGGAAAGGTACCCCGGCCATTGGAAGCCAGGAGATACCTACAATTCTGTTCTGGTGGGGCACAGTTTTCCCACAGGAATGTAGCAACCCTGCTCCTCCCTGAGAGAGTGGTTACTGCTCAGCTCTGCTCCATCTCCTAAGGGGGTTCCCTGCAGAAAGGTAGCAGTTTGCTCCTGCAAAAGTTGTTACTTCTCTGCCCTGCTCCACTCTGGTGAAAGATTGTCTTTATGTAAACGTCATTCAAGAAATTTATTGAGAGGGAGGAATCCAGGAGAGTGACTGCCTCTGCCATGGTGGAAAAGGCAGCTCCCAACCCACAGATACAGGGCTTATGTAGGATTTCTTAGAGGGTAGAATGTTTCCAGCATGAAGATTTTCAGGGCGGGAATTGGTCAAATTTCAATCCTTGAGCTTCGATAAGCTCAGAGATTGGCCAGTTTTCATGCTCGGGAATTGGATGGTTTTCATGCTGAGTTGGTCAAGGGCAGAGTGTGTTGTTTGGCTCTGGTTTCAGGGTCAGGGTGTGTTTCTTTGACCCTTTTAACCTATAGCATGGGCCCAGTAGAAGAAAAGGGAACTGAAGACATGAAGGTATGCTTCATGTGTTAAGGGCCAATGTTTACAGGAACATGGATGTTTCTGAGAAATGTTAGCTCACAGGACCTAGTTAAGAGAGGTGATGGAGAGATGGCAGGCACACCGGGCAGTGAAACACACCCAGGCTCTGCCCCTCTGACAGTGGGGTGAGTTTAAAGCGATTTCAGTAGGGAGAAGCAATGCATTGCAGAGTGACCCATTTCTCCCTTGCAGCACAGGAGGCCCACAGCCGGTAGAGAGGTTGCTGCTGCAGTGAGGGTCACGTGAGAGGTGACATAAATCAGGCAGTGAGTTAGAGGCACACAGAAGGACCACGCCAGAGCTGACCATGCACCTTGGTCTCTGTCCTCAGCTTTTCTCCCACATGGTCTGTCTGTGACAGGTCTTCACAGGGGAACAGCTACAGGAGCTAATTCATAGCTCTCGGCAGCATCTCCTCCATAGCTTTCTACCTGCTTGGTGTTTCCATCTGGAAGCTCAGCGTCACATAAATGACTCAAGCCCAGGAAAGAGAAGCCTCCGGAATCTTTCTCTAAACCAAGGCACCGTTCGGGTTTCCTGTTCCCCTTGATGCGAAAATAGCAGAGCAGATGTGTCTAATCCTCCGGGAGAAAATTTCCTTTTAGCTGATATCAAACGTAAATGCTGGGACCTGAAGGGGATGCTGAGAGAGTTCTGGCTTGGAAAAACATTTCTTTAATGAGAGATTGGTGCATGTGGGCCACACTGATGGGCTGGCTCACTTGCTAGTTCTCCGTTCAGATGTGCTCCTTACTGGTGGTTTTGTACGGCAGTGTTTATGGACTGTAAGCAATCACAGCATTTTCCCTGCGGCCAATACTTTCTTCTTGGAAGGTACCCTGATTCTTTGGCGGCTCTCAGGTAACCATAGTGGTTTGTACTGGAGCCTTTGAGTAGGGGTACAGTTACTGACATTAATATGTGAGTTCCATCCGGCAGCTGCTGATGTCCTGGCCCTAGGGCTCAGGACACATCCGGGTCTCTACTCGCGTGTTTGGACCACGCTGCCTCCGGTATGTTCTC
Organism: Microtus pennsylvanicus; assembly: GCF_037038515.1. Classification (NCBI taxonomy): domain Eukaryota; kingdom Metazoa; phylum Chordata; class Mammalia; order Rodentia; family Cricetidae; genus Microtus; species Microtus pennsylvanicus. The sequence continues at coordinate 76,159,762 of NC_134582.1, forward strand.
AAGGCTTCCTCCTCCGTGTGGGGGCTGAGAAACCCTACCTCATTTCTTTACCCTCTTTGTCTTTCTGTCAGTTAGATTTGATGCTGTTGGGAGGCTCAGGTCACAAATTCCAAGGTGCAACTGTCTCATTTCCCATGTTCGTCCTCATCCTACCGGGACCCACGTCCGGTCATTCTTGGGTCTTGTCTCCCTGACCATCCTCCAGTAAGTACCAGATGCTAGGTTTCAGGCAGTGTGCCAGGGGCTTGGGAGGGTTCTGGCCCCCGATCTTCCATCCTTGCATCTGGGAAGCTGACTTCCATCCTTCCACTCCTGCAGGCCTGCTGTGTACCGTTCCTTCACCACATTTGAGACTCCCAAGCCTAACAGGTCCCCTGCCGCACCAGAATGTTTGTTCCCAGTGAGCACTGACCACTTAGGTGCTTACAAAGAGAAACTGGACCCTCTGTGTCTGTCCTGAGAGCCCAGCTTATCTAGCCTGCTTGGGCACAGGGATCATTATTATGTAAAAGGGTAAGCAATCTCACCCATCGAGAAGATCAAATGTCAGATAGACCAAGAACTCTGGCCATTGGGAAAGAGCAGAGGCAGGCCTGCTGAACGATGCTGGAGGCCATCTAGGGCAGAGGGGAGTTTGGTAACCCCCTGTCTGGAATGTGGACTCAATTCAGAGCTCACTCTGATGAGAAACTAATCCCGATTCCATACAAAGCCTAGGCAGTCAACCCAGCTGTCAATAGGAGAAAGCGCCAACTTGAGCTCCTGAACTCTGAAGGACTTTAAAAACTGTGCTAGGCTATTTCTGTAGGCTGCCTACCCCCTGCTGCCGACCTGACTGGAGAGCTTGGGCTTCGCCTGCTGTAGCCCCGTGGCACAGCTCCTCTTTGTAACAGTGCATGGCTTTGAAGTATAATGTAACAAGTTCACCTGTCACCGGCCAGAGTGGTTCCTCCATTGTCGCCCCCAGCTCTACCGCTCCTGCAAAGAGGTACGTTAGATTCCGACCCCAGAGAAAATGGATGCGGAGCTGAGTGAAGACAGCAGGTGCTTTTTATGGCTTTCAGTGGCTGCCAGAAAAGCCCAGAACTGACAAAGCACTATGAGGCAGTGGCTCCTCTGGACAGACTGTTTTGAAAGGGAGTCAGTTCCATTTAAATGATGGTATTTTGAATATATTTTTTTTCACATTCAGCACCCCCCTGTCTTCCTTTTTATTTTCCATAGGAAGACCGTAAATGTGTATTAAAATTGCCTGGGAAAGTCTAGGCATAAATATTAAAACATTTGGCTGCTGGTTAGAGGAAATTTATGTCTCTAGTTTCTCTCTGTTGCAGGAACTTGCTTTTTATTTTTGGTGGTAAAGCATTACCCCAGACTCCACAAGACACCTTTTTTGTTGTGTTCCCAGGCTTTCTTTAGCAATCCCTCTGCTGTCTGTCTGATCCTCTTCTGTCTCTGGTGGTCCAGAGAACAAAGTGTGTATAGTCTACAAAACAGAAGGCCGGACTCTAATGCCAGCTGGCCCAGCAGGTGCACAAGTAGGTGATCCAGGCTGTGGGGTCTGGGATGCGCATTGGTGGGAGTGTAGGTCGGGAAGGGCGTGCAGATGCACCATAGCCAGGCCTCTGGGCTTTCAAAGAAGCCAGCTCCAGGTTTTCAGGTAAAAGATTTTGATTCTTAAATGCACGCAACTGAAGCCCAGTTGCCCCGTGGGGTAGAATAAAGTCCGCCAGACTCTGCTGTGGGCTGTCAGCAGCCTCTGCGGTGGATGCCCTAGGTCTTCCAGTCACGAGGAGCTGAGTTGTTAATGGGAGGGGGGTCTCCCCAGGTTCAAGGCTTGGTGGCAAGCAGCTTCTTTCAGGATTGTTTTAGTTTGAAATAGTGTCCTTGTCACACAGCAGGGACAGGCTCATCCAGAGAGACAGGGTCCACAACACTCATCATGTTATATATTTCTAGGGCTGGGTCACTTGAGCAAGCTGTGTGAGCCCTGCAGGCCTTCCTTTCCCCTGTCCTCTCTTCCCCTGTAGCCCACGCTGACCTCAGACTTGTGATCATTTTGCTTCAGCCTTCTGAGTATTGGGAGCCACCATGCTCAGTTCTAATCTTTCTTATGTTACGTCAGTATCTGAGGTTACCATGCAACGCACAGGGTATCATCATGGGAGCTTCACACACGTGTCTTTATAGTGTGCTCTCATTCCAGACTGCCGCCCCACATTCCCCTTCCCCACCTCCAGCTGGTTCCCTTTCTTCCTCCAATTAATCCCAACTTCTGCTCTCCTGGGGGCAGACACTCACCTCCCTCAAGATCTCTTCCTCCCCTCTCATGCATCCCTGAGTAGTTTCATGCATGAAACACACACACATGTATTCTTTTAAGCTCGGATTTATGTTTAACCCCACCTACTAGGCTTCTTGAGAGAGGAAAGGATGGTGTAAGCCACCTTGATGGGAAAGTGAAGACAGAGTGTGCTGTTCTTCCCTAGCGTTAGAGAAATGTGACATTGTTCAGCTGCAGGAAGACTTGAGGCTTTTGTCCACACCCACCACACCTGGTGACTCCTGGAGTCCGTCCTGTGTAGATTGCTGAGGGCAGGGTAGGAGTGCACCAGGTGGCAGCTGGGGTCCCACCTCCATGCTTTCACAGAGTTTTTCAAGGCATCCATTTCTCTCTACAGAAGGTTTAAACAGAGGCATGCTTCTGAGCAGGGTTTCCAAGCCAGTACCCAGGAGCTCTGCGGGAGGGAACGAGAGATTTCAGACTAGTTGGGAAACAGGGCTGTAAACAGCCTTCCTTGTAGGGCTCCCTTCTCCCCGTAGGCTTGTGCTCATGATGAAGTGAGCGCAGTCTTACTGGAACATCGCTATTTCCCAATAAGGTCAAATGGAGCCAGGCCTCCCAATCATTTGTTCTCTCTGCAGATCTGTGTTTATTGCCTCCGAGGGCCAACTTGGGACGAAAGGGAGCCTGAACGCACCACCTCTCAGCCCTGACCTCTTGACCTTGACAGTCAGGCGAGTCAGAGCTGACAGCACCACTGGAGAAAGTTCACACCCAGCATAAAACCAGGCTGGAGAAAGCCAGGCTGGAAGGACATTGGTGGTTAGGGGGTTTGGCATCCAAGAGGGAATGGAGTGAGGGCTGCTGTGAAGGTGCTGTGGCACCAGGTGTGAGGCACGTCAGAGAGGAAAGCTCGGATCCAGGATCTACGTGTGCCTTTCAGAAGTGGGCTGAGACCTGTGTGTGTAACCAGAGGCTGGGCAGTGAGATTTGGGACAGGTGGGAGGGGCTGGGACAGGTGGGAGGGGCTGGGACAGGTGGGAGGGGCTGGGACAGGTGGGAGGGGCTGGGACAGGTGGGGGGGGGCTGGGACAGGTAGGAGGGGCTGGGACAGGTGGGAGGGCTGGGACAGGTGGGAGGGGCTGGGACAGGTGGGAGGGGCTGGGACAGGTGGGAGGGGTGGAGAGGTGGTCTGCTTGGTCATTCATTCAGGGGTTGGTGAGATCTCCAGAATTTTTTTGTGGAAAGGGGGCGGGCAGATCAAAGACACCTGTTTTGCTCTTTTTGGGGTTTGGTTTTGTTTTCTTGACTTAGAGTGTTGCTCTGCAGCCCAAGGCAGCTTTGACACCTGTGAGGTCCCCCTCTCCCCGTGCTGGTAGTGATAGCATGCCCAGAAAGGAGAACTAGAGGAAACTGGTGTGTGTGTGGGGAGGGGGGGTACTGAGGCCTCCTAATTTACAGGTTGGTATGATGAGGTCATGGGGGTATTCGGGTGGGGAATCTCCTGTTGTGGGAGTCAGTGCTGCTGTATGAGTTTCCTGTCCTGTGGCAGTGCCAGCCTGCATTGCCACGTGTGTACAGGTAGCTTTCCATGCAGATGGCAATGCATGCTGGGAAGGGTGTTATTGCTGGCTGGGACACTAGTGCTGGGAGCCAATCATGGTCTTGATTGCTTTGGAATCAGGAATTTGATAATTGTACCTCAGGGGATCAGCAATTCCTCAATTCTGTATTACCCAGCCAGGGATCATCATCAAATACCTTCCATGTGTTCACCGCATTACCATCCAGGGATCATCAAATACCTTCCATGTGTTCACCGCATTACCAGCCAGGGATCATCAAATACCTTCCATGTGTTCACCGCATTACCAGCCAGGGATCATCAAATATCTTCCATGTGTTCACCACATTACCAGCCAGAGATCATCATCAAATACCTTCCATGTGTTCAAAATTCATTCATCAATATTTACCACAGATCTTGCCAGGTCTGGAAGACAGTGGGTGAACAAGATAGAGGAGGCTCGCTACAAGGTAGGGGGTGGGTAAGAGCACAGATGGACATGCCTGAGGGGTCTGAGTCCTCATCCCAGTCACAGGCTTTAGGGAAGCATGCTGCGCATTGTGAGGAGGAAGTAGTTTAGCAGGCGAGGTAAGGGTGATGAGGACTGTCCAGAGACTAGGTAGAGACAGTCGTGGAGGGGAGCGAACAGCACCAGCTGGTATGGCCCAGTCTGCACAGTCATAACACAGATACAGGTCCTAACAAAGGGACTCGGAAGATCTCCTTTTCTTCCACCTTTGCTGGAAGAACTTTCTGTGGCGCTTGTATACATGCACGCAGGCACGCACGTGTGTGTGTGTGTGTGTTCCTAAAAGGTTTTGGTCGTGATCACTCAATACAATTACATTATCTTCTCCTTCTGTGCACAAAAACCCTCCCTCGCCATGTCCACCTATCTATTTTTCAGCTGTTGCCCACACGAAGGCATGGCACGATGCCAGAAATTGCAGGAAGTGAGTTAGCGAACAGGAAGAGCTAAAAAAGCCTGTGCACGGTGCCCCGAGCCCTGCACCCCATGCCCGGAGCCCTGCACCCGACGCCTTGACAGAACCGCAGTGGCAAAGGACAGTTTTCCTCATTTACCGAGAAGGATGGGGGTGGTGGAGACCTATCGGGTGCAGTGACCTTTCACGGCGGGCAGACTGTGTGCCAACACTGAAACAATTATCTCAAGGGCCCGTGGGCACCAACTTCCTGTTGATAACATGTGGAGCTAATTACCTTGAAGAACTGACGGCAGATGCTGGTGCCTGCAATTAATTGGCCCTCGGGAAGGCCTCGCTTGGCTCAGGACCAGGAGCGAAGGCATCCGTCTCCACCAGCACCAAGCCCCCCGAGTTCCACCTCCTCACCTCCTCTTCCCGCCGCTGTGGGAGCTGCTCCCCCATCCACTGGTGCTTTACTATAGTCTCTCAACCTTTTCAGCAAACCCGAAACTGGATCTGCTGACCACTCTCCCTGCTCTCTGTTTAAAGCCTCCTAGGCCGCAGGGGAGGAACCAGTGGCCAGTTAATAAACTATTCTGTGTGGAAAAGGTCAACACGTACAGGCCTCTACATATATGCCCGCGGAAGGAGCGGGCATTAACATTCTGCTTCCGCGCCCCTTTTGTTATTGCCCAAGTTGAGCCATGTGGTCCACGAATTAATCAGCAATGTGGATTCTTGACGCCTGTGATTTCCATAAAAGATGTCTGGCGTGTTGTCTCTTCCTCTCACTGGACCACTGTGTCCTGCGGAGGGAGGTGGTGAAGCTGGGAAATGCTCCGTGGCTGAGCTGCTGTGAGCGCCAGTCTCTGCTCTGCACTTTCGCCTCTTGTGACCGTTACTCAGGAGTGTGACTGCCGACGACAATATAAATTAGCCTTCACTCAGGTTGTGCTCCAGGCCCTTTGCCATGTGCACATCATCTTGTATTTCCAAACGCCCTCCTGAGTTTATTGTGCCCATTTGTCAGACAGGGAGGCTGAAACCCCGTATGGCGAACTACACGGTAGCAGGTTACCATATCTCCAGAACGTGTTTGTTCTTTTGCCCCGCAGATCCTAAGTGGCAGGGACAGAGGCTACTCTTGCTGGCCTCTCGGTACAGTTCCCAACGGAAGAGGAGCACACAGCGGATAGTCGTGCAGAGCCTAAGGGGAGGAATGAAACTAACACCCAAATCTTGTGTGGCTGTAAGAGCAGGCAGGACGCCTGGGCTGGGGTGGCCCTCTCACATCCCCTTCGTGTGCTGTGCAGTCTGGAGGGACAGAGTGTGTGCATCCGGGGTTGGGGGCGAGCTGTGGAGCCTGGCAATGCTATTGTAGTGCCTGACACAAATGTGTCCAGTTGTCCAAAGAAGCTTGCTTTTGAACAGAGGAAATCCGCTGGCGTTGAAGGTGGCAACCACAGACCACCCCACATCTTTTCTTATTTTCCCAAATCTTCAGTTTTCACACGAGTTCAGCCTGGTTCACAGTTGTTGGTGAACCAAAGTGGAGCGGCACCTAGGCACTGCCTTTCACCTCCGGGAAACCAATAGAGAAAGTGTTTCCCACAGGAACGGGTGTGTGCATGTGCACGTGTGTGTGTGTGTGTGTGTGTAAAATACAGTTTTCCAGAGAGAAAAGCCCTATAGACAGTCCTTTGCAATACCATTGTCCTCTTCCATTTCGACAGACTAGAGATTCTTCCCATGTCAGTGAATACGGAGGGCCATCATTCTCTCTAATGGCTACATAGGACTCTATTGTGTGGCCATCCCATGATTAATTTAACCTGTCCCTTACAATCCACATCCATCCACATTCATCCAGCAGCATAAGTATCCATTAATCACCTGTCTCTGTCTAGGCTGTGTGCTCACTGAACACAGGGACATATCTAAAGCCCACAGGCAAACAGTGGGCACCCAACAAATGTTCACACGCACAGATGGGTAAGTTACTGAGAAGGGGAGAAGGGGTTTTGCTTCGTCGGTGCTGTGGATTGTTTCTGGCTACACCTATGTTTTGAAGGACAGCCTATTAACCCAGGGCTGGCGAGGGCACTGTAGTGATTTTACAGCTGACAGTTGCTGTGTTTTCAGTGCGGTGACTTTAAATCCCTGTGCTACAAAGAAGAATTAATTCATGATCTTCCCGAAGAAAAGTCCTTGGTTTCCTGCACCCATGGGCTGCTTTGCGTGCAGCGACAGCCTCTCACCTGCTCATGTCTTCCGAACCCACAAAGACTGGGAGAGAGAGGCCTTTTTACATCTAGGAAAACAGGGGCTGGCTTTTTGTGGGGTATTTGTCGGGGGACACCAGGGGTGATGACCTCTCTGTCTTTCAGAGTTCTGGGCAGGATACCTTAGTCCTTTATCTCCCGTGAGGAATACAACCCGAAGGAAAGATGTAAACAAAACTCAAATGCCTCTAAGATATTTGATGAAAAGAAATTAAATACTGGTCACTTGCTGCGGGGGGAGGGAAGGATGTTAGGCTTCTGCACCAAGCCTTCTCTGTGTCCTTAGCTATTGTCACAGCCCCTGTTCTGCCTAGTTTTGTGTCAGCTTGACACAAGGTAGGGTCATCTGGGAAGAAGGAATCTCCATTGAGAAAATGTTTCCACAGGAGTGACCTATGTAGGCCAATCTGTAGGCTGTGGTAGGGCAAGTCTGGAGGGCATTTGACTAATTGATAACGTGGAAGGGCCTACCCTTTGTGAGTGGTGCCAGTCCTGGGCAGGAGGTCCTGGGCTCTATAAGAAAGCAGGCTGAGCAAGCGTTGAAGAGCAATCCAGTAAGCAGCACCCCTCCACGGCCTCTGCATCAGCTCCTGCCTCCAGATTCCTGCCCTGACTTCCCTCAGGGGTGGAGTGTGACCTGGGAGCAAGCTGAAAAAAACCCTTTCCTCGGGGTTACTGTGTTTCATCACAGCAATGGAAACCCCAGGGAAGACAGCCTTCTGGTACTTAGCACCTCGAACAAATTCAAAATCTTGGTCTTTGGAAGAAAAGTAACTGAAGAGTTAAAACCTCACTTTCCTCGTCTGCAAAATGGAGCCCGGGTTCTGGCCTCTGAGAGGTAGTGCAGACCGATAAATTCCTGTCTGCAGTATGGCATTAGCTGCAGTTCCCAAGGATCTGTAGACACGCTGCCAGTCGATGCTTCTGCTGCTGTCCTTGCTGCTGGTATTGCTGGAGCGTTACCATGGCCTGTCAGCTGCAGCAGCCAAGGCTGAGCAGGTCCCTGGCTATGCTCTGCCACTGCTGAGGCAGAGGTGTTGTTCTCCCTCACTTGAAACGTGCCCCTTACTTGTAGGCCTGTCTATATAAGTTCTTTACATATTAAGGCTATGAACTCATTGGTTTATGCTTATCTCATAAACATTTTCCAAGTTCATCATTTTAGCGCCTATGGAGAATATTTTAATATGACTTCTATTGGTATATCTTTATTGTTCACAGTGACAGGGTTCATGAAGATATTTTGATATAAATATGTCGTGTACTTTGACCTAATTTACCACTCCTCCTGCACCATTCCCCACCCCCTCCTGGTATTCCCAGTCCATTGCTTCTGCTTTTGTGTTGATACATAGGAACTGGAAAAAGGTGAAAGGTCAAGTTGGTTAAGTGCTTTTTTAATGACATCCCACCTTCCTAATTTGCAGCTTTTGATTGTGTAAAAATGGCTGTTGTGAGACAGAGTCTCACTGTGTCACCCACGATGACCTCGCGCTCTTTCCATCCTCTTGTGAAGATCCCACATGTTGCCGTTACAACCGTACATGGATGTATCCAGAATAATATTCCCTTTTGAACAAGAATGAGTGAGCAAGCCTGTAGTGTGATCCTGTGGGATTTCTGGGCATCTGATGTGAGCTGGGTAATGGCTCTTTCAGTCCTTTCAGAATGATTATTTTCTGTGCTTATTATGGTAAGGAGATTTTAACATCCACTGCGTGATAGAAAATATGTATCTATAGAAAATACATAACACTCAAATTTCCCATGCATTCAGTTACCCCAAAGAGAACTGGCAATGCATCAATTACCATAACACTTGTCTGTTTTGAGACACAGTGTAAAGCATGTATTCTGCTTACAGGGAAAGCTTGACATGAACTTGGATGCTTGCGCTCACAGTAACCTCTAAGCCCTGTGGACTGGGGAGCCCTCTCCCCAGGCCTTCACAGGCGGAGCAGAGACTCAGGTATGTTGCCTATGTTGTTCCTTCCTCTAAGCGGTTTTCAGCTGGGAACTGTAGGGATGCGGACTTGGGGCTTCCCAGAAGTCTGAATTTGGGATAAATAAGGGTATTAATGGGCTTCTACAAACGTTTCTGGGGTGGTTTGAGCCAGAGTAGCCTCTATAGGTTCTTCCATTTGCATAGCTGGTCACTACAGAGTGGAACCATTTCAAAGGATCACAATAACCTTATTAGAGGACGTGTATCACGGGGGGTGGGCTCTGAGATTTCAAAAGGCCCATTCCAAGCCCAGAGTCTCCCTCTTCATGCTGCCTGCAGTTGGGGATGTAGGACTCTCAGCTCCTTCTCTAGCACCATGTCTGCCTGCATGCTGCCGTGCTCCCTGCCCTGATGAGAATGCATTAAACCTCTGAACTGTAAGCCAACCCCGATTAAATGTTTCCTTTTATAAGAGTTGCCATGGTCATAGCGTCTCTTCACAGTATTAGAACACTGACCAAGAGTCTCCAGCCAACCCTCTGCAGTTTTGAAGGACAGTTTTAACCACATTCTTCTCAGCCACTTCCTTCCTGAAGGGAAATGTTCTTTGACCACTATATAGTCAGCCTGTGGCTTTCCTAAGTCCCTTTGCTGTTCCTCTCAGGGGACCTGAAAGACACCTTCTAAAGGAGACAACCCATGTGGAACACATCGTAGGTGACTTGGCCTATAGTCCATGCTCAACAAAAAGTTTTCTTTTTTCTGGCTCTATTTTATTTATTTATTTATTTATTTTATTTTATTTATTAAAGATTTCTGCCTCCTCCCCGCCACCGCTTCCCATTTCCCTCCCCCTCCCCCGATCAAGTCCCCCTCACTTGTCAGCCCAAAGAGCAATCAGGGTTCCCTGCCCTGTGGGAAGTCCAAGGACCACCCACCTCCATCCAGGTCTAGTAAGGTGAGCATCCAAACTGTCAAGGCTCCCACAAAGCTAGTGCGTGCAGTAGGATCAAAAACCCATTGCCATTGTTCTTGAGTTCTCAGTAGTCCTCATTGTCTGCTATGCTCAGCGAGTCTGGTTTTATCCCATGATTTTTCAGACCCAGGCCAGCTGGCCTTGGTGAGTTCCCGATAGAACATCCCCATTGTCTCAGTGTGTGGGTGTACCCCTCGCGGTCCTGAGTTCCTTGCTCGTGCTCTCTCTCCTTCTGCTCCTGATTTGGACCTTGAGATTTCAGTCCGGTGCTCCAATGTGGGTCTCTGTCTCTGTCTCCTTTCATCGCCTGATGAAGGTTAATATTCAGGAGGATGCCTATATGTTTTTCTTTGGGTTCACCTTCTTATTTAGCTTCTCTAGGATCACGAATTATAAGCTCAATGTCCTTTATTTATGGTTAGAAACCAAATATGAGTGAGCACATCCCATGTTCCTCTTTTTGGGTTTGGCTTACCTCACTCAGGATAGTGTTTTCTATTTCCGTCCACTTGTATGCAAAGTTTAAGAAGTCATTGTAACAAAAATTTTTCTTTCCCCTTTCTTTTGTGGGGTTGCAGATTCCAAGCTCACTTGCCAGCGTAGCATGAGAGTCACAGCGACTGTGGTCTGGCCTAGGAGTGGGTTCCCTCCCCAGGAGGGGGAGTCCTGGTTAAGTTATTGAAATACCTTAATCTGTAAACTTCTATGAATGCTGTTTTGAGCTAATAGTCTTATGCACTTTGGCTCCCAAAGTGTTCCATCTTCCGGGGTGGTTAATGTCTCTGGCTAAATCTCTCTTGCTGTCAATACTTTAGAACAGGCTTTTGGAAATTTTCTTTTGTTTTAGATTTGCAATGGAGTATTAGATTGCTTGGTTCATTTTTTTTTTAAAGCCCTTTATCAAAATGTTAAGCTTGGCTAATTTGCATAAAATATTTCCTCTGCAATTTCCTCTCTATTACTTTTGAAACGCAAATTGCCTCTGCTGCCTCTGGGTGGTTGTGAAGGCGGGCAGACTACGAGTGCTTCCCATTCCAGGGACGAGCAAGTCTCAGGTTTGAAGCTCAGGGAAATAAATTAGAAATCTTTCCTTTCCCCGACTCTCTCGGGTGATGTGTGTTGATCTGAGGGAGGGGAAGGAAGAGAAGCAGAGGTTCAAGGAGAGGGTCCAAAGGTGGATGTGGAGACTGCTGTAGTAGTAGGAGGGGATGCTCAGAGAGTCCTCGGAGCGTGGCTGGGAAGAAATTCGTGGCAGCAAGCCTAGTGGCTACCTCAGGCAGATCCCTCTGCCCAGACAGCTCCCGCTCTTTCCCATCTCAGCTGCACAGTGCTCTTCTTGCTTCCCAGTGAGTCCAGGATCTGCTCTACATGCAAACAGGGACTCAGAGTAAATGGTGCACGTCAGCGTCGACAGAAATAGACAAGCTTTATCACATTGAGCAAGCTACCGAGGACGCCTGGGAACCGTTCCCAGGGCTTAGTGGCAGGTGCCCTGATGGTTTTGCCTTGCTGAGTGACTCCCATCTCAGACCCAAGCGTGCAGCTCCATGCAGTTGAGGACCACAGAGGGAGCCTTCTGCACTCAGTGACAGTCCCCCTTTAAGGCAAAGCTGCTCGGCCTGAAAGCACTGGCATTCACAAAGAGCAGATGGGCAGACTGTCATTAGTCAGCTGCTGTCTCCTTACACTCCGCTTTCTTAGAAAGGAGTAGACTCAGAGGAAAGATGGGGGGGCTTCCTTGTTGGGGAGGGGTCTTCCCTTTGCACACCAGAAGTTTCTTTCTGACTCACCCCAGCCTTTTCTCTGAAACTAACGTTAGCAGAGGCAAATAAATATGTTAGGCAAAAGGTGGGATTTGTGTGCAAGGAGATGGGATTATATTTAGACTCATGTAATTAAAGAGCCATTTATGTCTGAGCATCCTTAAACAGACAAATATAAAACTCATGAATAGCAAATTTTACCTGGGCAACTGGCTGGAAGCTCACATTCTCACAAATTAAGACTCTGAGCCCATCTCTGTCTATTTGTTTGGGGCGCACGTCTTCGGGGCCGCACCTCTCAGCATAGGCCTGCATCCCTGAGTCCTGCATCCGTGCATTCACACAGAGAACAGGGTGGCTGGCAGAGAGGCATGCTGGCTTCAGCGTATCAAGGCAGTTGGGCAAACAGAGCGTGAGTGTCTCCCGCGGTTTCAGTGAGAGAATCCCCAAGAGGTCTGCTTCCAATCAGAGTCACCTCTGACCTTAGAGGTCAGCTGATGCTGTTCTTGGCCATTGGAGTCTCTATTGTGGCATGGAACCCTTGTGCCTAGATGGAACCTATGTGACCAGAGGTGGCTGTAGACATGGAAGAGACCAGCATTGCTTTGGAGTGGCTTCTCTCATGGGAGACTGGGAAATGAGTAAGTGATATGAAGATGCCTTAGTTGGTAAAGGGCACGATGCATACACATGAGGACCCAAGTTTGATTGCCAAGCATCCATGTGAAAAGCTGGGCACGGTGGTGATTCTTCATGAGTTTCTGGAGCCTTCTGGCCACACAGTCTCATATAATTGGTGAGTCCCAGGTTCTATTGAGAGACGATCTCACACCAAGATGGATGGCTCCTTAAGTTGACCTCTGACTTCCACGTGAATGTACTCACACACCAGAACATGTGTCTACCCCAATACATCTGCTAAAAGTCCAATTCGCTTTCCACCTAAAAGTTCTTCCAAAAGACGGAGGAAAAAGTCTACAAATTCCAAATTTCTCAAAAGCACAGCCAGTCTATGATGTGAGATTCCCCTCTGTATGCTGTGGATATGTTTTGTTACCATTGGTTCAGAAAGAAGCTGCTTTGGCCTATGGTAGGCAGAATCTAGCTAGGTAGGAAAACTAAACTGGATACAGGGAGAAAGAAGGCAGAGTCAGGCATATGCCATGCAGCTACCAAGAAGCAAAATGCCAGGTAACAAACCACAAGTGTTGTGGTAAAAAAAAAAAAACAGTAGAAATAGGTTAATTGAAGATGTAAGAGTTAGTTAATAAGAATCCTGAGCTATTAGGCCAAAGAGTATATAATTAATATTAAGCCTCAGAGTGGTTATTTTATGAGCGACTTCAGGAACAAGTGGGCGGAGAAGACCCCATCCAGGGGGACTAGCGGGAGGAAGAATATTTGTAGCAAGAAGCCTTGAAAATGGACACTCAGTTTTATTGACTTGGTGGTAGTGACAAAATGGCCCAATTGTGGTGGCTACTACCAACCATCACCTAACTGTGGTGGCTACTACCAACCATCACCTAATTGTGGTGGCTACTACCAACCATCAACTTATGAGATCTAGAATCACTGGGCCTCTGAGTGTGCCTGTACAGGACTGTCTAGAATTGGCTCGTTTAAGTTGGAAGACCTGCCCACTGTGGGTGGCCCTATTCCCTGGGCTGCATACAAAGGACAGAAGGAGTTGGGTGTGAACTCCATTTCTCTCTTCCTGACTGTGAGCATGATGTGGCCAGCTGCCTCAAGCTCTGCTGTCCCAACTGTTTTACCAGAGGGAGCTAGCTATATCTCAAACTGCCAGTCAAAATAGGCCCCTCCCCTTGGCTTTACCAGGGATTCTGCTGCAGCAAGTAAAAAGCAATGGGGTTTATTTGTGCCTCCTGCTTTCTTTTTTTTTTTTTTTTATATGCAGGCCATTGTGATGTTTTATTTTTTATTTTTATTTTTTTAGTTTATTTATTTATTAAGGATTTCTGCCTCCTCCCCGCAACCGCCTCCCATTTCCCTCCCCCTCCCCCAATCAAGTCACCCTCCCTCATCTGCTCTAAGAGCAATAAGGGTTCCCTGACCTGTGGGAAGCCCAAGGACCGCCCACCTCTATCCAGGTCTCCTAAGGTGAGCATCCAAACTGCCTAGGCTCCCCCAAAGACAGTACGTGCAGTAGGATCAAAAACCCACTGCGATTGTTCTTGAGTTCTCAGTATTCCTCATTGTCCTCTATGTTCAGCTAGTCTGGATTTGTCCCATGCTTTTTCAGACCCAGGCCAGCTGGCCTTGGTGAGTTCCCGATAGAACATCCCCATTGTCTCAGTGTGTGGGTGCACCCCTCGCGGTCCTGAGTTCCTTGCTCGTGCTCCGTCTCCTTCTGCTTCTGATTTGGACCTTGAGATTTCTGTCCCGTGCTCCTCTGTCTCTGTCTCCTTTCATCGCCTGATGAAGGTTAATAATCATGAGGATGCCTATGTGTTTGTCTTTGGGTTCACCTTCTTACTTAGCTTCTCTAGGAACATGCATTATAAGCCCAATGTCCTTTATTTATGGCTAGAAACCAAATATGAGTGAGTACATCCCATGTTCCTCTTTTTGGGTCTGGCTTACCTCACTCAGGATAGTGTTTTCTATTTCCATCCATTTGTATGCAAAATTCAAGAAGTCCTTGTTTTTTACTGCTGAGTAATACTCTAATATACGCCAGAGTTCAGCAGGACATTGTGTTGCTCCATGCAGCTCTGTCCCGTCTTGCCCAGAGCTTTGCCTCGAGAGATAACTTCTGAAGGAGAGAAAGAATGTCTGGGGGCAGCGTCTCACTCAAATTTCCCCTCATGGGGACAGGGACTAACATTTGGACACTGGTGACCTAAACAAACTGGCACGGAGTCATCACCATCACAGCCCTGCGCATCTCTTCTTTGCCCGCCAGCTGCTTCCCTGGCTTCCAAGGCTCTCTTCTCAGATCCCTGTCTTCTGGGTTCTCATAGTGTGGACAATTGTCTCTGGATTTAGAAAATACTCAGACCTTTAGAACATACTTGAAATCTTATCTTGGGGTCCTTAAATTAGTTGCAACATCTACAAAGACTTGACAGTCATGTTCACAGGTACAGGGATTTGGGTGGGCATATAGTCTGTGATATGTAACCTGGGGCAGAATCAAGGAGACTGGATGAGAGTCATGCAGAAATACAGCCAGGGGATGAGAAGGGCTCAGTCCAGAGCGGCAGTCACAGCAGAAGTCGTGAAAAGTCAAAGACTGATGGCAGATTACATGGGACGTAGGAGAGGTACCCGGGATCACTCGGAGGTTTTTATGGGACAGGCTTGAAGGATGGGGTGGGAAAGGCTGGTGGTGGAGGATGCTTTCCTTTGGCTGATCAGTGCTTTCTTCTCTTTTGGTAGGGAGCAGATCTGGGGCTCAGCTGTGAAGAGGGTCAGTTCAGGGCATATGTGTTAGAGGTCAGGAGAAGATTGCAGGGAGAGAGTTGAGACCGAGGTATGTCAGTCCCGGTTATTCCCCGGAACATTGGCATCGCTGACGAGGGCTTCAGATGTGTAGGAGCCCAAAACATGCCCGGGTCCGCCAACTGTTCCCGTGACCCATTGAGGCAGAACGTGTAGAGTAGGCTTAGCTGTTAGACATTCATGACATGGCCTTAAATGGGGTTTTATCAGAATTCTCTCTCAAGGCTGCTAGGGCCAAAGAATCAGGAGATGATCTATCTACCTACAGGATCTTAGGCTAGCAGCACCTGGGTCTCTCCCTACGTCACTCTCAAGTGTTTCCCTGAGGGTGGCCCGGCAAGTTCACTAGCTTCATGAGAACACCGCTCTCAGGAGAGAAGGTTGCATACTACCCTCCCTAGATGTTAACATTTGCTCCTGAGTGAGGAATTTCTACATTTTCTGATTAGGCAGACACCCCCTTGCCCCCAGCTTGATTGGGGTTCACCTCTTCTATGAGTTCTGACAATGGATGATGGCATAGTCCACCACAGCTGCACCACACAGATGATCTCATCGCCCTAGGAGTGCAGTGTGCTCCGCCTCCTCCCCTCTGCCCTCCCTTCCCTGCCTTCCCTCTTCCTGGGTGACACTGACCTTTCTAGGGTCCCCACAATCTCCGCGTTCTCCAGCATGCCACCTTCTTACTTTGGCTTCTTTCTCTTGCTACCGGGAGTCTAAGGTTCCTCTGTGCCTTCGAAGCACTTCTTTTCAAAATGTTATGTCTTTTAGACATTTTAATTGACATTTAATATTTATGCTTACTCATGAGGTGCAGTGCTATAATTTGACACATGTACATGGTAGAGAGCAATTGAATGGCAGTAGTTAGCGTTTTCTTCCCTTTCAATATCGTTTTCACGTGTTGGGAGCCCTCAAGTTCTTCTGTAATTGTCTTGAAATGCAGGGGTAATTGTTTGCTATGGAATGTTAAAATCACAGCCACACACTTGTGCTTTGGTGATCACTGCCCATCCCTGCCTACCCCCTCTTCCAGATCTTCCCTCTCACCTCACTTCAAGTTTTCTACTTCTGTGTGACCAACACACACACACACACACACACACACACACACACACACACACACACACTTTTGGTCCTTTGAGATGAATCTTACTCTTAGCCCATGCTGGCTTGGGACTCAGCATGTAGTCCAGACTGCTTGGACTCCTCACACCCTTCCTGCCTTGGCCTCTTGAATGCTGGGACTGCAGGCATGAAGCATCTTGCTCATTTCTTCTTAGTGCTGAATAATGATCCATTTATTTATTGATTGATTGATTGATTGAGATTCTCTATGCCCACAACCGAAGTCTGTGCCATCTTGCGGAATATGGTCTTATCATCTACTTATGGTGGACAACCAAGAGCAATGGCACAAGCTGGTGTTATGAGGGCACCTCTGGGGTCTCCTTGGCCAGTAATTCACAGGGAGGAATCCCGTGTCTGGTACTGAATTTTTCATGTAATAGCCTTCTGAGACTAGCATTGTTCACTGTATGAGTTAGTTCCTTTTTTAGGTTTGCTGCAACAAAGTACTAAAAAGGAAGTTGTGGAGGAAATGGTTTATTTGGCTTACACTTCTGCACTGTAGTCCATCACTGAGGAAGCCAGAACAGGAACTGAAACAGGGCAGGAATCTGGAGGCAGGAGCTGATGCAGAGGCCACAGAGGGGTGCTGCTTACTGACTTTCTCACTATGACTTCCTCAGTTTGCTTTCTTACAGAACCCAGGATGACCAGCCCACGAATAGCGCCACCTGCCATGGGCTGGGCCCTTCCACATTAATTACTAACTAAGAAAATGCCATACAGGTTTGCAGGAGCCGCTCTTATAAATGCATTGTCTTCATTTTCTTAATTGAGACTCCCTCCTCCCAAATGACTTTAGCTTGTCTCAAGTTGACATAAAACTTACCCAACATATCCACCCATTTGGGATACTCACTGAGCTCTCTTTCCCTCTCATTTAATTTAGGATACTCACTGAGCTAGCTCTCCCTCTCTCTTTTCTTTCTTTCTTCCTTCCTTCCTTCCTTCCCTCCCTCTCTCCCTCTCTCTCTCTCTCTTTTTCTTTCTTTCTGCTTTTGCTTCTTCACCTTCTTTTCCTCCTCCTCCTCCTCCTCCTCCTCCTCCTCCTCCTCCTCCTCCTCCTCCTCCTCCTCCTCCTCCTCCTTCTTCTCCTTTGTCTGGTCCAACTGGTCTACCCTGGCTGGTCTGGGTAGAACTTGTTACATAGATTATGCTGAACTTGAGCTCGAGACAATCCCCCTGATTCTGCCTGGCAAGCAGTGGGATTATAGGAGGTCAGAGAAGAGCCTTGCATGTTGGGCAGGCACTGTTCTGGGGAAGGAAGGGGAGTTGGTCACCCTGCCAGGAAGGCAGAGGTGCTGCCTTTGCTTGGTGAGTCACTTTGAGAAAGACCTTTGCTGTCTGAGAGCCTCAGTTTCCTCTGGTGTGAAATGAGATAGAGTGGGATTGGGGCTTTCCTCCAGCTATTTTTATGCTCATGAGACCTGATTTCTCTCTGCTGGTGTCCTGGACTTACACTAATGGGGTCTCCCTGCTAGGAGACAAAACACAAACTCTTTTGCTTAACATCTTTTTTCTTGACTTGAAATGATTTTCGTATGGAAGGTACAGTGACCCTTGGCTCACAGAGAAAGGGTCTCCCTGCTGCTTTACCCCATCACACCATCTGTCACACAGCAGGAAGTCTCCCTCCTTTGACAACACCTTATTGAAAATGGAACAGACCTTGCTAAGGATGAACCCAGCCCTTCTGTGGGCTTGGGCTGAACTGGGTGGACAAGATCTTAAGTCGAAGTGAGATGTGGGGGTTGGTGTGAGGTTTGGCCCAGCCTCAGAGTTCGTGACCTGTCTCTTGGGCTGGATTTATCTCTTTCTCAGTGTGTTTAGTTCCTTCTTTTGCAATTATTCTGTGGTCCCTGATTTGCCTAGCAACATAATCAGAAACATTAAGTTCGTCATTATCTTCCAAAGTCCACAGCAGAGAAATAGCTGAGACAATTTCTTCTGAAATTGTAATGTACCCACTTGAAGAGCAGTTCTAATTTCCTGAAGCCTAGCTCTATTTTGATGAACCGTCTAGCCTCCCCCCGCCTCTTAAATTGAATTTTGTCATCAGAGAAACTGCCAATACTTACTCGCCGGTGGCGTTATTTTTCTTTACATATTTTTGTCTGAGCTCTCGAGTATAAAAAGCTCTCTCTTCCCTTCCCTTCCAAGGGTCGAGCCTCAACTGCGTGAACAGATTGTGCAGTCTTGTAGGCTTCTGGCTTTGCTGTGAAGGGGAGCACGCTGCCATTGTCTCGTCATCTATTCTTGTAAACAATGGGCTTTCCCAGGGGCAAGTCGACATGGGGAGGTGAGACAATTCTACAAAGGAAAGAGGGACTTGAGAGGTCTCTTGCTCCAAACCTGCCCACTGAAAGAATTATGCATAAGCCATTCCACATGGAAAAGGGTATAACAAAGTCTCTCTCCTTGTTTTCTCAAGAAGGTCTTGTAGAAGGTCTTAAATTTCAAGACAAGCCAGTTAACAAGTCCAGAGGGCTACACTATGTAACATCTGGTCTGAAGAACTGAGCAGACATGGTGAGGGAGGCCGGTGGACAAATAAGAAAATCAGTGAGGTGCACTGTGAAGATGGGGTAGAGAGGCTGGGGTGGGTGGACCAGAGGAGGCTGGAAAGGAAATAGGTGAACCAGGGCCGGGATAAGCCTATGTGGTCTATAAACTCGATTTACTTGCCAGGCACTTGGTTTTCATCCAGTAGACAGAAGAGTGCAGCTGACATCTCTCTGGTGGGGGACCACAGTGCGCTGCACTTGCCAATCCTCCATCACACAGAGATGAGCATGGGTTATTTTTCTATATAGACTGTGAAGTGGAAGCTCCTCCCCATTTTTACACAAGAACACGGGGAGGGAGTGATTCTCAAGCTTCCTGTGACCTTGCAACTGAAGAGAAACGTATTCCTTTTTCAAAGATTTATTTTTCATTTTTAAATCGTGTGTGTGTGTGTGTGTGTATGTGTCAGTGTGTGTCAGTGCACATGAGTGCAGGTACCTGCAGAGGTGAGAGGCATTGGCTGGCCCTGGAGCTGGAGTGGCTATGAACAGACAGACATGGGTACTGGGAACGGAATTTTGGTCCTCCAAGAGCAGCACACACTCTTAACTATGGAGGCAGGGCTCCACCCTCCAAGCCTTACTCCCTTTGATGACAACCTCGAGGTTCTGAAACAAGGTTTCTCTGTGTAGTGCTGGCTGTCCTGGAACTTGCTCTGTGGACTAGACTGGCCTCGAACTCACAGAGATCTGCTTGTCACTGCTGGAATTAAAGGTATACGCCACCACCGCCTGGCCAACGTTCCTTTCTTTTGCCCAAAGCTGCACAGGGAGTCAGGGGAACCATTTGTTTGACCAGCGTTAGCTAGACAACTGTAGGTCAGTCAGTTTTCATGACAATTTCCCTTCTCTGGACGAATGGGGCTCCCTCAAAAGGTTGTGAGGACTTTATGTATCTGAGTTCAGAATTCTCACTTTGTTATCCCTACCCCTTTAAAATATTTATTTTTATTTTATGTGTATAAGTGTTTTGCATGCATGCATGTATGTATACCACGTGTGTGTGCGGTGCCTACAGAAGGCAGAAGAGGGCATCAGATGCCCTGGACTGGAGTTATGGAAACTGTGAGCTGTGGTGTGGGTGCTAAGACCCGAGTCCAAGGCTTCTGGAGGAGCTGTCAGTATCCTTAACTGTGGAGCCATTGCTTCAGCCCTCACCTCCTTTTGTGACCACAAGAAGCAGTCTGTGTGGTTAGAGCCCTCGCCTCTCTTCATGAATTGTCTTCTCCAGCTGCGTGGTGGTGAGCGGGGCCCATGTCCCCGCTGCCATCTGAAGATGGAGTGGCGGACACTGTTCCTTGCCGAGGTCTATCAGGCTCCCTGCAGTGTACACCCCCTCCGGAGGGCCCAGCTTGTAATAAGTGAACACCCACACATTTAGTGCTCCTGGTGCCACCATGCTTGTTACAGTGGGCTTACCGTTGACATTCAGCTGTTTACTACAAAGCAATGAATAAAGAATATTGTTCTTTTTTTCAAAAACTAGGTCAAACAAATCAAATCTGTTATCTGTTATTTAATCTTCAGATATTAACGTCCATCTATTCTGCAGCCTCCTGGGGAGCCAGCAGGGGGAAGGGTATTTCACAGCCTGAGGTGGGCTTCATGAGCTCTGCTTTATTGGATTGGACTAGAACCCACCATTTGTTTCCCGGATAGATATTTGAACAACACGCCATATAAGAGTGCTCTCTGTCACATGTCTCTCTGAGACACATAAACAGTCACGGAGAAATGAAGCTTCAAGCATCATCTTAATCTAGCCACCCAAACCTCCTGCTATTTACAGCCACATTCTAAAGAACCTGGCGCTTGTACACACTTCTACTTTACTGTGGGATTCTGTTTATAGCTGTGTGTTCACATAGTAACTGTAAACTCTTAAAGAAGCAGCGCTTCCAGATAAATTTCCTACCTTCTAAAGTGGAACCCAGGGCATGTACTGGTTTTCCAGAGGCTCCCAGTTCGGCTCTCAGCACACACACTGGGTGGCTCACAGCTGCCTGTAACTCTCTAGGGGATCTGATGTCTCTGCCCTCCAAGGGAAGGGCATGAAATGTATATACCCACTTACCTACACACAAACAGACAGACACATACACACAGACACACATAGACAGACACAGACACACATAGACAGACACAGACAGACAGATACACACAGTCACACATACACAGACACACACATGCTCATGTTCTTTAAACAAATCTCCCCAACAGGTCCCAGTTTAGTTCCTTTGGTGTTGTCCTTGGCCCAAACTTTATTTTCCTCATCTGAAAAATGGGGGTGAACACTAGAACCTGCTTATTACATTGCAGATGAGGGTTCAGGGAGCTCAGCTGGGAGGTCTGTTGGTCAAACCCTACACTCAGCAAGAAGACTTGGAAAAGTCATTTTGTTGAAACTGAGACTTTTTTTTGATTTATGCATTTTATTTCCACCAATCCTGTTTTATAAACAGAAAGAAAATACCAATTTTGAGGCATGGTCTCCATCCTGAAAATTGCCCTTCTAGGGTATAAAATCCACTCTGTTTTCTTCATTGCCAACCATGCTATGACAGGTCCCTCCGCACACTGTAAAGCAGTACCTGGTTAGACACAGTGTTTGCAATCAGTGTTTCCTTGGAATACTGGATAAGAGGCGTGGTGGTGTCTGGCTTCTCCATGTGGGGCAGACCCAGGGTCCCCAGCCTCCTTCAGTGACCCACTGAGCACCAGGGTCCTGCTTTTGCTTTTCTAGTTAAAGTTGAAGCTGATCAAGAGCAGGGCACAGAGTGAAGGGACAGGACCTATGGCTGGAGCCCTGGGAGAACGACGACGCTGCCCATTCCTGGCTGGAAGATCCCAATCAAGTTCCTTAACTCTCGGGACTTCAGGGCCAGTGTTGAATAAGGAAGGCCCAGGTGCCATGGAAGAGGGTTGCTGTGAGGTCTGCAGATGCTGGATGAGGGCCAAGTAGTGTAGCAGGCACACGGGAAATACTACTGCCTCCGTTACTATTGCTCTTAGTTTGCGGCCAGACAGTGTCCGCCTTTGGGAGACTCAGGGGAAGGTGGGTATGTGGCTAAGGTCCAATCAGAACATGTACTTGCTCTTGGAAATGTGAGTTTGTCTAATGTCTACAGGGCAGACAGGCTTCCTCCACACACTTCCCTTTGTTGGAGGATGACCTTGATTCAAATTCCATAGGGGTGAAGAAACCTCCTTTCCCTTACAGCGTAGGCCCTCATAACAGGGTGTGAGATCATTGTTCCACCCAAGAGCCCTGAGCCCCAGATGCCACGGTGCCTGGTACCAACACCCAGATCATGGCCACTCTACCCTGGCTGCCACTCCTGCTAGGATGAGCAGGGTTTAACCCTAGACCATGCAAGGTTTTTTCCCTCATGTTTCGTGATGCTCTGGGGGTGGGACATTCAGTGTGAGGAGCAGTTTTTACTGATACCTGGGGAAGGGCCAGCTGCGAACCCTGTCTCTTCTCAGAAGCGGGGAGATCTTGGAGATCTGAGGTGAGGGGGGTGGTCATGAGAACTAAAAGAACTTCAGACATTGTCTCTCTGGTGGCATAACAGAGCGGGTGGATTTACAGACAAATACGGGTTTTGAGACTTTAAATGAGTTTTTTTTTGGGGCGAGGACTCTTTACTTGCAGTGTTTACTCCTGTTTAAGTGTTAGAAACCAAACTAAAGCTGGCTTAAATAAAGGGAGAAAACAAGGGAAGTTTGTAAGTATTCCCAGCTGCTCCATCTCAGCCGTTCCCACTCGAGGGCCTCACTGGCCAATTCTCCCAAGAATGGCCGCAAGGCCATCCTGACTGTGACCGTTGTCTTAGTACCCTCAATGGGAACAGAACCGTCGTTTCTTGGGTAACTCGAACAGGAGTCTCACAACTGAACCCCGTGGCCATGCTGAACAAAAGGCCCCGGCAACAAGAGTACAGCGTCCCTCAGCATCTTGGGATCTTTAGCTCTAGTGTCCCTCGGTATCCAGATCCACACATGCCCATGGCTCATGTTTCTTATCTAAAGTGGCACAATGTCTATAGGCACACACTCCTAGATACCTACAATTCTTTAAAATGCCTGTTGGTATAAATGCTCTGTGTAAACCACCATGTTGTACTGCTTACAAGATAACAGCTACATCTTAAGTGTGGCAAGACAACAAGAGGCCTAAATACCCAGGAACCACAGCACTTGGAGCCACGAGTGCCCACAGGACTGCTGGAGAACCTGAGGACCTGTGGGTTGGTGATTACAGTGGGGAACCTGGGAACCTGTGGGATGGTGGTGATCACAGTGGGTGTCTGAGAACCTGTGGGATGGTGGTGATCACAGTGGGTGTCTGAGAACCTGTGGGATGGTGGTGATCACAGTGGGTGTCTGTGGACCTGTGGGATGGTGGTGATCACAGTGGGTGTCTGAGGACCTGTGGGATGGTGGTGATCACAGTGGGTGTCTGAGAACCTGTGGGATGGTGGTGATCACAGTGGGTGTCTGTGGACCTGTGGGATGGTGATCACAGTGGGTGTCTGAGGACCTGTGGGATGATGGTGATCACAGTGGGTGTCTGAGGACCTGTGGGATGGTGGTGATCACAGTGGGTGTCTGAGGACCTGTGGGATGGTGGTGATCACAGTGGGTGTCTGAGGACCTGTGGGATGATGGTGATCACAGTGGGTGTCTGAGGACCTGTGGGATGGTGGTGATCACAGTGGGTGTCTGAGGACCTGTGGGATGGTGGTGATCACAGTGGGTGTCTGAGAACCTGTGGGATTGTGATCACAGTGGGTGTCTGAGGACCTGTGGGGTGGTGATCACAGTGGGTGTCTGAGGACCTGTGGGATGGTGGTGATCACAGTGGGTGTCTGAGGACCTGTGGGGTGGTGGTGATCACAGTGGGTGTCTGAGAACCTGTGGGATGGTGGTGATCACAGTGGGTGTCTGAGGACCTGTGGGATGGTGATCACAGTGGGTGTCTGAGGACCTGTGGGATGGTGGTGATCACAGTGGGTGTCTGAGAACCTGTGGGATGGTGGTGATCACAGTGGGTGTCTGAGGACCTGTGGGATGGTGATCACAGTGGGTGTCTGAGGACCTGTGGGATGGTGGTGATCACAGTGGGTGTCTGAGAACCTGTGGGATGGTGGTGATCACAGTGGGTGTCTGAGGACCTGTGGGATGGTGGTGATCACAGTGGGTGTCTGAGAACCTGTGGGATGGTGGTGATCACAGTGGGTGTCTGAGGACCTGTGGGATGGTGGTGATCACAGTGGGTGTCTGAGAACCTGTGGGATGGTGGTGATCACAGTGGGTGTCTGAGGACCTGTGGGGTGGTGGTGATCACAGTGGGTGTCTGAGGACCTGTGGGATTGTGGTGATCACAGTGGGTGTCTGAGGACCTGTGGGATGGTGGTGATCACAGTGGGTGTCTGAGGACCTGTGGGATGGTGGTGATCACAGTGGGTGTCTGAGGACCTGTGGGATGGTGATCACAGTGGGTGTCTGAGCACCTGTGGGATGGTGGTGATCACAGTGGGTGTCTGAGAACCTGTGGGATTGTGATCACAGTGGGTGTCTGAGAACCTGTGGGATGGTGGTGATCACAGTGGGTGTCTGAGGACCTGTGGGATGGTGATCACAGTGGGTATCTGAGGACCTGTGGGATGGTGGTGATCACAGTGGGTGTCTGAGAACCTGTGGGATGGTGGTGATCACAGTGGGTGTCTGAGGACCTGTGGGATGGTGGTGATCACAGTGGGTGTCTGAGAACCTGTGGGATGGTGGTGATCACAGTGGGTGTCTGAGAACCTGTGGGATGGTGGTGATCACAGTGGGTGTCTGAGGACCTGTGGGGTGGTGGTGATCACAGTGGGTGTCTGAGGACCTGTGGGATGGTGATCACAGTGGGTGTCTGAGCACCTGTGGGATGGTGATCACAGTGGGTGTCTGAGCACCTGTGGGATGGTGATCACAGTGGGTGTCTGAGGACCTGTGGGATGGTGATCACAGTGGGTGTCTGAGGACCTGTGGGATGGTGGTGATCACAGTGGGTGTCTGAGGACCTGTGGGATGGTGGTGATCACAGTGGGTGTCTGAGGACCTGTGGGATGGTGGTGATCACAGTGGGTGTCTGAGAACCTGTGGGATGGTGGTCACAGTGGGTGTCTGAGGACCTGTGGGGTGGTGGTGATCACAGTGGGTGTCTGAGGACCTGTGGGATGGTGGTGATCACAGTGGGTGTCTGAGGACCTGTGGGATGGTGGTGATCACAGTGGGTGTCTGAGGACCTGTGGGATGGTGGTGATCACAGTGGGTGTCTGAGGACCTGTGGGATGGTGGTGATCACAGTGGGTGTCTGAGAACCTGTGGGATGGTGGTGATCACAGTGGGTGTCTGAGGACCTGTGGGGTGGTGGTGATCACAGTGGGTGTCTGAGGACCTGTGGGATGGTGGTGATCACAGTGGGTGTCTGAGGACCTGTGGGATGGTGGTGATCACAGTGGGTGTCTGAGGACCTGTGGGATGGTGGTGATCACAGTGGGTGTCTGAGAACCTGTGGGATGGTGGTCACAGTGGGTGTCTGAGGACCTGTGGGGTGGTGGTGATCACAGTGGGTGTCTGAGGACCTGTGGGATGGTGGTGATCACAGTGGGTGTCTGAGGACCTGTGGGATGGTGGTGATCACAGTGGGTGTCTGAGGACCTGTGGGATGGTGGTGATCACAGTGGGTGTCTGAGGACCTGTGGGATGGTGGTGATCACAGTGGGTGTCTGAGAACCTGTGGGATGGTGGTGATCACAGTGGGTGTCTGAGGACCTGTGGGGTGGTGGTGATCACAGTGGGTGTCTGAGGACCTGTGGGATGGTGGTGATCACAGTGGGTGTCTGAGGACCTGTGGGATGGTGGTGATCACAGTGGGTGTCTGAGGACCTGTGGGATGGTGGTGATCACAGTGGGTGTCTGAGAACCTGTGGGATGGTGGTCACAGTGGGTGTCTGAGGACCTGTGGGGTGGTGGTGATCACAGTGGGTGTCTGAGGACCTGTGGGATGGTGGTGATCACAGTGGGTGTCTGAGGACCTGTGGGATGGTGGTGATCACAGTGGGTGTCTGAGGACCTGTGGGATGGTGGTGATCACAGTGGGTGTCTGAGGACCTGTGGGATGGTGGTGATCACAGTGGGTGTCTGAGAACCTGTGGGATGGTGGTGATCACAGTGGGTGTCTGAGGACCTGTGGGGTGGTGGTGATCACAGTGGGTGTCTGAGGACCTGTGGGATGGTGGTGATCACAGTGGGTATCTGAGGACCTGTGGGGTGGTGGTGATCACAGTGGGTGTCTGAGAACCTGTGGGATTGTGGTGATCACAGTGGGTGTCTGAGGACCTGTGGGATGGTGGTGATCACAGTGGGTGTCTGAGCACCTGTGGGGAATGTGTTGATCACAGTGGGTGTCTGAGAACCTGTGGGATGGTGATCACAGTGGGTATCTGAAGATCTGTGGGATGGTGGTGATCACAGTGGGGAACCTGTGTGGTCCTTCATTTACACAAATTCAGTGTTGTACTTTGTATGTACATTTGGGTTTTACTTTTTGGAAAAAAGCAAGGTCCCCTTGAGTATTTTTGGGGATCTGAAAGGCTGGCTCAGCAGTTACAAGCACCTGCTGCTCTTGCAGAGCCCTCAGTTTGCTTCCCAGCATCCACATGGTGGCTCATAACCGGCTGTAACTCCAACGTCAGAGAATCTGATGCCCTCTTCTGGCCTCCGTAGGTACTGAGTATGTATGGCAAACAGCCACAGAAGAAAACACCCATGTACATAACATTAATTTTTTCTCAAGAATTTCAGATATGAGTGTATTTTCATCACAGCTCTTCTCTTTCTTCCTCTAACCCACATGTCACCCCTCTTAAATTCATGTCTATAATTATTACACACACACACACACACAAACACCACACACTTACTGAGTCAAATTAGCGTTGACTACAGGCATTCGGGTTAGTACATTTTTCTTTTAGTGTTTTCTTTGAGTCCACAGATGCAGATCCCATAGAAATGGGTGACTACGTGTTCAGCTGGGCTCATGTGCCAAGTTTTAGGGACACCCATGTCCTGGGTCCTGTGGCTGAGAAGGGGGTAGGAGATCCCAAGGGAATTCTAGGCCTGTTTAGTGCAAGCAAAAGAATTCTGGGCAGCAAAAGCCATGCGTCTCAGCAGCATTTATTCTGAGCAGCTGTTTACTCAGCTGACAATTTCCATTGTGACATGAAAGGTGCCCCGTGAAAGGCTCGTGTGGAGAGAAAACACCCGGCCTTCATGGGAATATAATTATAATGAATCACCTCGCGCAATTTCCTGCCACCTCCACACACACCACAGACAGAGGGATTGAACACAGCTATTGAGTTTGAGTTCAATAAAAGATTTCTACCACCTGCATTACACCTTTACACACAAGACGGGGCACATTAACTTAATTACCGTTGGATTCAATATCATAGGCCGTTGCCCGGGGAATTTATCTTGGGCTGCGCCCAGAGAGAAAAAAGTCGGCGTCATTTCTAAATGCTGTCAATTTCCAGTTATCCATGCAAACAGAAGAGCACTTACACGGAGGCTCTAAGTACAGTTTCCGTTTGGCTCAAGGAGAGGCCGTGCTTTTCCCATTTCCTACCTGAGATATCTGTCTTGCCGGCTTATGTAACACTCACGGGAGTCACTGTTACTCGGGGCCTCGGCCTCCTCCTCCTCGGCTTTCAGAACGGCAAGTGTGCTTTATTTCATTTCTGAATTTTTTAAAATTATTTTTTTTAACTGTTGGGGAATATTATTTTCAGGGGTGTGACTTTGGTTTACACTGCATTTGTTTAACTCTGTGAAGCTGTGGTTCTTTGCCTGTCTAAAACACCTGGTGGTCTAATAAAGAGATGAAGGGCCAGTAGGGAGGGAGGAGCAAGGATAGGCAGGGCTGGTAGACAGAATAAATAGGAGGAGAAATCTGGGAGGAGAACAAGGAGCAAGAGAACAAGGAGAGGAGGATATCAGGGTCAGCCACCCAGCTACACAGCCAGCCACAGAGAAAGAAGAAAGGTATACAGAAATAGAGATAAAAGCCCAGAGGCAAAAAGTAGTCAGGATAACTTAAGAAAAGCTGGCCAGAAACAAGCCGAGCTAAGGCTGCGAGTTTATAACGAAGGATAAGCCTTCAGGTGTGATTGATCTGGGAGCTGGGTGGTGGGTCCCCCAAAAGCCAATAGACTAAAATGTCACACTACAGTTAACTTGCAGAAGAGTCCCCTTGCCTTCCTTGCTGACTTCTCTTTAATGTTAGCATCACAGATAGCTAACTGTAGATGAACTACCATTTGCACAGACAATGGTAGACAGAGATAAGTTACCTCAGGGGTTGTCTCCCTGTCCCCATATCCTGCTAGCTGCTACTTACCTTCAGATTTCCCCATTTTCCCAATTCTTCGCTATCTTGACGTTCCTGGGGACTATGGGCCAGATGTTTGTTTGTTTCCCCCCCCCCCCCCCCCCAGTTTTAGTTTGTGTGATGACTTCTCTTGCTTGGGATGAAGTTTTCGGCGAGGACACCAGAGACGTGACATCCTCCAGGCATCGTAGTGACTGACATCAGTGTGTCTTGTTAGAAGTGACGCTGGCCTGCAGCACAGGGCAAAGGTTCTTCCTACAATTTATCCTCTGGAAGGCATCTGGGTTTCCTTTTGCATTAATCAAATATCAGGGGAGACACTTTTTGAGACTGTGTAAATCCTATGTCTCTTCAAACTGGAGCTGCTAATTTAATCACTCACCCACAGACAAACCTCGACCTACCAATTAGTGTGGTGTGCTGGTTAGTTTTTATAAACTGGAGGCTGACTAGGTTATCTGGGAGAAGGCAGCCTCAGTCGAGAAAATGTCTCCATCCGATTTAATGACTGGTGTGGGAGGGCCAGACTTGCTGCAGATGGCGCTGCCTCTGGGCTGGAGGTCCTGGGCTCTATGAGAAAGCAGGCAGAGAAACCCATGGGGAGCAAGCCAGTGAGCAGCACCCCCTCCAGGGCCTCTGCATCGGTTTCTGTCTTGAGTTCCTGCCTTGACTTCCTTCAGTGATGAACAGCGATCTGAAAATGTAAGCCAAGCAAAGTCTTTCCTCCCCAAGCTGCTTTTGGTCATGATTTTCATTGCAGAGAAACCAAAGCAGGACACGATGCTACCTCATGCTGGTCTTATTCACGTCCCTTCTCCAGCATTAGCTACCATTCTATTATCCATCCGATCTTCCCGCCGTGTTTATTCATTTACTGCCCCCTCCAGTTAAATGCAATGCTGTCACTATTTTGTTCCCAAAGGTTTCTCCGGTCTTGACCCCAGGGTCCTCCTAGGTCAGACCACCTCTGCATGTTTCCGGTAGATCGTATGTGGAGAGAGCTCTACAGAGAGAGCAAAGGTGAGGACACACAGAGCCCTGCATCCACTCCACTGCCCTCACGCATGAACCACCTGCGCCCACCATGACTGCCGCCTGCCAGAGTGGCATCTGCACTCTGCCAGGGAGCTGTATTACAGGGGTCCCTCCTGACGCGTCTTTCTGGGTTTGGGCAGAGTTGTCATGGCACGTCCCCTACAGTAGGCATGAATGGTCTCATTGCCATACAAATTCTCCATAGTATATTTATTTATCTCGTTCCTCCTATTTTCTGGAAGCCACTGATTGGAAAAAGATTTGTTTTTATTGTGCTCTACCTACACACGTCTGTGCACCATGTGCGTGCATTACCCAAGGAGGCCACAAGATGGCATCAAATTCTTGGGTGCGGGATTTGAACCTGGGTCCTCTGCAAAAGCAGCCAGTGCTCTTAACTGCCAATCCATCTCTCCAGCCCACCCATTGATTAAATTTTTTTCACAGATTGATCTTTCCCAGAATGCTGTTCAGTTTGACTCATGCAATAGATTGTCTCTTCAGATTGTCTTCTTTCATTTGACTGATATGGCTTATCTCTTTTGTCTGTATAATAGTCTGCTGTCTGGCCGGACTGCAGTTTATTTATTGAAAGCCTCATTCCTTGACGAGTCCTATCTATCCTCCGTGAGAACTTTCCTGCCTTCTGACAGAACAAGATGTCGGGAACCAAGTTCATTTTGTGTTTTTCCTCCCATCACCAAGTCAACCATCTTCCAAGTGATCCTGAGTCTCTGTGTTGCATAATTTCATTTAGAGTTCAAGCAGTTGGCACTAGGCATGCACGTTGCCGTCCGTGTGATGTTCTAGATACGCCAAGGACCAAACTAGGGCATACATGGCCATGTGCTAATCTATGGGCCAACACCCATCTGACTCTTGTACTGACAGGTGATGGAGCCACAGAGGCAGACGAAAACTGTGGGCGGTCCTGCCCTCACCAGCCCCCTTTGGCCAAATGTTCCACTGAGACAGAGCATTGCTGAGTCTTTCACACCTTACACTCTCACCTGTAGGTCATGTCGCATTCTGGCTGCTGCCACCACATGCAGCCTGCAGGGTCCAAGGAGCAGCAGAACACAGGGCTCAAAGCCTAGCCTGTGTGGGCTACCAACATGGCCTCACCTTGGACCAAGTTTCGTGTCAAGGGGCACATGTCAGTGGTCACATATCATGGTGCTTGCTGGTCCCTTCTTTATCCTGCACATCCCCCATGCTCCTGGCCTGATGACAGTGGAAACAGCCTTTTGGAGATGTAGTTTAGAATGCTATCTGTACGCTGGGTCTGCACCTGAAAACCGATAGGTGGTGTGACCACAGGAGACAGAATGTACAAATCTCTGAACCAGCGTCCTGCATGCTCTTGCTCCCAGGATCCACTTGGTGGATTTGTCCTCTCCATTCATACAGCTCCCATCTCTGTTTAGAGATATCAGGCCCCAGGAGGATACTTCCTCAGTAGAGGGTTGTTCCTCTAAGCTCAGTTATGGCTGCTTTCTAGTTACCTTTGGCTCTTTATGCCAGAAGACCGCAGGCAGAGAGGAACAACTGACCCTTGTCATCAGGAAGAGGTGGTACTGATGCTGCATAATGGTAGTGAGGAGACAAAGGTCTGGCACTCTAGTGTCCCTGTACCCGAGGACAGTTGTGTGCACGAATGGACAGATAGCAATCATAGCCTGGGAAAGGCATGGCAATCAGCCCCAGAACTCCAAAGGTATGGGTCTAGGCATTTTAACAGGACAAACAAAAAAGTAAATAATGTAGTCACAGAATAGGTGAGGAACAAAGAATCTTCATTACCTTGAAACTAACTGTACCAGCAGCGTGTCACCATCTCCTTACACAAACTGTACCAGCAGTGTGTAACCGTCTCCTTACATAAACTGTACCAGCAGTGTGTAACCGTCTCCTTACACAAACTGTACCAGCAGCGTGTCACCATCTCCTTACACAAACTGTACCAGCAGTGTGTAACCGTCTCCTTACACAAACTGTACCAGCAGTGTGTAACCGTCTCCTTACACAAACTGTACCAGCAGCGTGTCACCATCTCCTTACACAAACTGTACCAGCAGTGTGTAACCGTCTCCTTACATAAACTGTACCAGCAGTGTGTAACCTTCTCCTTACACAAACTGTACCAGCAGTGTGTAACCATCTCCTTACACAAACTGTACCAGCAGTGTGTAACCATCTCCTTACACAAACTGTACCAGCAGTGTGTAACCATCTCCTTACACAAACTGTACCAGCAGTGTGTAATCTTCTCCTTACACAAACTGTACCAGCAGTGTATAACTTTCTCCTTACACAAACTATACACAGCAACTGTGTAACCTTCTCCTTACACAAACTGTACAAAGCAGTGTGTAACCTTCTCCTTACACAAACCGCACACAGCAGCTGTGTAACCTTCTCCTTACACAAACTGTACCAGCAGTGTGTAACCTTCTCCTTACACAAACTGTACCAGCAGTGTGTAACCATCTCCTTACACAAACTGTACCAGCAGTGTGTAACCATCTCCTTACACAAACTGTACCAGCAGTGTGTAACCATCTCCTTACACAAACTGTACCAGCAGTGTGTAACCATCTCCTTACACAAACTGTACCAGCAGTGTGTAACCGTCTCCTTACACAAACTGTACCAGCAGTGTGTAATCTTCTCCTTACACAAACTGTACCAGCAGTGTGTAACCTTCTCCTTACACAAACTGTACCAGCAGTGTGTAATCTTCTCCTTACACAAACTGTACCAGCAGTGTGTAACCGTCTCCTTACACAAACTGTACCAGCAGTGTGTAATCTTCTCCTTACACAAACTGTACCAGCAGTGTGTAACCGTCTCCTTACACAAACTGTACCAGCAGTGTGTAATCTTCTCCTTACACAAACTGTACCAGCAGTGTGTAACCATCTCCTTACACAAACTGTACCAGCAGTGTATAACTTTCTCCTTACACAAACTATACACAGCAACTGTGTAACCTTCTCCTTACACAAACTGTACAAAGCAGTGTGTAACCATCTCCTTACATAAACTGTACCAGCAACTGTGTAACCGTCTCCTTACACAAACCGCACACAGCAGCTGTGTAACCATCTCCTTACACAAACACCCAACCATTAAAAGTTGCGTGGGCAGAGGGACCTTGTAGTTGGTTTCTGATATTCTTTGGGGGCCCAACACCCAGTTCTCAAGTAAATACATGGAGACTTATTCTTGTGTATGAATACCTGGCTGTAGCTTGGCTTGTTTCCAGCCAGCTTTTCTAACTTAAACTAAATTAAATCTCTCTTCTATGTTTTGCCTCTGCACTTTTTACCTTTCTTTATTCTAAATGTCTTTCTTTCCTTCTTACTCTGTGGCTGGTTGTGTAGTTGGGTAACTGTCCCCTGGTGCCCTCCTCTCCTTCCTTTCTCACCTCTAGCTTTTCTCTCTCTGAACCCAGATTTCTTCTCCTATTTATTATTTTGGTCTGGCGGCCCTGCCTATTCCCTCTCCCGCCTAGGTACTGGCTGCTCAGCTCTTTACTAGACCAATCAGGTGTTTCAGACAGGCAAAGTAACACAGCTTCACAGAGTTAAACAAATGCATTGTAAAAGAATGCAACACATCTTTGCGTCATTAAAGCAAATGTCCCACAGCACAAACAAATGTAACATACCCCACCCCCCTTTATGTTTCTTTGAGACAGGGTTTCTCTGTGTAACAGCCCTGGCTGTCCTGGAACTCTCTTTGTAGACCAGGTCTACAAACTCATAGAGATCCACCTGCCTTTGCCTCCCAAGTGCTGGGATGAGAGGTGTGTGCCACCACTGCTTGGCCCAAATGTAACACATCTTGAGCTAGTAGTCCACAGCAGGACCTGGATGTGATAGGATGTAGGTACGAGTGGTACCCATCCTCGGAAGCCTTGTCCTTGATGCACAGGCTTGAAAGATCATACTCGCCCCACATCTTCCCACCTGCCCCTAAGCATCTAGTGGGGACTAAGAGACAAATCTCTCAGGGGACACTAACTAGGGTCCCCATTTTGTTTCAGAGCTCCCCGGGGACTACCCTGAAACTGATGTCCAGTGGAGAACACAGTCTTGTTTGGCTCTCTTTTTTTCACTTTTCTTGGGGGGAGGGGATTTGGTGTAGGGTCTTGTTACATAACCTAGTGTGGTCTTAACATG
Source organism: Microtus pennsylvanicus (assembly GCF_037038515.1). Taxonomy (NCBI): domain Eukaryota; kingdom Metazoa; phylum Chordata; class Mammalia; order Rodentia; family Cricetidae; genus Microtus; species Microtus pennsylvanicus. Next base: position 76,193,329 of record NC_134582.1, read on the forward strand.
TGACCTTGTCTCAGACTTCCCACTGCTGGCATTACAGGCGTGTGCCAGTGTTGGTGGCTCTTGCTTGACTTTCTCCTCCTGCACCCCTCTTCCCCCCATTCCTATTGAGTCCCTTCCTCATGAGTCCTCACCCCAGCCTCTGCTTCTAGAGAACCAGCTTACAATATACTGATCAGTCATTTGTATTCCATGAATGTCACTCTCCTAAACAGAATGACTTTCGATGACCACGTGGTACTACAGAGCTAGAGTTCACTGAGCCAGTCTGCTGCTTCTAGACACTGAGATAGTTTCCACTGCTGATAAAGCTTTGTGAAAATTCTTAATTGTATTTTAGATTACATTCCTATGGGGGAAATCACGAAGCCAAAGGTTACCAACATTTTTATGGCTCTTAACAAAACTGTCAAGAATCTGAACTCTGGGTCACACCAAGCAGTCCCCACGGGCAGCACAAGAGAGAAACTCTTCATATAAGTCAGCTAGGGCATTAGGATTTTTAAAACTCTAAAAATTTGATAGATTACGTTTTATTTTAATTGTTTATCACGGTTGCTAGGCAGCTGCCACATTTATAGTTTGACCATTTATATTTCTTTGGTAAATTGCCTTTTCAGGGCATTTGGCTGTTTTCACATTGATGTATTCTTTCCCCCATCTATTTGTCTGAGCTTTCTTCGCAGCTGATTCAAGGCACACAGAACTTTCCATTGTAGGAGCAGAGGGTCCTGCAGACCTGTGTGTGTGTGTGTGTGTGTGTGTGTGTGGTAGAATTGGAGAGTACCACTACCATGGTCTTCTTCCCTCCCGCTAAAGGAGAAGAAACTGAGCCAGGCATAACCAGGAGGACAACAGCCCAAATGGAGCTCAGGCCTCTGACTGTCAAAATCACCCTTCCCTCTACTGTAATCAGAGGAGGGGTGGCCAAAAGGCATGGGTGTAGCCCGAATAATAAAAACCCAGAAACAGATATTGGGGTTCAAGGTGAAGACCAGAAAAGCAAAGTGGTCAGCCACTGGCTCTTACCTCTACTTCAGACTAAAATGGGCAAGATCCTGCTTCCACAACTCCTCAGACTGAGGCTGAGACCTGAAATGAGGGTATTGCAGGACAATATATGAAACCGGAGATTTTCACATTAAGCAAAGTAAGCCAGGCTCAGAAAGAAATACATCTCATGGCTTCCCTCATTTGCAGAATCTAGACATAAGGGGTATGGTGGTTTAGTGTCGACTTGGCAGAGTCTAGGAGATGGTCCTCTAGGCATGCCTGTGGGGCATTAGGTTGTTATAGTGAGGTGATAGGACCTGTCCACTGTGGGCGGCACTGCTCCCTGGCTGGGTCCTGACATAAGATGGAGCTGAGGAGCAGCGGCATCCACCCCCGACTCTTGGCTTCTGTCCTGCTGATGCAGTGTGCCTCTGTGATGTCCCCTGATGATGGACTCGTGACCCTGGAGGAACTGAAATAGACCCATCTCCTAAGTCACTTTAGTCAGTGTTTTATCACAGGAAGAGAAAAACTAAAATGAGGGTGTGCATTGAGAATCAAAGGATGTGAGATGGGAGAAGACTCCACAGAAAGGCAGCCAGAGGTCCACCCAGCTCTGACAAGAAGGCACGAGGTCCCCTTCCTCTCACTGGTACTCCGCTAACACATAAAGACTCAGCGTATATCAGATGTGTCATCCCATCGCCCCTTGTCCTGATGGCTACACATCACGGCTGTCTCGTTTTTCAGCTAGAAAGCGCAGCACCATCAGGATAAAATCTTTGAGGTCCATACAGTACCTTGGTGATGCAGCCGAGTTCCAGATACCCCCGTCCCCCCGCCCCGTCCTCAAATCTAGAGCTAACATCTACATTGTGGCCCTCCTGGAAGAACTAGAAGTCATCACCCCCAGTTGGGCTCCGGCAGCCGCCACTTATCCCCAGCTGTTTTCTCACCTCCACTCTTGGCAGAACTCTGTAGGCCTAGTTCTCTTCTATAACATGATTATTTCCATCTACATCTCCCCATGTTGGATTTTATAGCAGTCATTTTAATGCTCTGCATAATATTCCTTTGTTGGGCAGATGCTAAATTCCGGGATTTAGTGTTCTCTCCCTGAGGATGTTGGGAGAATGTCTATGGACCCCTGCTGATTCCCCTGCAGTTCTCCCTGGATGGCTAATTCCCTTCTCACTTCATTCTTTGAGTGAATGGTGCAGATTTCACTTGCAAATTGCCTCAGATGCCTTTCATAGATGTAGGCATCTGTAAATTATGTGAACGTGTGTGTCACCAGAAAAATTCTTCCTAACATTTTGACCCTAAAAAAAATTCTAGTGGGGATGCCTGGGTAAATGCTTAAAACTTGTTCCCTGGGCCTCAGTGCCTTTGTCTACACAGGGATGAACCGACCTGCCTTGTAAGCTTCATCCACACAACTTATAATTCACACAGTAAGCTGAAAAGCATTGAGTAAGAACAGCATTGGGAGTACCGCGTCATGCACAGACTTCTGAGGCACAGGTACTAGGTGCTATGAGCTACGCTTAGCTATCTTTCCCAAAGTCACAGAAAAAAGGCATGCCACTTCCATCCCCATCACACAGAGAAACAGATGGGCAGAGTGTTGACTCAACTTGTTTTCAACTCCATAGATAGTAGGAGACGAGTTAGGGTTCCGTGAGAACCCCGTCCTGATGGTGTGTGTCTTCCCACAGTCTTCCAAGGGTACCCCAGATGACTTAGTCCTGAGATGTCCTTCTTGAATACATAAAGTAACTTTTGTAACTCAAGAGCAAAAGAAGAGTAATTTGAGAAGGAACGCGAGCGGACACATCCCCAGATAACACACATAAATGGCCAATGGGTGTGAAGAATGGTCAGTGTCCCCAGTTATTATGGCAACGAAGATGGAAACCATAACGAGAGAGCCCCTCACAGCTCTAGCATGGCCGTTATCAACAAAACAGACTACGAGCGCTGGTGGGCTGTGGGGAGGCAGAACGGTGCCGCCCTGGGCAGTTCTACGTTGCTCTCGGTCTTGGGATCTTTGTAGAGCTGGGCTCCTGCAGCGTGATGCCTTTCAGGGGTTGACCAAGCTCTCCGTTGACTCTACATCCGGGAGTCTGAGGTATACAAGCTGTAGCTGTTCTTAAGGCATTGACCCTGAGAGAGAGTGGAGCTCCTCCCAAAGCTGGGTCAGGTACCCAGAGGCTCACTGAGAATGTGGCTGCGTTTCTCTTCTTGAAATAAACACAAAGCTTATGAAACAAAGATAAGGGATCTGGATAGCTTTTCCAAGTGAGGAGAGAGAGAGAGAGAGAGAGAGAGAGAGAGAGAGAGAGAGAGAGAGAGCGAGCGCAGCCTCCGCATGTTGGAGAGCCTGTGACTTAGCTACAGACGTGTGATGTCTTTATTGTTGATTTTGGGTTATTGTGGGAGGGGAAGATAGCATCAAGGCATAGACCCACGGTGGAGGGATAATATTGTTTTGAGTTCTGATGCCTCAAAAAATACTGAGCAGGTCATTTACTCTCTCCAAACTTCAGGGTCTCTCCTCAGAAAGGGGCAATGGCGGCCTCTTCTGTAGGGGTCTAGGCAAGGGACTTCACATCCCTTGAGGAGCTCTCGAACAGCATCTATTGTGAGGGAGACAGTTCTAAGCACGGTACAGATGTGGACTTGTTTAACCCTCTGGATGATCCCGGGGTACACGCTGTTTCAGACATTCTTGGATGCTACTTTAGCTTCTCCGAGATTGTTATGCGTTTGATAACCGACAATGACTGCTTCAGCCTTTGGGGAATGGGAAGTCAGAACATTTCAGAAACAAGGATATTGGAATTTATTGGGAACCAGCTGCAGCCCAGAGGAGCCAAATCAAGATGAATTTTTGCTTGCTGCGTGGAACAGCCTGGCTCTAGTACTGCAGACACACTGAGATGTTTCCTGTTGAAACATCCTTCATAGAGTATGCCTGACTCAGTCCCTGATGTGTCCCCAGAAGCGTCTGGCTGGACACAACGAGCCAGCTTAGTAGCTCCTGGTCTAATGGTTAGGGGACGATCCCAAGGTCCCTTCCCCCAATGCAGCCTGGTTCTCCCCTCCCAAGCCATTGTCACCTCTTACCAGTCATTTGTCCCAGGAAGAAATTCTCCCAGGATTTCTGGCCACCTTGTTAGTTGACTGGAGGGCAGAGAGACTGGATTGAGATGCAACCTCACAGGACCTCAACAGACACCTTGCGAGAGTTATCACCATTAGAAGTGAGGAGAACCCCAGTTCTCAGAGGGGAGAGGATCAGACGCTGGTCCTGGAAGCAAACCTTATTTTATTCTTCCAGGATGACAGGCTTCATGATCGTCGTGAGTGTGAGTCACACTAAGTTGGTACATTTCAGTTTCTGAGCCACAGTTGCCTAGGTCTTTTACTGTGCATAGTCATTGAGAACAGCTGAGTACCTTGCCCAGTAGATCATATGCTTTATAGGAACAGATACTGAACCCCTGGAGAAGAAAGAACACACACACACACACACACGCACACACACACCCATGTCTATGCGTTAGTAAAAATTTATTTATATTCAATAACTTTCTACTCTGATGTTGACAAGTTGAGGCAAGTGAGGGGCACCACAAATCTCGGTGAGAAATGGCACAGATGCAGCAGCCAATGTTCTTAGTTCAAATCCTGACTCTTTCCTTGACCTGGTGACTTGGGATGAATGATACTGTGGTTTGGATGTCTCCCCAAAAGTTTGAGTCCTGGAAGTCTGGTGCCCACTGAAGTAATTTTGAGAGGGCACAGCTGTAAGAGGCAGGGTCTACTGGGAGGTAACTAGGTTCCTGGGGTCAAAAAAAAAAAGAAAAGAAAAGAAAAAAAAGAAAACCCTCTTAATGGATGAATGCTCAAGCAAATGGGTTGTCAGAAAGTAAGGTCACCCTCTGCACATGGATTTTCTGCACTATGGATTTCCTTTTCCATGTGTCCCCTGTATTTTGACATAGATGGGATCCCTCACCAGAAACCAAACGGATGTGGGCACTCAATTCTGCACTTTCAGTCTCCAAAACAAAGTTAACGAAACTCATTTTCTTTATACATTGCCCAGTCTCAGGTAGAATGGGCTAATACAATGGTTCATACAACTTGGGACTCAATGTTTTCATCCAATTAAGGACCTACTACCACGCCCACTTCACAGTGGTTTGCCATGAGGCTGGCATCAGATAGCTTGAGGGTGGCTTTGACATGTGTGCATTCTCTTGCCATGTTGTCTGCTACTGGCAGGATTATTTTCCTCTTTCATTATGACTTTGGACCCCTCTGCTTTGACCCGTGTATCAGCTACTAGAGTTCTGGCATGTCTTCCCTTTTTCTTTGTGCTATCTCCATTTGCCTGAGATCAGGCATCCCTGCACTAGGTCACCCATTCACTGTGGCTCTGACGAGACGAAAGCAAGAAGACGTGTGTGTGTGTGTGTGTGTGTGTGTGTGCGCGCGCGCGTGTGTGTGTGTCGGGGGGGGGGGTGGCCGTGGGGATGTGGGAGATGGAGTGAGCCTGACTCTGCGAACACATATAATCAATAGGGGAAATCGATGTGTTCATAGAAATTACAGGCCCTGCTGGGTGAGCTGTTTTCCATGGTGACAAGAAATGCATCTCTTCCACTCCTCCTTTCTTAGGGCAGGAGAGACTACAGCATCACGTTTACAACAGAATGGCCCAGAAATGCAAGGCCAGGTCTCTCTTGCTGTGCCTAGCCTCCCCCGAAAGGAATTTTTGTGGTCTAAAATCTCCAACATAAACCTGAGAGCTTCTTTGTTTTTCAAATGTGCAGGAAATAAAAACCACTAAGACTTGTGCCTTTGCTCACTCAGTTGGCATTGGCTGTTTCCCTACTATGTGCAGAACTTTGAGCTTGCAATTCTGATTAAGTCAGCATTTCTAGTGTACCTACTATGTGGGTGGGGTTTTGTAAAGCACTACGGACTCAGTAGTAAGTAGAATGGATTTGAAAGAGACCATGACTTCATTCTGCAGAGCGTGTCCAGTGAAAGATGGATGGGAAGCAGTTCTGAGGTCCTTGAGGTCATAGGAGCTCAGGGAAGCTGTGTCTGAGGACCAGGGCTGATTCCGTGGCCTGAGGGGAAGGTCAGGCTGTTAGTAGAAGGGTGGGCAGAGAGGAGAGCATGCGGGCTGTAGGAAGTCCGAAGGAGAGGTTCTGCAGGGTATAGGGCGGATGATCATAGTAGAAGGCAGGGATGGGGGAGGCGGGGGCAGCAGGAGGCATAGGACCTCAAGCTGAGGTGCCAGGTGTTCATCCTGAAGGAACAGCAAGGGCTGTAACTATGGAAAAGCGGGTCCCATTTCATGGAGAGAGTCCTCTGAAGTGCCTGTGTAGAGTGATGTTTTTGTGGTGATCAAAAGATGGAGGCCCTGGACAAGTGTGCCGTACAGGTGAGAGGTGCTGGGAGGCAGCTGTATGTGTGTGTGTGTGTGTGTGTGTGAGTATGTGTGTGTATGAGTGTGTGTGAGTGTGTGTGAGAGTGTGTGTGTGTATGAGTGTGTGTGTGCATGTGTGTGTGTGTGTGTGTGGTGACTGGTCAGAATTCATGAGTCCTAGACAATGAGGTGATTCAAGGTGGGGGCAGAGAAGGTCAGAGTTGATGCTGAGGCAGGGCAGGGGTGGGTTGGGGACACAGGCTGGGGAGGGCTTGACCAGAGTTGAGACTCAAGCGTCCCACTGTCATTTTGAATGCCGAGCAGCAGAGGCAATGAAGTGGAGATGCCTCGTCAGAGAGACATACGATGTCGTTAAAAGGGATCCAGGCTGCCAGCAAAGCGGTGCCCCCTTCCATCAGGTGGAGCCCTTCCTGGCCAGCAGAGCATCTTGGGGGGGGTGCTACCCCTAGACTTTGCAGGCGCGGCCATCACTCTGCGACCTCCACAGTTCTCTCGGCAGAAAGTGGCGATAGTTCTGTCTGCTTCAGTCTGGCCAGGAGCACATGTTTGAGGATCCGCTAAACTGAAAATAAAACACGTGGGCTCCTTGGAAGTGAGGACTATGTTAAAACAAGGAGTTATTATACTTGTGTGTGCGCCAGTGAAGAGCAGAAATACAGCCCCAAGGCACAGTATTGATTTGGTCCTGGGTGCTTCTCACAGCCGAATGAATCTGACATTCTTCCCCACGGGTGCCAGCCGAGTGGTTGGCAGGAGTTCAGCTGCCAGCCTCCTCACCTACTACAAGGTTAAGTCCATTCTTGGCTCAGGCCAGCTCTGACACCCTGTCTCCTGCCTGTGCGGTACTGGCTGCCCTTCCTACACACCGTAGTTACAGGGACAATTCCAGTTGTGAGGCTGGCACCTGGCCAAGAGCAGATGTCCTCTAATTAAGCCAGGGACAGGTCTTCCCAGAAAAGTCACAGATTTGTGCCACAGAACCAAAGGTTGGGGATGGGAGGTTAAAACTTTGAGATACATTAGGGCTATGGAATTTGCTTGCTCTATCCATCCAATCACCAGATTTATTGAGCGTCCAATGAATGTTAAGTTCTGAGATAAGCCTGGGGGTGTAAGTGTGAAGCAGTGGGTCCCGTGGGCACCGTGGGATGCTGAGCATGAAGCTGGGTAGATCGCGGCAAGCCTTCAAACCACTGTGGCGTGGGATTGACTTGCAGGCTTTCAGCATGAGACATCTAGGGTAAGGGAACTGTGGTGATAGAACTGAGTCCAGGACGCTTCTGTCGGGTGCAGCAATGGCACTGAGGACCAGAAATCCAGGAGTGCATAGCAGCAGCCCAGGGTGGCGCAGGAAAGGCTGTGGACGTAACAGATCATTTCAGGTAGTTCGTTCTAAAGGCAGATTAAGATGAACTGATAAAAGAGCTGGATGTGAGGAGGCTTTAATGACATCTGGGGGTGACTCTTCAGGACGGGGCTGCTGAAAAGCAGGCCAGAGTTGATGCTTGCACATCCCTCTCGAGGTAAAGTTCATTCGCCTTGCCATCCCAAGCCCACCTCACTCAGGCTATACCAGACACTCACTATACCCCTGTGGTGAAGGGCTTCCCCGACGTCTCTCCTGTTACGGCTTTTCAGAGCGCACAGTTGCTGCAATTGAGCCTACGCTCAAAACAAACCACAGTTCAAATTCAACTATGTCATCCATAACCAGACTATTACAGCACAGTTCACAACTGGCCGCATCGTTGTGGTGACACATTGGAAAGTGTGGCTCAGACTTCATCTGCTACTAAGTGCTTGAGTGTCGCGAATGGTACCCTGGGCACCAAGGAGCAGTCAAGAGTGAGACAGCCAGTGCCGATATGCAGGTCTAGCACACAAGGAGGACAAACTTGAAATATAAATATAGATAAACAGTCCCGGGCACTGACTGCAGCTGTACAGAGAAGCAGGCAGGGGAGGTACCGGTTTTCAGGCAGGGCAATGTGTTAAGTCCCTTCCGGCCCTATTTAATCAAACTTGGCTGAGTATTTGGGAAGGGGCATGAGGGATAGGACAAGGCCAGCCTCCTGTTTTTGACTTCTACCCTGTCCCTGAAGCTGGAGGATGGTTATGCAGGACTCTCACGGGTGGTCGTGGGTGAGGACCAGACGTCAGAGATGCTAGGTGTATGGCTTGGGCGAGGGAGTGGAGAAATTCACTCAATTCCGTGCACAAGAAGCACCCAGGACTCGTTTAAAGTGTAGACTCTCGGAGACCCTGTTTAGCGATGCTGATTCAGAAAGTTGCGGGGGGTAGCTCTCTCCCCTCTCCACAAAAGTGATTCTGAGACAGGTGTCCCGACCAACTACCCTTTGAGAGTCCCTCAACCCTGGTGACTTCTTGGCCTTATAACCTCCTTCCGCTCAGTCTGAAATCTGTGTCAGTCCTGCAGAGAGCCTGGGAATGAATCATGCTCCGGGATGGGTCCGCGCAGCGTCGCGCAGCCGCCAGGGGGCGCCAGAGGCCTCGGCTACGAGCTCGGGCTTCTCCGCCCGTGGACGCCGCGCCCGAGCCGAGCCAGAGCGCTGCGGGCTCACAAAGCGGCCGGACGCGCGGAGGCGGCAGGTGCGCAGGGGAACGAGCCGGGCAGCAGCCTTCCCAGTCACCGCGGCACAGTAGCGCCAGCAACTCGGTCGCCGGGACTCGAGCGGGCCCCCAAGGTACGTGTCCGCAGAACCCTGAGCCCCAACTTGGCGTATTGGCGTAGTTGGGACCTTCCTGAGGCCATCACCGGGGCCGGCAGGGTCAGGGCCTGGGGGCATCTCTGCGCGACCCTGTTGCACGGAAGCAGCGGGCCGGGCTCAGGGAGACCTTTGCCTTAGGAGGAAATGAGAGGCCCGGCTTGAGGGCACCCTCAAAGACCCCATCTACCAAAACCTGGGATAATGCTCAGAGCCCCGTTATCCCTATCCCTGCCCCACAGCTGTGGGCCCCGTCTGTGAGAGTGCGGCTGGCACATTGAGCCTCCGGGTTTTGGGGAGGGGGTACTGACGCAGGTGAGAGGGTCCTCGATAGTTTGACAGAGCCCCGAATCCGTGACTTGGCCTCTGCGTTTGTCTCTATTCACGAGGGCTCTCCAGGTCCAGCCTCCGTCCCAGGTGTGCGAGGGATCACCCTGGTCCTAGGCGTTGCAGTTGGTGCGCTCCCCAAGCGCCCGGACTCCCCCGGTGGGAGCGAGGGGCTCGAGGTCGTCCTGTTGTCGCCGACTCACGCCCGTGTTCCCTGCCCCCAGATGCCAGCGATCGCGGTGCTCGCCGCGGCCGCCGCGGCGTGGTGCTTCTTCCTCCAAGTGGACAGCCGGCACCTGAACGCTCTCGCAGGCGGCGCGGCCCTCAACAACGCCAATTTCCTGGACAATGACCAGTGGCTGAGCACCGTCTCCCAGTATGACCGTGATAAGTACTGGAACCGTTTCCGAGACGTGAGTACGGGGGCCACCCGCTCCGGGAGTGGAAAATAGGGGTAGCTCAGAGGCCGGTGAGGTGGTGGGGGTGGTAGATTCAAACCTCCCATGGAGGTCCATAGTCCATAGGTCTAGCTTGGGAGGAACTTTAAAGAGAACTTGGAAGGCTGGATGCTCTTGCGTGCTACCTGTGGTCCCGGTGTGTACACTTGTAGGATTGATGCAGCTGTCTGCAAGGGAACAGGGCGCGAACCTTAAGCAGCGTGGGGAGAGGGGCTCCCGATGTGTCTGAGAGCTCCCGATGGCAGACTGACTTTACCGAGCCGCAGAGAGAAGCTCCCAGGAGCGGCCTTGATTTGGACGCCTTTCGGGTGCGCCAGAAAATAATCCCCACTGGATGAGTGTAGCTCATTTATTAGGGATCCAGATGTGGCAGGCACGAGGGGGAGGTTTGGGGGGTTCTCATGGCAATGAGCTTGAGATGTTAGAGAACAGTGCGGTGGATTGGAGTCTTACGGACTTTAGTGGAGGGGAAAAAGAAGCAGGCAGCCCAGGGAATCTGTCCCTTTTCAGATGAGAGTGCTGGGGTATGGAGGAGAAACTCTTGGGCATGGGGGGCACTTCTGTTGTTTGCTTCCACCCCAGTCCTGGCTCCCACCGACCTCTGTGCCCCTAGAAGATGGGGCAAGAAGCGCCTGGTACAGTCATTCCAGCAGACAGCTCCCCCCAGCAGAACCAGTTCACAGCTTCTTCAGAAACTGTGGGTGGCAGGGGTCAAGCTCTTCTAGGGGACATTAGGAATCCCTGTCCTCAAGACACTTTGAATATTGCAAGAATGTCCAAGACTTATAATGAGTAAAGCTTTTATCTTCAAATGCTTTGCTGATATACATACATACATATGTGTGTGTGTGTGTGTTTAGGTGTTAGGAGATTTTTTAAAAAGCAGCATATGCATTTTAAAGGAGTAGCCTGACCCATACCACCAAACCCCGTGTACTCATCACAGGGCATGGCTTAAATACAGAGGTGGAGAGAGTTGGCTGCACACTTCTCTCTGCTGGGTTTCTCAGAGCCCATTCACAGTATCTCCAGCCTTGCAGGAAGCAGGTCTCTGAGGACCTGAATGGCTCCTGTTTGCCCGTGCTTCCTAAATGGCAGCCTCTCCAGGGTTCCCTCCCAGAGAGGCAGATGCAACTTTAGCCTTGAGTGGGGAACTTGCTTATATGCTTTCTCAGCCCCCTCTCCTCTCTGGAGTGGATGGTGGGCAGCTTCTGGGAAGAGTTTTTCAAACATACACTGAGCATTCTTGGTTATTTGGGGTTGTTTGCAGCAGACTGCCTCCTGCCGAACCCCACCAGGCAGCTTACGGCTGCCTCTCACTAAGTTCTCTTAGCCATCTCTGGCCCCTTTCTGGTTTTGATGACCAGATCGTCACACTTCCATTCCTAACTGGGTTGGAGTGCAGCATGGGGAAGTATAGACGTAGTTTTGTTTTTGCTATTATTACATTTTGGCTAGAGTTGAGGAGCCAGGCACATGATGGATTCTCAGAGACCTGGGCAAATTGGACTTGGTTTAGAGGACCGGCCACCTTTACTCCCTTGGAGCAGGGAGTGGCTGCGGTGGAGACACTTACGCCTGCTGGGTCTTGGGGTTGTGTGCGGGTCTGTATCCTCAGTTAGTCATGAATACGAAAGACCTGATTCCAATTTAGCTTCGCATTTTAGAAAAATGAATGGCTTCCTTCCTTCCTTCCTTCCTTCCTTCCTTCCTTCCTTCCTTCCTTCCTTCCTTCTTTTTCTTTTTCTTTTTTTTTTGGATAATATTGACTTTTAGAAAGTAGGTCAAATTCTCCCTGTCCTCCAACCATGACGGATGGTGAAACCCAGGTTACTTGCTGAACTGCAGCATCCAGGCTTTTTGTTTTGACTAATTAAATTATTTATTTATTTTACACCCTGCCACATTTTTTTACCCTCACTCCTTTCCTCCCATTCCCTCTCCCACTCCCCCCTGTCCCCCATCTTCTCCTCTGTTTCTGTTCAGAAAGGGGCAGGCTCACTGATATCCACAAAGCACGGCACATCAAGTTGCTGAAGGACTAAGCACCTCCCGTTGTATTAACGTTGGATAAGGCAACCCAGTGTGAGGAATAGGTTCCCAAAAGCCAGCTTAAGTGCCCCTGCTTCTACTGTTAGGAGTCCCACAAGTAGACCAAGCTATACATATATACTGTTGATATGTATGTAGAGGGACTAGGTAGGCTCTATGTAGGCTCCCTGGTTGTTGGTCCAGACTCTGTGATCCCCTATGAACCAAGGTTAGTTGATTCCATGGTTTTTCTCATGATGTCCTTGACCCCCTGGCTCCTGCAATCCTCCTTCCCTCTGTGCAGCAGGTTTCCCCAAGCTCTGCCTAATGTTTGACTGTGGGTTTGTATCTGTCTCCATCAGTTACTGGATGAAGCCCCTCTGATGACAGTTGGGCTAGGCACCTTTCTGAGGACAGGTGGTTCATCCCTTAAACAGATGGACTAGACAGCCCTCAGAGTAACTAGGGACACTGCCTTGATGGTTGTTTGGAAGAAAGGTCCGAGGCTTAAGCGTGGAAGAAGAAGGCCCCTGGAGCAGAGTTTGGTGCTAAGCTAGTGCATTTAGCAGTGTGCCATTTGTAGGAATGACAATTTGGTTCAGCAAGCCGTTAAAAACATCCAAAGATGTTAAAATATTGGCCAACATCATCAGTCATTAAGAATTTTCTAGGCTTCATTTGGAGTCATCTGACCCCCACAGTGACTCAGGTATAATTGAATGCCATTAACCTCTTTAAGTGGCGTGAGCTCAATGTCCTTTGGGGGCAAGTCTAAGTATCTTTAGTTGGGTCATTTACGTGGAAAAGCCTGGACCCTCAGACACCAGGGAGGAAAGAGGTCGCTTTCTCTAGAAACAGGCCACTCTGGAGATAATATAGAAAGCCTAGCTAGAATGGCAATGGCTTGGCCAGCCTATTCACATTCAGTGAACCAGGCCTCGCTCCAGGCTGACAAAACCTTAGCTTCTTGGCTGTTATTTTGGGCCCTTTTTTGTTTTATTTTGTTTTGTTTTTTTGAGACAGGGCTTCTCTGTGTAACAGTCATGGCTGTCCCTGTAACTCATTTTGTAGACTAGGCTGGTCTTGAACTGAGTGAGATCCAGTGTTGGGATTAAAGGTGTGTGCCTCCATGCCCAACTGCGGCTTTTTGATTTGAGGTTGCTGATCACTTTAAAAGAATATGGTAATATGAATGCATGTCAGGTATTTAGAAGTGACCTTTGCTCTTGGGACGCTAAAAGCGTTTTCGTCTTACTTTGGTTTTGAGACAGTTTCCTGTATTCCAGTGTGGTCTTGAACTCATTCTGTAGCCAAGCTTGACCTTGAACTCCTGAACTCTGCCTCCTCAGTGGTGGGATTGCAGGTGTGCACCACGTGGCTCTAAGTGCCCCTTTCAGAGAGGTGGCTCTGCGTACGTCTGGACCCTTGGAAGTGGACACAATGGTCGGATGCGTTCCTGGATGTTTGGAGTGTTGGATGTGCTGCGACATTGCTGAAGATGACCTGGCAGCCCCTGATTTGCCGCTTTGAAAAGCATCTTGTCACTCAGCACATGAGCCATTAGAACTACCTCATAAGTTGTTGTTTCGAGTTAGGGATCCAGTCAGGACACAAAAGCTTTCCAATGGCTGTTCCTCCATGTACTTGTGGTTTCTGGAACTAGCTCTTGTAGACCAGGTTGATCTCGAACTCACAGAGATCTGCCTGCCTCTGCCTCCCAAGTGCTGGGATTAAAGGTGTACTCCACCACTGCTTTCTTTATAAAGTCTAGAAATTGGGATGTCTTGGCTAGGAGGAAGCCTGGACTGTTGAACAAAGACAGCATCAAGAAGGAAGCTGTGAGCAAGGCCTCTGCACATGTGAGCTCACAGTGGTTGTGACGACATGTCCAAAACCTGAGCATGCCCAAACCAGACCAGACCCCAGCATGCAGAGAGTAACCGGGCAGACAATCCCACTCCAAGCCTCAGATTTATAGGCAATTGTTAGCTGCCAGGAGGAGAGACCGTTAGTGTAGTCCCTGGGAAGTCAACTCCTCTCTGGCTGGAGATGGCCTAGTCAAGGATATTTCAGCAGCACAAATTTGTCCTGAAGGAATAAAAGCAAACATAGTGGGCTTGGTGGATGGGGAATGGGGCAAGTCTGATAAGCAACACCAACAGAAGGAGGAAGTGCAGAAGGCAAGCTGCCCTGGTCCTGCTTCCCCACGGCTTCAGTTTGAGACATCAGAATGGCCACAAATCTGATTTGGCTTTGTCCAAGTTCCCTCTATTCAATCCTACATTTCATTCATCCTTGTAAATGTTTGACTGCTTCGTGAGCATGAGGCTCTGACCTATAAAAGTGTGCAGGTTTAATGTAATTCTTTCCTACAACCTCTGACGTGCCGCTAGCTTGGGCTCTTCACGATTCTTTCTTATTCTACATTCTTTAAAAACTAGTAAGTTTTTTTTCTCATGGAGATAATACCCACTGGCTGTAAGGAAAAAAATTAGCGTTGCATAAATAGATAATAGCAAACACTTGTGGAGCATTCAGCGTGTCGGGCATTGTTCAAGGCACTCCCTGTGCATTATTTAATATAGCAATCCAACGAAAAAAGTACTGCTATCCTTGCCTATTTATTGAGAGCTGAGCTGCTTCGCCAGGCTTCCAGAGACACCAGGGTGTGGAGGGACCTGCGTCTCGCAACCAAGAGGGCTGAGTGGCTCTCAGGTGTGTACCCTGTCCGTACCTCCATCCATATCATGTCTGAGGGCACTCAGCCAGGAACTTGAGCAGTGGGAAGCCAGGTAGACACAGCTTATTGTCGGGGTCGTGCCAGGCCTTATCTTCTAATAATGAGCCTCTGATTTGATTAAAATAATATTGTTGCTTACACTAAACATGACATTTCCTTTCTTCTGCATACACGAAACCAGCCTTGACATTTAACTCCAGGATAATTACCTCGGCTGAGCCCGGGGTGTCAGAAGTGTTGCTTTTGCTGGCATTTACCCTACTCCGGAGTGACCAGGGTTTATAATTCTAATGAGAGTGCGTGGACCACACTCCGTGGGATGTGGCGGTCTCTTAGGCAGAAATGGGGGGCAGTGACGTCTGATGGTGACGTCACACTTACAGTGAGTTTCAAGGACCACTGGGGCTTCCAGGTAGCACAGGGGCTGACTTTGTTGGTGGTGCTGCTGACCAGAGGTGGTGTGGCTTAGCAGATGGGCGATTCATTTGTGACCACACGAGGTTGATTTCTGGTGGAGTGTAGCAGAAAGTCATCTTTGATTAAACAGGCTCAAGGAGCTGTCAGTGAGTCATGGCCCTAACTCCTTTAATGAACCACTGTCTTAAGTCCCCTAAACCCCAGGACCACTGGTAGACATAATCGCTTCCCTGGAATAGCTCAGAGGTGGACAGGCCTAAGCGCATCCTGTCTTCTCTGGTCTTCCTTTTGGTCTGTCCTTGGAAAAGAGAGGCTGAGTCTTTCTTTGCATATAAGGTAGAACCTCTTGTCTTTGCCAACCTTGTGAACTGAGTTTCCCACCTCTCCCTGATCTTCGCAGCTCTTCTACACAAGAAAGGACTGGAATGTATTTCTGGGAGTCCAGGCACCTTGGTACATGCTAGCAAAGCTATTTTCCAAGTCAAGAAGCCGCTCCAAATAGAGCTTTGGATTTGTGAGAGTCCCCAGTGGATAAGCCTTAACCATTAGCTCAACTGTTATTTTGCTTGAGGAGACAGAGGAAAACTAGAAATTAGATATTTTATAAAGATCATATTTATTTGCTCAATATGACATATTTCAAACCAAACAATTCTATATCTAAACTCAGAGACTTTCAGGAAGTCCAAGTTTACATTTTTTAAAAAATATATATGTGTATGCACCTGGATGGGTTTGTGTGTCCTGCATGCCTGCAGGAGCCTAGGAGGCCAGAAGTGGGCGGGGCCTCAGGAACTGGAGTCAGAGATGCAGGTCCTCTGTGCGTGCAGTATGTACTCTTGACTGCTGAGAATCTCTCCAGTGCCAGCTCCCTTCTTACTGTGCGGTATCCCTGTGCCGTATGTCAGACGGCAAGTCACTTGGATGCTAACGCATGCCCTTATTTCCTCAGTTAGATAATTAAGACATTTCTTGTAAGAGATTAAATAGTTTGTCAAGGTTGCAGGTACTTTTCCAGTGTGTTTTCTAGTCTAAGATACTATTTCTTATGGGATTTGCCATTTTTAATGCACTATTATCCAGGTAAGTCTATGTCCAGGATAGAGTTTGGCAGACTTTTGAGGAAAGCTGAGGTTGCACAGGATTCCATCCTCCTGTGGACGTGACCACTCTGAAGAAAGAAACCATTGCAAGACAACCTGTCCATCTCTCCCTTGGCAGTGGCGGATGGAGAGAAGAGATGAGCTGTACCCGAGTCTCTCAATAGGTACCTGTGTACCCCACTGCTCCAGCACCCTCCCCAAATGTCCCACAGTTATAGCAGCCCCAAGCTGTCTGTTCTCTGAGCTAATGGCTCCTCTTTGTCTTGTTTTTTGAAGTAGACTGATCGTGTTTTATTAGTGAGGCCTCTATCATGCAAGTGACTGAAAACTAGTCCAAGCCGGCTGAAATGAACAGAAATTATGACTCACTGTCCTTGAGTCTGTCTGTCCTTGAGTCCGTCTTTGTTTCATGCCAGTCTGAAAGGTGGTGTGTGGTTTCATGTGCCAGCTCTCTGTTACTTGCCACTCACAGCTCCTGGCAGAGGCAGTCTCCCCATCATCTCTCACAGGTGCCCTCATCCCAGCTCAAAACTGGCAGCCCTCGTCATGATATGTCAGTGGGGTGTTTTGAGCTCAGTTGTGCCAAAAGTCCTAGTTATGTGACGCACTCCCCTGGACATCTTTGAACCCAAGGAATCCGTACTGACGTCACTGCTCACATTAAACCCACATCCAGGATCATTTGTGTTTTAGGATGTTCCTGGGTTCGTCGGGAGGGTAGAGCTGGTCCTGAGGCAGATGGTGCAGCTAGCCCGGGTGCTACCATGACTTTCTTCATGCCCTGTCCATTAGGAACCTGCTGTTTGCTCTCAGTTCTGAGTGAAGCCAGCATCACCCCCCAAGACAGCACCTGTAGGATCTAGTGATGGCTCACACTGGCTCCAGGCCTGACTTTAGAACCAACAGGCGAATAGGAATAGGGCAGTCAGACTGCTGCTCTTCCTCTCCCAATAACCAGCTTGTTAGTTCCTCACTGAAGGCCGTCAGGCCTGTAGTTCATGGCAGCCAGAGCAGACTGCCTGCGGCTTAGGAAACCCCAAGCAGCAACAAATAGTTGATCCAGAAAAGGGTGTTTTGTTGGTATGGAAATGTACCTCAAATGCCAGTCACATCAGATCTTTTTTTGAGTTCTGGGAACAGGAGACAGGCACGGTCTAATCTGTCCTAGGGCTTTGTCAACTGTGTGAGACAGATGTAGGCACAGCTAGGAGGCAGAGGCATCCATGTCTGGAGCCTGGATGGGGAGGAGGAGTTCTGGAGAGCTCTAACTAGGGGCAGCGTCCATTCCTGTGGAGGGTATAGAAGCTGAGCCAGAAGGTGGCCTGAGTGAGCTGGGGAAGAGAGGAGGCAGCTGTGTTCCATGCCAGGCAGTGGCATGGGCAGGCCTGAGGGCCCAGAAGTGGGAAAGACCCTTAGGTGTTTTCATCATGCGTGTTTATCCTGGGATTCTCTCAAGTGAACTCTTGCCCATGTGCTTACAGATCTTCAGTTTATTTTACTATTTTTGGAACCAAGGAGTCAATTACAGAAAGTGGGGTATGCAGATGGCCCTCTGTTGTTTAGGAATGGGGTGTTTTAGAGTTCCCCAGATGCTTTGTGAAGTTGGTAATTTTGAAACAAGACTGAAGTTCATGAGATGCTCCCTCCTCTCCTTCCCATCCCCTTCCATTGCTGAAAACAAGTAGGGGATGGACTTTGAGGTCCTGGATGAAACACTTTCTGCGCTCAGAGGTCGGTTTAGGGTAGGGAGAGACAACTGTATACAGTTACCATACTGCCGTGCTATGCATGGGAATGCACTTTACAGCCTTGGGTATGGTCTTCCCTGTGTCCTCATGACAGGCATGAGAGTAATGGTTTCTTAAAGGGGAGGAACAACGATACACCCACAGACATAAAAATTAACTTAAAGGGGAGGAACAATGATACACCCACAGACATAAGAATTAACTTGATTGGGTTATTTATTTATTTATTTATTTTTTACAATTTCTCTGTGCCCCTCAGGACACTCGTCTGATGCTTGGAAAATAACCTATTTGTGACTGGAGAGATGACTCAGTGGTGAGAACACTTGCTGAGAACCTGGGTTCAGTTCCCAGCACCCACACCAAGAGAGCTAAAATCTGCTGTAATTCCAGTTACAGGGGACCTGATGTCACCTTCTGACCTTTTTGACCAGACATACACATGTGCACAGACATGGGTGTAGACACTCAACATACACATAAAATAAAAGTAAAGTTAAAAATCCACTATTATAAAAAAGAATTACTCTTTAGTGCAATGGGATGAGGAAAGGGATATTATACAACTACTTATAATAATTATTGGCTTATCAGCTCTATTTCCAGCAGGGTTACTGTTGGGTAAGTGGGTTTTTAAGCAGAGTGGAACAATACTTGTATTCAGGGCCAGGAGCAGAGCCTCCTGGAGCTGTCCTGGGCAATCTCAGCCCAGATAAAACATTTAGAAATGAGACATAGTGGGGAGAGGTCTTTCCATTTCAGCTGTATACATTCTGTCCCTCCATGTATGCAGGATTATTCCGCACCAATCCATAGGAAGGCCAGGCCAAGTCAGCAATGACCAGCTACGGAGGAGGCTAAGACAGCAGGGTCTAGAGAGCTGTGCAGGGCCAACACACCCTGGCCTTACAGCATTGCAAAGTCGCTGGTGGGGCTTGCTTCAGATGCAGATCTGAGCCTGCTAGTCTAGACCACAGTGGCCACCATGTAGCAATGGCATCCAGGAACGTACATTTGTTGCACAGTCTAGGTAATTTGGGTGTAGGTGGTTCCCAAGCAGCATTTACAGAGAAATCCTGGAGAATTGTCATTCATCCCAAATAACTAGCACCACGTTATTAAGCAAAGAGTGATATTTTCACCTTATACCAGCAGGGCTACTACTGACATCAGGGGAAGGAAAGATCCCATTTCCACTGCACATATCTGCCTCAGTTTGAACAACAGTCATCACTAATCTGTGGACTGGAATAACCTTTGACTTTGGTTGGTGTAGGGATGTTTGAACCCATGAGCACAGTACTCATGACGGGGACTTTCTTTAATCACAGAGTGGCTATGGTTTATGCACAGATGAAGGAAGGAATTGAGTCTGACAATGGCTTGAGTTGATAGTGAACAGGCATGGAGGCAGGAGAAATGATAAGGCCGTAGAGAAGACAAGGAATGGCAGATGCGATGAAGTTGATTTCTTTAGGGGATGTCCCCTCAGATACAAACCGCATGCCAGTTGGAGAAGAGAAATGTGGGTCAGGCTCAGGGACCTGCTTGCTGCCTTCTCTTTGGTATACTAAACCATTTCGGTTGGCCAGATTATTCTGGAAAGATCATGGGCCATCAAGCAAGACTCATCTAAGCTTAGGGAATTCATGACCAGCAGCAGGAGCAGACCGAATTCTGGGTTCTGAAGCGATTCCGTTGACCTCTCATCCAGCTCTTGAGCTTCATTCTCCTCCACCTGGGCAAGTTTTCTGTAGTCAATGGTAACTCCACGGTGCCTAAACTTGGTAAACCTATGGCCAAGAGGGAGAAAAATCTATTGAAGAGGCATGTGGCTCTGCAGGGAGGGGGGATTCCCCATTGTGCCATTATTCTGGGGTGTTTGGGTTTTTCTAGATCTTTCAATGCTCAGTGGGCATGCTGAGTCTCTTGGGACTTTTGAGGGTCTCTGTGGTTAGAGCTTGGCACTTTAAATAGGACACAACATTGCTTTTATTATAACCAGCCAGCCTTGCAGTAAGCGGGGGCCTGGTCTGTACCATCTTCCTGATTGAGTCCTGTGTGCCTTCCAGTGTGTAAGAAATGCCACCCCCAAGGAAAATAAAACTGCAGAGTGGTTGGTAGCTGGGAACTTGTGAAGTCTTGTATTTTAGGGCTGCTGGTTTAAATAGCTCCACAGAAGAAGATCCTTGGTACATAGTTTACAGAAAGATTTACTTATTTGTGCTTTATGTGTATTAGCATTTGCCTGCATGTAGGTATGTGTACCACATGCATGCAGTGCCTGCAGAGGTCAGGAGAGGACATCATGTCCACCGCCGCTGGACGTACAGGCAGTGGCGAGCTGAGCACCATGCGGGTATTAAGAGCTTGTCCTCTGCAGTAGCAGTGCGTGCTCTAACTGCTGAGCCACCTCTCCAGCCCCTTGCACATAGTTTTGGATATTTTTTTTGTTTCTTTCTGTGGTCATGAGACCTATGTTCTTGCTTCCCAGAAACCAGGTCCTGATATACTGATTCAGTAGGTTGGTTAGTTGTTCTCTGTGTTCATTACTCAGAGACTAACTGACCAAGCTGTAATGAGTCTTTCTCTGTCCCATCAGCCAGCTCCCAAATAATTAATTATGAAAGCTTGGCTGATAGCTTAGGTTGTTACTAACTAGTTCTTATAACTTAATTAACCCATTTCTATTAATCTACATCCTGCCATATGGCTTGTGGCCGTTACTTCTCTTCCTGTGTGTCCTGCTTCCTTTGCATCTGGTTGGTGACTCCTTCCTTTTCTTCCCAGAGTTCTCTCTTGGCCTGGAAGTCCTGCCTATACCTCCTGCCTAGCTATTGGCTGTTCAGCTTTTTATTACACCAATCACAGCAATACATCTTCACACAGTGTACAGACATCCCACAGCAGCAGGCTGTGCTCAGTTGTAGCCTGGAGACAAACATGGCTCCTGCCTGAGACAAGCGGAAGTAGTGCATAGTGATTGGAGAACCCTGCATGAAGTCATTCTGCAAAGAACGTGCCTACAAGTGGACCACCAGAGCTCGACACACTGGGCTTTCTGACACCCTCTACTTCTTGTGACTCTGGGCCATGTCTCTAGGGGACAGTTGATTCAGTATTTATGTGTGTGTTTGTTGTCAAGTTAGCTCACCTAGGTTTGTATAGAAATAGGTGGACAACTGCTACTATTTTGCCTGACTCTGGTGCCCAAAACACTGCCACCATGGTGTGCGTGCATGCGTGGGTGTGAGTCTGGTGTGAGTGTGTGTGTGTGGTGCATGTGTGCATGCATGTGTGTGTGTGTGCACGCTCTAGTGTGTCTGTTGGTCTTGTGTTGTTTTAATAGAGACCCAACCTGTGGTGCCCACAGGCGCTTAGGTGTGGTGATGGTGATATTAGCCTTGTGAGGACTCTAGGCTGAGGCCTGAAGTGCATAGAGATATAACCACAGACCTACATTAGTGGGGTGGGCATGTTCCATAGAAGTGAGGCACACACAGAGTATAGGTGACCCAAAGCAAGCACAGCCACACAGTTGTGAACTGAGAGACAATATTGGGAGCATTGAGAAGTTCATCCTGTGGACCTTGGGATCACTGCCTGTCCCTCTCCTAGTAGGAACTCTCTTGATGTCTAACAGCATGTGACTTTTGCCTGCTTTTATGTTGTCACAAATGGGTCTCAGAGGATTCACTCTGTTGTGTTTTTCATTCACTGAACTGGCTACGTGCTTTGAATAGGTGACATATTTTCCTTTTCATCGTGCTATGAATACCCCACATGTGTCAGACTTGTTATCAAGGGCCACTTGGGAGGTCATCTGGTTTTATTAATATGAACACTGTCATGAACAGATCCTCGGGTGAGCCTAGGTTCCTGGGAACACACCTAGTGTGGGATCTAGTGGTCACCAACAGACAAGTGAACATTCAGCTTTAAGAGAAGTGGTTGGATCATTTCCCACAGTTGTTAGACCAATTTCTTTTGCTACTACTGAATGAGAATTCGATGGTAGCAACACATGCAATTAAAAATAAAAACCAGAAGTAAACCTATAATCAACCCACAGATCCAAGTAAGAGCTGTGCTTAGCAGCTATTGTTTCTCAAGCACTCGTCTGGCCTTATGGAGCACACATGTGTGTGTGTGGTGTGTGTGTAGTGTGTGTGGTGTGTGGTGTATATGTGTGTGTGGTGTTTGTGGTGTGTGAGTGTATGTGTGGTGTGTGTGTTTGGTATGTATGTGTGGTGTGTTTGGTGTGTGGTATGTGTGTATGTGGTGTGTGAGAGAGAGAGAGAGAAAGAGGAGTGGAGGGAGAGGAAGAGCCAAGCTTACGAGTGAAAGCAGTTAAAGTCATGGTAGTGTGCTGAGTGTCATAGATAAAATGTAGGGTAAGGGGACTATAGGAAAGACGTGTTTACTCTGTAAGTGGAGGAATCTGCTATTCTTTTGACTTTACAGTGTTCTTTCCCCAACTTAAAGGAATAGATAATTTTAAAGAAAAGTTAGATGGTACAGGAAATAAAAAAAGAAGTAAATCACTCACTTTTGTCCAATGTGAAGGTGACATTAACTCTTTGGCTGGCATCTCTGTGTATCCAGTATGATTTAAACACTTAAAAAATAGTTATTTGTGGGGATGGACATGCTCACAAAGGCAGATTTCTAGAGGTCAGAGGACACCTTGCAGGAGTCCGTTCTCTCCTTCCCTTATGTGGGTACTTGCTGAACCATATCAAACCAGTTAGACTTTTTAATGCCAAGGATTTTTTTTTTGTGATTTGTAAGCCATTTCTATGATTTAATACACACACATTCTCTCATTCACTTAACAGCACAGCATAGTTTTAAAATTTGGTATCGAGCTTCAAAAACAACATTTTAATTTGTTGATCATTCCTGTGGGTATATTCATTCTATGATAAATAAAGCCAGGGTTCTGATGAGAGTCAAGTCATCGTTTTTGTCTTTCCTTATTTTGGAGCATATGCATTATTCTGCATCTAAGATGGATTTGTTTTCATACGTTTAAATAAATAGAAATGCCTGTTGCACTCATACATGCACTTGTGCTGGACAGGAACCCTCGGAACCCATGACCCTTCCCTACACCTGACTGTAGTGTTCTATAAAGGATGGAAACCTGGCATGCCTACCAAGACACACGCAAGTGATAGCTCTACTCAGGGAAGGGCAGGGTCCTCTGCGGCCTGCTGGGAGGCCTGATTCTCGGTTCCCCTGGATTCTGCCAGGGAGTCAGCCTTTGAGAAGCAGCCACTAACTCCAAGTCTGGGGGAGAACACCTTCTCCGTTCTCACATGAGCACCTGGCTTTGGGGATTCTCTGAGGATGCCACTGAACTCTTTGTGGCAGTATTAATGAACCCCAGCCTCACTTGTAATTGGGAACAGATGCTCCAAGCCGGGTTTTAAGTGCGATTGTGGCTGATGGATCCCTAGCTGCTTGCACATCATATAGCGGCTTTAATGCCCTTGTGGTAGAGGAGGGGTGAGAGGAGATCATTAAAAACCCAGTCTATCTTCACCACGGCACTGCGGCTTCTCCTATAGAATACAGACGAGGCCTGGGCCCCAGCTCAGTCCTGGTTTGCGTCTGCAACATCTGCCTGCCTTTCGTTGCCCGTCCTTTCCTTCCTACTCATTGCTCTCACCAGGCCCCTGGGCGTACCCACTGCAGAGCAGGCAAGGGGAAGGGCACCATTGATGCCATTTCAGCATCAGCAATGAGCTGGAAACACAAAGCCTCCTCTCTGGGTCTGGTCAGCGGCGTGGGAACATTTTGTAGGCTCTTGATTCACAGCTGCAGAAGACTGTGTCCTCAAAGATGTTTGGCACATCTGGTCACATGTTTGCGTTCCTGAGGTGGATGGGCAGGGACTAATGGTCATCAATGACCAATGATGTCTTGTGAGAAGGTGCTGTGCAGGAAGTCTGCCACCCCCAAAGAGAACTGACCCTCGGGTCAAGGTTGTTAAACCTCTTATGATAGTTAGACATGGACTCATTTGAGAATTTTATACATGTCGACCATGCACTTTGATCACATCTGCACCCGACTCATGTGCTCCACCTCCTCCAGCCCCTCCCACCACACCTTCCTCCCACGTCATGTTCTCTGCATCTTATCTCTTTCTCATAAACCACTGCTTCCAATGAGTACTGCACTGTGCACAAGGGACACTGTGCACATGGGACACTGTGCACAGGTTTCCCGAGGCATGGGAAACCTGCCAGGATCCACCCCCTTGCCCCTCGGAGAGAACTGACTCTCCCTCCCTATCTTGGTTTCTATTGCTGTGAAGAGACTCCACAACCATAGTGGCTCTTACAAAGGAAAACGTTTAATTGGGGTGGCTTACAGTTTCAGAGGTTTAGGCCATTATCTTCATGGCAGGACACGGTGCTGTGCAGGCAGACATGGTGCTGGAGAAGGAGCTGAGAGTCCTACACCTTGATCTGTAAAGAACAGAAGGAGATGATGGACCATATTAGGCTTAAGCTTATGAGACCTCAAAACCTGCCCCACAGTGACAAAGCCCTTCCTCCAACAAGGCCACACCCACTCCTACAAGGCCACACCTCCTAATAGTGCCACTTCCTATGAGCCAGACACTCGCACACATGAGTCTATGGGGGCCATGTTCAAACCGCCACACTCCCCATCAACCACTGACTGCCAGTAGTCTGTCAGCTTGACTTTAAAAGCGAGTTATAGCGACAGACTGGGAGGCTGAGAGTAGAGACCTTTGCCCAGCCACTCTCTCCTTTGTTCACTTAAGTTTCAGTGTGCAGATAGTTTCCTAGGTTCTGGGAGGTGAGACAACAAAGTCCTTGCCCTCTGGGGCTTACGCTCTAAGACACAGTGTTTGGCTTCTCTAAAATTAAAGTCAGGATTAATTGACTAAATATACTTTGTTTCATATCCTTGAGGATGTGATAAGCTACGTAGACAGTCCACTGTAATAAAGGTCGTACGATTCTCGCTGTTTTTGTTGAGATAAAGAGCTGCTGGGAGTGTTACAAGATGTTCCTTCGGGTTACAGGAAATGTCTTCTCTGTGAACCAGAGTGTTCTTCAATCTTTTTTTTTTCCTCAAAGAGTTAGGGAATGCAGAATAAAACACTTTCATTCCCCTGGAGATCTGACAGTTTCCAGATGGACAGGCTAGCAACCCCCTTGATCCCTGTTTCACCATCCAGCTTGGCAACATGCCTTCCGTCCAACAAGAGGGTCCTTGCTCACAACCGTTTCTTCTATCACTTAGCTCAGGTAAACTCTTCCCATCACTTGGCTGAAGTAAAATGTTGAGCTTGAGAGACACAGTGATCCTAATTACCGAGGTTTTCTTATCAGGCATTGTGATGTGCTGGAGAGGGTGGAGTTCTGGCCTAACCTTGTTTCTCAGGTTCTCTTTTCTGTTTCTTTAAGTAGTCTAGATGTGGTTTGAGGCCTTTGCATGCTGGTGGATGGATACTTGGTTGTTTAACCCCTTCCTTGTCAAGCTAGAGGTCAAGATTGGCCCAAGCTAGAGGTCAAGATTGGCCCTCTTGAGGGGTAGTAATCCCTTGGTGTGGTGAGTTCCCTCATGGCCAGTGCCTTTCTCCTATCCTCCTTTGTCACACCGTGGGAACAACTCCAAAAATAATATTTTTGCCTTAAAACCATAAAACCTGATTTCTATGCCACAGCCATCTCTCATGGACAGGAAGGGTCCCATCAGGGTTGTTTCAGGGCGTGCTGCTGTAGACATGGTAGCAGTATTCTCTCAGGTAGGATGCCAGTTTTGAGAGATTCCATCTATCAAGGTCATTCCTACCATGTTCCCAGAAAGGGGAGAAAATCCATGCACGGCCAATGGCATTAAAGAGACATGTCAAAAGCCTTCTCTCCTGGTAAGTCATCCCCACCCTACCTTATGTGCACAGAGGGAGCATTAGATGCATCCCTGGGCTGTCTGGGACTTGTTCCTTTGTCTCCTAAACTCTCTTCCCTCTCTACTAGAGGGTGGGGGCACAGGCTTCCTAAGGCCGTTCTTTCTCTAGATTTAGCTGGTCCTCTCAAATACTCCTTTTTCTGTTTGGTTAGTCACAGCACAGAAGAGCAGTCTTACCGGCTGAGAAAACATCTTCATCGAGAATCCAGTTTTTCTCAGCTGTCAATGTCTTTTGTTCTTTATTAAAGCAGTTTCTTTGTAATGACTCCTGATGGAAACTGAGGGCTAATGCGCTTCTCAGGAGGAACCTAGCCAGTCTCACATGTCCCTAAATGCTGGCAGCTGTCATTCTCTCCTCGGGTAACTCACGCATGTAGAGTGGGGAGCAGAGAGGCATCTTCACTTTAGGAAGTCTCCAGCTAAGAGTCGTGCTTTACCTTGTCACCCAGTGTCCCCTTCCTGCTGTGTAAGAACCTGTAGAAGTTTGGTTTTGAGCTTTGGTCATCGTGACAATGTGGGGGAGGGGCAGGTAAAAATCCCCCTGTTTACTGATGAAATAAGGGCCCTGACCTTCTGTTCGGCAGCATAGAAATTTCTTGTAACTATGAGCATTTATAGCCCGGATGCGGCTTGTTCTGTTTATCTCCTGTGCACACCCTCCCCTGAATCTGTGTCCCAGGCACTTTACACGTTTAACTCTGTGGCTCTCCTAGGAGAGCAGGTGGAAGCCCAGGAGTGGTTAAGAGGGTTGCCCAGGCAGAAGAGCTAACGTCAAGGAGGGAAGCTTCAACTCCGCTGTCATTCCGGTCCTCTGTCCCTGAGGATGAGGTAAACACCACTGTGCTCGGCAGGAGTGGTACTCCCTCCTCTATGGTGTCTGCCCCTCTTCCCACAGTCCCAAGGGTATACTGAAGTGGGCATCCTCTGGCAGCTTTTAGCAGCGGTCCATAGTGCCCTGTGCTGTCTGAGGTGACAGGTGATGTTTAATGGGGGGCTGTCACTCTGTTGAAAGTAGGCTGTCTCTCCTTCAGATGGAATCCTTCCCCAGGGAGTAGCCAGGGACAGTGTTGTCATGGTCCTGCTCCCATGCTGAAGTGCTTTTAGAGGTTGTTGGCAGTTGACGGGTTTGCTTTGACCTCTTAGCGGCATCTGCTTCTCCTCCCTTCTTCTCAGTGAGCCACACCGGGCAGTGTCACGGCAGCCAAAAGCGAGGGGTAGTGATTCCCAGCTCAGCAGGGTCTTAACAGTCTTCGTGACCTTGAAATATTGGTGCGATGGACATCCGGATCTCTCTCTCTCTCTCTCTCTCTCTCTCTCTCTCTCTCTCTCTCTCTCCCTCCCTCCCTCCCTCCACACACACATGCACACACGCATACACACATACACACACACACACACACACACACACACACACACACACACACACTGCCTCCAGAGCTTTCTGCGCATTTCTTTTCTCTCACAACTTGTAAAAATAGATTCACTACCTATAAAGAAACAGAAAATAAAAGAAATAAACTGAAGGACGAGAAAATATCTGTCCTCAATCCCTCCCAGAGAGCTGTGTTGCTGTATGTCTTTATATGCGCAAACACATGCTTTGTGTAACATGGTGTGCTGTATATGCCCCTCCTGTTTAAAAAGCTACAGAAATACCTTTCTAGGTAGTCCTTTGGGGGATAGTCCAATGTGTATTTTAAAATGTTTTTTTGAAAGAAGTTTTGATTAAACATTTGTGCTATTTCTCACATTATCTTATTGTGATGGACATGTTTAGGGATTAATTCATTAGGCATCTTTAGAATTATTTTCTTAGAAAACATTTTCAGAAAAATGATTTTAGGAAATTTCTGTGAAATAAAAATATGCAAGACTGGAGGCCTTTGGATATATGCTGAGGGCTGGTCCCAGGGCCCCTTACAGGCTGGGTAAGTGTTCTTCTGCAGAGCTATACCCCATGCTGACCTTCCCAAGGATGTCATCAATACCTCCAGAAACCTCCATGATCTCTCCCCCGAGGATCCTAAATTCTTTCATGAACTTAGATCTTTCACTTCTTAGGCCTTTGCATTTCTTTATTATAAAAATAGTTTCCCCTGGTGTTTTCGAATCAGTGTCTTTGTGTAGGTCACAGTACTTTTGTTTTAAACACATAAAGTGTGTCTGTTCTCGGTCTAGTGAGATGCACAGGAGGCAAAAGTGCTTGCTGCACAAGTCTGGGAATTTGAGCCTGGTCTCTGGGTCCCACAGAGGAGGGAGAAACAGTCCTAGGGGCTATCCATCCTCCGGCCTCCATGTATGTACCGTGTCAGCATGGCATACTACAACTACTACTACTAATAATTATAATAAATTAGTAATAAATTAAATGTGTTTGCTCTTGCCTCTTAATTTGGCCTCTCTTGCTCTTTTACCCTCTTTGTTACCTAGCAGAGACAGCCACTTTTATTATCATATATGTGTGTGTGTGTGTATGTCTGTAAGTATATTTCTACAATAAAATGAAATCATATTATCTGACTACTTCCAACATATTAGACCAAGGTGTCAGGGTCAAGAGGGTTTTGGCATCAGATGTATAAACTGAGGACACGATCATTTGAAGGGATAGTTGAGGGGAAGGTATTTTGTTTTGTTTGATTTGGTTTTTCGAGAGAAGGTTTCTCTGTAGCTTTGGAGCCTGTCTTGGAACTAGCTCTCGTAGACCAGGTTGGCCTCAGACTCACAGAGATCCGCCTGCCTCTGCCTCCTGAGTGCTGGGATTAAAGGTGTGTGCCACCGTGGCCCGGCTGACAGGAAGTTTTTTATTGTAGATGTGAGGGGGAATACAGCCAGTGGCATCTGGAAGAGTCCATAACAGAGGGAGAAAGTAGTAGGCTAGATCTGGCCATGAGAGAAGCAAGGTGGGAAAGACAAGAGAGGAAGATAGAGGACCAAGAGAGAGGGGACCAAGAGAGCACATGGACGAAATGGCAGGGTTATATGGGAATGAGAAGTTAGGGGAGGGAAGCCCTGAGCATGTAGGGTAGAGGGAAGGTTGACATGACCTCAGGAGAGTCAGGATGCCAGCATAGACTCTGTAACAACTGCTTACAATGCTGAGAGATCCTGGAGGCCACCACGTGCTTTGGCATGCAAATATTCACCGCAGATGATAGCCATTTGTCTTTTGACCCTGACACAAGTTAGGATCCTATGAATATTGTTTATATCTTAATTTTTATATCAGACATACTGAAAAAGCTCTTAAAATAACAAAACATAGAAACTTTTGTCCTTTGTGTTTAAAGATACTCTGGGTTGACCTATTTCCTAAGAATCCTACATTTTCAATAGTTAACAGATCCAAGGAACTGAGCAGGAATATAATACAATAATGGTATTCAGCCCACATTAAAATTCCTATTTTCCTACAGGGTTGTGAGAGTTGCTTCTCACTTCAGGAGCTGGTTTGATATTGAATGTTGACTTTGGTTCTCATGTCCAGAAAAGGCAGACACATATTAACTTCTTTTGAGAGGGAGGCATTTTTTTGGAACATGGAAATTTTTGGAGCCCTGAAACCCACTGTTCCCATTGGATGCTACCTAGTCCCTGTATCTGATTGGTTCTTCACAGTTAGGTCTGGTTGACACCTGGCAAGATCACGCTTCTGTGTTTGGTCATCCCACCATATCTCACAAGGGCCCCAGTGCCAGCTGGTTTTACTGATCACAGGATTAATGCAGTGTCTGCTACATCTCTCGTTGTGGACATGTGTTAGCTACTTTGTATGTATGTGATAAATCTTTGGAACAAGATTCTGAGGCCATGTGATTGTACCGTGTTTCAACAACCTCCCACCCAATGATTTTAGCATCCTTTGATGGTCTTGCCAATATCAGAGGCGCCATTGGGAGCTGTAAGTGATGATGTCCAGTCCTACTGTCTTTCCTACATCTAAACAAGTAACATCCTTAAAGGAAAGAAGAGCCTTGCCTCTGCCCTTTTGGACACTGAAAACACATGGACTTCATTTGTGACCTCAGTGTTAGCATCCATTGCGTGATTATTATTACTGCTGTCCCCTGGTGTTGTGGTTGTCCTCTGTTTGACTTGGGAGCCCTCTAAAGCTTGTGTTTATGTTCATTTGGACATTCCTGTTTCTTTGCTTAAGCAATTCCTCTTGGTTTATCCTTCATTTTTTCAGGCCAGGAATCAGACGTTTATCCAGAAAGTTGTGAGTACTTCTAATGAGAGCTGATGTCTGTAAGGCTGGCATGGGCATACTCACTACTGCTGGGGCCCATCAGTACCCTGGCATGGATACCGGGTATGCTCACTACTGCTGGGACCTGTCAGTACTGTGGTCCTATAGCATGGGTACTGGGTATGCTCATTCTTGCTGGGACCTGTCAGTACTCTGGTATGGGTACCGGGTGTTCTCACTACTGCTGGGACCTGTCAGTACTGTGGTCCTATGGCATGGGTACCGGGTGTTCTCACTACTGCTGGGACCCGTCAGAATTCTGTGCATTAAGTGCACAGAATTGCAGAAATCACCAACTCGCACTGGCAGTTTTAATGTAACTCTAACGCTGTTCCGATAGATTACATAAATTTCTGTTTTACCCAGAGTAAGAACCTTGATTCTCAATAACATCAATAATCATAGTCACATGTTTTAGTCTATAGCACAAAAGGGTCCTAGGAATTATATACCAGCACTCTTGAAAGAAACCCACTGAAGCTTCAGACGACGTAGCAGGCCCTTCTGTTCAGACATTGCGTACTGTCTAACATAATAGTGCAGGGTGTTCCAAAGTACTTGAGCAAGCTGCTTTCCTAACCAAAACGATTCTATTAACATCTTAATTTACACTTAGATTTATTTCTGCTTGTATTCAGTTTAGTTTATTGCCATTTAAAAACTATATCTTAAACATTTACAGGGTCACAAAAGACTACATGCAGATGACTGCTTAGGCACCTTTGATTTCTTACGTCATCTGGAACACCCTGCTGCATTAACTCTGGATGCCAGAAATGTTAAAGCCACCTAAATATTCATCTACAGGGGCGAATTACTGGATAAAGCACTTAGGTCTACACAATCACCAACAGAGGGGGAAAGGCCTCAGTGGACACTGTAGGAATTACAAACGAGACACTCACATATATAAAACATACTTATGCACCCACATTCACACACACACACACACACACACACACACACACACACACACACGTACACGTCGTGTAATGTTTTGATCAGTGAGGGAGAATATATGGGACCCTGGAGGTTATGTCACCTGGTAACATCCTAACCTTCTTAGTTTATATCACACAATGGTATCTGGACCCCTGAAGAAAAACCCATTTCTCAAAGACTTCCGTCATGAAGTAACAGGTGACTGACTATATACAGCCGAGATGAAAGAGGCAGCATAAACATGGCTGTATTTGTCTGTAGCAGGAAACATGAGATAAGGTTGTAGGTCATGGGACAGCTGGGACACGGAGGAGAGAAAACTTTGTACACTTGTTTCCTATGGCCAAAGCACAGCTTAAGAGGAAGCTCTTCAAAGAGCAGTTTTGTGAGCTCAGATCCACCTCCGTGGGGCTTCTGAACCACCGTGGGGCTTCTGAACCACTGTGGGGCTTCTGAACCACGCTGCACTCAGACCAGTGACAAGGAGGGCGCTTGTCTCCCCACAGCCTCACCCCTGGGGAGGTGATGAAACTCACGAGTGTTTCCAAGTGTGATAGACAAAAAGTGGTGTGTGGCAGTGTAGAGTTTAATAAACAATTATTAAAATTTATTTTTATTTTACATTTGTTTTGCCTGCATGTATTTATGAGTATCATGTGTACAGTGCCCACTGAAACCAGAAGAGAGTGTTGGATCTCCTGGAACTGGAGGTACAGATGGTTGTGAGCCCTTGTGTCATGCTGGGAATCAAACCTGGATTCCCTGCAAGAACAGCAAGTACTCTTGACCTCTGAGCGTCTCTCCAGCCCCAACAGTGAAGTAGGGCATCTCCCCAAATATCCTGCCTGTATTTTTGTATAGAACGCTTAAGAATTTTGCCTACTTTTTTCATTGGTGCTTAATTCACATTTTCCTTTTTGAAAAGAAGCTGTCTGGTACGTCATTGCTTAGCTATGCTCACCTTTCCTCATGGCCGACTAATGGTAGAGGCTGGATTTGTTCGTTTCTTTTGATTGGCTGTTACAATATCGCAATGAACGATCTCATGGAAACCTCATTTATTCATGTGCTGCTAAGAATCGAGGTTCTTGTTTGGTTCAAAGGCATATGTGTTAGTCACATCCAATTCTAGCCCCTCTCGTGGCTTGCCTGGTTAGCACTCAGGTTAGTATCCACCCAGTCACGAACAGTATAGTTCCTGTTTCTGCTAAGCCCCAGAGCCAACTGGGTTTTGTTTGTTTGCCAGCTTGGTATTTTTAGAATCAGCATAAGAAGTAATGGGTTCATTAGGGCCTTTTCATGTTTGTTCGATATTATACTTTCTCTTTTTCACTTTTACTAAATTTATTTTTATTTTTAAAGAATTCCATACATGAGTATTGTATTTGCATCATTTCCACCCAGATGCTCCCTCCAAGTCCTCTTGCCCCTCCCTCCCTCTCCCCACTCTAATTCACAGCGTCTTCTTCTGTAGTTAGTACAGTTATAAACGTACCCTGCTTCTTAATTCTTCTTCCTGCACTGCCCTCCCCAGGCCTCCGCCTCTTGTTGTCCCTTCCTCCTCCAATTAGTCTGCTCTTCTGCTTTCATCCCATTGCCTTTGAAATTCCCCTTACACTGTTTCTCTTTTCCCGTCCCCCCAGACCCTTTCTTTCTCTCTCACACACACTACAATACACATATATACACATTCCACACACACATACACACGTCACACATATACATACACACCACACACATTACATACACATACAGATATACACACACATACACACATACCACACACACGCACACACAAACACATGTGCACACACACACACCACACATACATACACACTACACATACACACACATATATACCACAGATACACATACACATATCACACACAGACCTCATACACACACACCACACATACATACACTCATAAATGCATGCACACACATACACACATAAACACATATGCACACACAGATGCACACACCTCTCTCTGAGCTGGCTCTTTCCTTTTTACACATGATCAAGGAGATGATGAACTCCTCGGCTTAATCCCAGACTTGATTGTTATGGAAAGGGCAGCAATAACTGAGGGTGTGGGTGTTCTTCTGACCCTGGAACCCAGGAGCGGGGTGCCTGGGAGGAACCTCCACTCTGACTTCCATAGGGGTCACTCCTACAGAGTGAGCGGTCTTCTTTCCTTGGCGTCTGTTGGGCATCTCTCCCTTGCCGGTGCTTTCTGACTGAGAGTTCTTACTGACAGTTCCCCTGATGGCAGAAAAAGGGGTGATCACTGAAATGTGAGTGTGCACTGGGTTGTCTACCCAGCTTTCTTTATTTTATCACTCATATATATTCTTTCCAGTCTAGGCCTACTGTTCCCTAGCAGTAGCAAGGGCATCCCAGGACAAACAGCATGGCCAGGCCCTCCTACCACCTGCACCTCACCTCTGGGAGATTAGGGCCACAGACCTACCCTCCTGAAGAGTCCTCGCTGCTGTGTCCTCAGTCATCATGGCCTCGGAGAGCTGCATGTGGATGTCTTGAGCCTCCGACTTGAGGAATGTCATCCCCGTCTCATTCTGCTCACCCTTGTCAGCTGCTCCCTCTCTCTCCTGCCCAATCTACTCAACTAAATCATGCTGCCCTGTTATTTTCCCCGCCTGCAGGCACGGTGGCGGGTGATTACCTCTCCACTGATTGCAAGTTGCAAAGGCCCTTGATGGCCTTGCTCCCAGCCTCCCATTTCTCTGTCGGGAGGTGGAGCGAGCGCCATCTTGCTAAGTGAGGTGCTCCTTTCGCTGCTGTGGCTCCATGTCTTCCCAGACAAAACCATGGATAAGATGCAGTTCTCCACAGGTCTCATCTGCTGGCTTCTGGCCCCCACCAAATCTGGGTAACGAGAGGAGCACATCTGGTAATGAGAGGACCACATCTGGATTTTCTCATCCTTTTTGAGAAGCGACAGGTTAAGTGTTAAGGTCTGTAGTCTCAAGCAATATTTGTTAGTCATGTCATGGCAGCCAGAGTATGGCCATGTCTTTCTCTTCGTCCTGGTGTGTCGAACCACACAGTGACACAGGCCACCACTGATCAGAAACTCACCACATGCTGAGGGCTTTGGTCCAATCTTTGCTGAGCCTTTTTGAGAGCTGAGTAAAGCAGGTTGCATCCTTATCTACTTTGTTCTAGTGAGGAAGCTGCTAAAAAAACTCACTCTTTGGAACTGCAGCAAGAACACACACAAACACATCATACATACACACATCACACACACCACAACATATACCACAACACACACATCATACACACCATGTATACCACACTTACCACACAGTACACACATAATACTATACCATACATACCACACAATATAACACACACATCACACCATACACACCACACCCACAACATATTACACATACATACAGCACGCCACACACCTCTCTCTCTCTCTCTCTCTCTCTCTCTCTCTCTCTCTCTCTCTCTCTCTCTTTCTTTTTCTCACACACACACACATTACACCAAACTCTCTTTCTCTTGCTAATTTGGTGGAGAGGACAACAAAACCCACTCATCCAATTTTATGGAAAAGTAATATTGACTTCTTGACCGTGTATTCTCTGCATAGACTATTCTGGGGTCACCCCATCTGGACGCTGAAAAACAGGTTTTGGTGAACTAAGAGCAAGCTACAGCTGAGTGACGCCAGTGTTTGGTGGGCACTTACTCTGTGCCCAGCTTTGGTCTGAGGGCTGTTCAGTTGTCCAATCTGCTTTACAGCAGTCCTGTGGAAAAGACTGGTTTCCAGTCCTGTTTTCACCCAGGCCTGGGAGAGTGCTGTCCAGGATGCCCAAGGACAGAGAACTACCACTAGAGAGCCAGAGTCCAGGCCTGGCTGTCCTGCCTTCTGTTACCCATGGCTGCATGGCCCATCATGAGCACCTTTCTTCATAACACTGTGGTGGACAGTCCTATGGGTGGACAGGCTTGTATGGGTGGACAGTCCTGTGGGTGGACAGGCTTGTGTGGGTGGACAGTCCTGTGGGTGGACAGGCTTGTGTGGGTGGACAGTCCTGTAGGTGGACAGGCCTGTGGGTGGACAGTCCTGTGGGTGGACAGGCCTGTGTGGGTGGACAGTCCTGTATGGGTGGACAGTCCTGTGGGTGGACAGGCCTGTGGGTGGACAGTCCTGTGTGGGTGAACAGGCCTGTGTAGGTGGACAGTCCTATGGGTGAACAGTTCTGTCTACAGGAACTGGAACTTCCAGAATGGGGCAGTCTGCCAGGTAGATCTTCTAGCTTTCAGTTGCCAGTCATGGGGAGGAGATGTTTTCAGCAGCCCATCGGGATGACTGAAGCCCACAGAGCACAGCACTGGGAGCACCAACAGGCAAGAGGAAACAATGCAGCGTGCTCCTTCCAGAGTGCCTGCCTTGTGAAATGTCTGTCCCATGAGCTGACACCCCAGAGAAGGTCCCATGCCTCCTGACGTAGTTACCAAGTCTTTGTTTCCAAAGCTTCTGAGAAGCCCTAGTGTTAATCAGTTTCTTTAGCTCCATTGGGCCCCATATGTGTTTGCTTTGTTCTTACACAACTTATTACACACCCACAGAACTGTGTTCACACTTAGACAAAGCATGGATAGCCTTCTCCTTCTGACTGCTTTCTGTCTTAAAAGTACTTAATTGTTAGAGCGTTCTTCTGTGGGAAGATTTAGTTCCTACCTCCCAGGACTGTTCTAATAGGTTCTAGAAAGCTGACCCCAACTTTTCCTCACAATGTTAAGTTCCCTGAGGGTAAGCCACGTACCCTGGCCCTCCTTTGTACCAGCCTGAGAACATTTCCTCACTGTTGGCTGAATAATAGATACTCAATAATCACTTGTTAATTGATTGATTGAAGATGTTTGTTAAAGGCCAAAAGGGTTAATTAGTTGAGGTGGGAATCCAGTTCTTTCAACTTGTAGCCAGAGGCTCGCTTTGCCAGCCGGCAAACTCTGTGTTTCGGGTCATCCAGCCTCCTGCAGTTTTCCGGATTGACTATCAAAGCTTAACAAACTCCCCGTTCGGTGGTTTTCTCTGAGCACATCCTTCTTGCCTTCCCGCCTCCGTGTTCTTCTGGACCTGAGCTGTGCCACAGGCTTGTGGCAGGCGTTTGCATGTGTGTGGGCAGCCCTTCTTCCTCGGTTTTATCTCACTACAGCTTCCTGCCCCAGGAAAGCAAGCAACCTTGATCGCTTCTGCTTTGTTCTGTCCGTAGGTTTTACCTGGGGGATCCATTCTGGGCTTAGAAATAAGAGAAGTGGGGCTGGAGGCGTGCTGCTTCTGGAGCTGGTTTGTGGTTGAAGCTCAATTTTTTGAACATAATGAACACGTATTGCCAACCCTTGCGCTTTAATTGCATTCTTATGTATGTCTTTACTTCTGGCATAGAATTCCAGCGCCAGTAGGGAAGATGGTCCTCGGCCGATTGGAGTGCAGCGAGGACCGTTTGTGTCAGCCCAGGCTAACACTGTTGTAAGGATGTGCATTTTCCCCTTGTAGGTTGTAATAGACTTCCACTGTATTGAAATGTGTCCTCCAGTAGCTGCTGGACACTGGACCTTGGTTTGCGGTGAGCAGGAGGGCACTGCTGGCTAGGCTGAAACCCTGGGGAAACTCTTTAACCACTGTCTGGGCAGCCACTTCTCTG
Organism: Microtus pennsylvanicus; assembly: GCF_037038515.1. Taxonomy (NCBI): domain Eukaryota; kingdom Metazoa; phylum Chordata; class Mammalia; order Rodentia; family Cricetidae; genus Microtus; species Microtus pennsylvanicus. Next base: position 76,230,174 of record NC_134582.1, read on the forward strand.
TCTAGTCTCTAACCTTGGAGATCAAAGGGCAAGCATCTTTATCGTGATATTTCTGTCCTTTTCCTGCCGTGGATCAGTATCCACTCTCTTGGAGTCAGTTAGCAGCAATATTTATGGGAAAATTGATTGGGTTTATGGAGTGGAATGAGGCCAGAGTCTTCCTTGTCCTCAGCGGGTGCCTTTGTCTAGCGGTAACCACTGGAATGAGATCTGACTTTGGTTAGGGGCAGTGCAGCCCTATCATTTAATAACGCCACCATGGATACATTAGTGAAGAAACTCACGCCCCCAGGTCACCGGAGAAGTTTTGAACATTAAGACCAAAGTGGATTTTATTACTTCAGTTATTTAGATAGTGTATCTGCCGCCCACACCGCAGAGGACCGATCTACGTGTGATGTCGACTTTCCACCTCCTGGCTTACTAGACCTTGTCCATCTGCCCAGAGTCCCGCCCCACCTCAGCATTTGGAGCCACTGCCATGTTTCAGATGCCTCCCACGTGCTGCTCGTTATGAACTCTGATTCTTTCGCATATGAGCCTTCATCCTCTCTCCTGGTCCTGGCCTTTCTCTGGTCAGTTCTTCCTGGTCCTTTGGTTTCAGATGGATTTGTCCTTAGGGGAGCATTTGGTGCCTCTCATTTTACAGTGCGCTTTCCTTTCTGGAACTTGCCATTACTTTAATTAAATGGTTTAATTAAATAAACATGTCTTATTTCTTTAATATCTGTCTCTTACTAGATCGCAGGCTTCATGGGTGCATGAGTTTGTCTGTGTTCTACCAGATTACCGTGGCCTTTGCGGACTCTTTGACAAGGACTAGGCATCCTAGGGAGGGTATTCAAAAGGAAAAGGAATGAAAGAGCAAGAAGTTCCCTGCTATGATGTTGTCTTTTCACATCAAGAAGACGGTCTCTAGGAGACCCACCTCCTGGTGTTCATGTCCTCCGTGCACCCCCCTCCCGCCAGCGGAACCTATTAGCTCCCTGATTACAGCAGAAATGATGTCACGTCTGCAATCAGACTCCTCGGAGGATGTAGCCTAGCTCCTTCCACCTGTCTCTGCCAGCTCCCTGGTCTGTCTGCTGTGAGGATGGCCAGCTGCCATTGTGCAGTGCTCAGCAGAGGACCCCGTAGTACAGCCAGGAACCAAGAAAGCTTTGCTTGCCAGGGAGGGGCACCTGCTGCCTAGGCCAGTTCCTCTGAGTGGTCGAATCCCACCTGTGATGGTGAGAATGATCTTTGGAGCGCATCCTATCTGTGTGGCTTCAGATGTAATCCTGCCGATGCCTTGCTGGGAGCCTGTGAGAACTCAAGGCAGAGGCTCTGAGTTGAGATGCACTTGGATTCCTGATCAGCTGGGACTGGGATAATATATACTTATCTGTTTAAAGCTGTTATCTTTTGGGGATAATTTCTTACATAACCATAGCCAACTAATACACAGATACCCCCCCCCCCAATATCTCATCAGATATATTAGTAGTGGTCATGGGAATGTACTCTATTCCAAATCTCATGCTGAACGCTCATGTGTACTCTTGCCTACTGCTGACTTTAGCTCTGTAGATTGGGCTGTTACTGCACCCACTTTGTAGATGAGGCATATGGGTTGCTTGAGCTGCCAAGTGTGAGCCTGGAGCACAGTGCCACTCTGAAGCAAGAGTGTGACCTGGCGTTGTGCTCAGTTTCCTCCTTAAAGCGTTCTGACCCTGGAGATGTCCGGAGCACAGGGCAGGTGACATGTATGAAGGTTTGGATGAGCGTTCAGGCAAGGGCTCAGCTTGGAGCCTGTCTACTGAGCGTCACTGAACCCTTCTAGGAGAAGACCAGCTGTTGAGTTGTCCAGGTGTCACCCTCTCTCCGTGCCCCGAATTAGCATGCTCAGCGGAGAGCCCTAGGAAGACACTCCAAGTCTTCTGATCACTCCTCTTGTGGCCAAGAATACAATCCAATCAGGAACATAAAAGATGGTGGCTTCGTAGTTAAAGGGCAGTCTCTGCCATGATTGCAGCTTGTTTCCGACTTCTGCATGGTGATATTAAATCAGCCATTGTTTGCTCATTTGACCACATGACTGATTTGTCTGAGGCAGACTGTACTGTGGCGAATGTTTAAGCCAGTGCTACAGCCTGTTAAGCATATGTTCTTCTTTTTTAATTTTATTTATCTGCAGATGTATAAACCCAACAGAACAGAGTGTATGATGTCCTGGGGGGAGAGAACGAGCGTTCTTTAAGATGACCGAGGGTGGGATTACGGAGTTCCGAGATCTTGAACTGGGACTTACTTTGTGTACGGAGTGATTCTGACCTTGGTAGTGGGGAACATATTTCAGGAGAGATTTTGGAAGAACAAAGTTCTGTTGTTTGTTTGCTTTTCTGTCTTCCGGTTGCTCGCCTGGCTCTTGCCTCAAAATCTATTTTGGCCATTTCTTGAGCACTGTGGAGTTGCATCATAATGGCTCGCTGGGAGAAATAGCCAGGCAGTGCAGATTACAAATGAGTGTGGGCCTCGGGATGTATTGAGCGTGAGACTGTGTGGCATGTTTCAGACGTGACCTTATAATCTCGAAATGTAACCATGTCCCACAGTAAAAACCCTTTGTGTCGCAACAGAGCTTTACCAGGTAACACGGGTCCAACCTGGGCTCCTAGGAAAAGACCAGTTTATGATCTTCCAGAAGTCCAAGTTGGCACAGGCGTCTCAGTGCCATGGGGAAGACACTTGGATGCCACTTAGTTTTCATATTCCTGAGCTCTCTGCTTTGTCCATCCTGTTCTGCTGTCGTTATGATTTTAGTTGGAGTTTTCTAGCCCCAGAGGAAATCATAAATGAATTATACAAGTGTGTTAGATTTGTGTTCTCTTCATCAAACTAGATTTGGAGAAATGTGATAGTATGCATTCATATCTAGTTTCTCCTGCGTTACAAATATAACCAAAGCAGATGGCCTGGGTGTTGCTATTTACCTTACCCGTTTCCCCCCGAGTCTCTGATTCTGGCGCTGCCTGGCACTACCTGGTGCTGAGTTCTCTTTCTATTGCTTTCAGTGCCACTGTATTTCAGTACACATAGATTCTCTGATGTCTCTAGTTCTGTCCCACTAACCAGGTCTTTTTATCATCCCATTCTTCAAATACTAGTCATTCCCTAGAATACAGCCTTCAGACCTCTCTTCTCTTTGTTTTATCTATTTTTATTTTATATTTATGAGTGTTTTACCTGTATGTATTTATGTGTACTGTTTGTGTGTCTGGTGCTTGTGGAGGTCAGAAGAGAGCATTGGGTCTCTTGCAGCTGGAGTTAAGGTGGTTGTGAGCTACCATGTGAGTATTGGGAATTGAACCCAGGTTCTCTGAAAGAGCAACAAGTGCCCTTAATCATTGAGACATTTCTCTAGCTCCCTTTTCTTACTTTGTAATTTTTTTGGGGGGGTGATTGATTTCATTAGAGAAAAACTTAAATTTTAATTAATTTATAAATTAATTAACTTTTTAAACCCATCGATTCTATTAGTGCTTCTCATACGCATATGGGTGGAAGTGACAGGGTTGACAATTACACATGGCATCATTTTCCTTAGGCTAGTAGATGAAGACCTCAGGCTCCCAACTGTTTACAGCAGGTAGCCGTTGGGTGCTGGAGAGCCCCTGTATCTCCCGTGGGTCTGGTATTCTGCAATATTATGGCTGAAGGTGTGTATACCTGGCTAGACTGTCCAAATGCTAGGCTATAGAAAAATTAAGTGGGGGAGTCAGACTAAAGCAGTCTTCACCTCATAATGAAGTCTCTCTGTCCTGGGAGATCATCAGTTTGACCACAGAGAGCCCCTGGGGCCTCAGCCATAGGGAGAACTGTAGGTTAGATACATGATTGCATGAATGGCTCTCTACTTGGTGTCTTCTTTCTCAGTCTAGAAAGTTCTTACTTATTCAAGACTCAGTCAGTAACTGACCTGGAGTTATCCAGATGGAACCTCGGTTCTGATAGGGTGGCAGCAAATCTAACCCTCAACCAGTGCATCTCCGGACACCTTCTGGTGCTGGAGGCTCACAGAAGTGAGTCTACCCTGAGTGGTTCCCATCCAGCTTGAGTAAAAGCCTTGTCTATGGTTGGCCATGGTGCATGGCTGTCCAGAATGGCTGGAAATGCAATGCCACACACATGCTGCCCAAGGAATAGCCAACAACTGGCTCCATTCAAGTTCAATTCTTCAGCGAAGCCTTCCCTGGGGAGGCACACATCAGGGGTCTTTCTGAGTCATAACGGCTAGGGAGGACCCATCTATATGAGCTGGGATTTGCCAAGCTTTGAGCCCTCAGGATTGTTGGGGCAAGGACTGAGCACAGTGCCCTACAGGTCCATCTCACGTCTGCTCATTCTGCCTGTGAACAGGCTGGGAGTTGAGCCTCCATGATAAAGCCAGAGGACCCTGTTTGTGCCCTCCTTGTCTAGACTCTGGGACCGGCCCTGGTCTGTGAGATGCAGTGTGTCTATCTGCAAGCTGCTGATGCTGCTGTCTAGCCCCAGCGCCAGGGAGCCTGAGAAGCACACGGGTGATGGGTTATGTGAACGTGTGAGTGATCAAATGCTATGGCGGTGCACGGAGTCGTTATCGGATCACAGAGAGGTTGGCTGGAATATGCTTTTCATTATCAGAGGGGTTTTCGGTCCCCGTGTCTCCTCATTAGTAGCAGTAAGTGAGACTTGGCTGTAGTCTGCAGTTTCTAGGCGAGCAGAAAATTTCTTTTACAGGCAGGTCTGCTTTACATAAAGCCTCATTAGAGCCCAAGGAAAGGGGAAGAACATAGACAGATGCCCAGCGTGTGCCCGACTTACAGTGTGGTCTTCCAGGAAACTCTCATTTCAATCAGAGTGGAATGCAGGGTGTTACCCCTCTCTCTCCAGCCCTTAACTTCAGAGTTAAGGGAGCTTTATTGCAGACACTGACAGTATTTCAAGGGGCTTCCCTCAAAAGCTGCTTCATTAATGAGGATATTTCTAGAAGTTTCTTTGCTCATGGACTGTATATTTAGCAAGTTCCCCACATCTTTTCCCTGTTTGATGTGAACATACCCAGTACCCAGCTGTCACTGTGTTGAATGCAGATAGCTTAAAAGAAACTAGAAATTCTATTGTTGCAATCGGCTTGAGTGTCACAGATTTACTGAGCTTCAGGCATTTTCCAAGACATGGACTGATCAATTATTTCATTATTTAGCAAATATTTATTGATTGTATCTATGTACCAAGCATCTTTGCATATACTGGAGAAAAACATAAGAACAAAACAATCCCTTGGCGCTTGGGTCTTATGGTCTAACGGGGGCACAGATAACAGACATTATCTTAGGGTTTGTGGCAGCGAAGATGGCGTGGATGGTGTAGTTCGCCTCCTCAAGGAGGGCTTCGCTGAAGACTGGACTTGAGTGGAGGCAGCTGAGTCAGGATCTGAGCAGAGGAACACCAAGCACAGAGGTGGGAATGCGTTTAGCCCGCCTAAGGAGGAAGTCTGGAGGGCAGCGAGGGGGCAGAAATGTTGTGGGATGGGGAGACAGGGTTGTGGGGATCATGCCGAGCTCTGAGTGCAGCGCAAAGAGTTGGCTTTTATTTAAAATCCCCTCCATCTCATGTTCAAGGGCAGCAAGTGGACGGCCAGAGCAGACAGCTCTGGAGAGCCTCTGTAACTCCATGTCAGAGACGGTCACTGATGTCCTCTCTGTGTGCCCATCATCCAGTCTAGAGGTCACGATCAGTCTGTTGGGATAGTGGACAAATGAACTTATGTCTTCTTCAGGGTTAGAGCCCAGAGGAGGGCAGGGAAGCCACAGAAATGGACTCCTCTGTATCCCCTATACATTGAATAGTTGGTCTTCTCTGGAGGCCTCGCCTCCAGCTTTCATCTCTACACCAAGGAGATGATTGAGACAGGTAGAGGCAGGGTGCGCAGGTCGGCCCTGCAGGAGCTGGTCCAGCCTCAGACACTTCTCCAGGCTTTCTTGGCTCTCCAGCCCAGGCTATTCCAGCCCAGACTTGTTTGTAGATCCAGGTTTATTTTTCATGTTACCCTCAAAGGATACGAAGATCACCCAGTTCCAATGAATCAAATTCCAATTAAATTAGCTTAGCTTTCAAGGTCATTTGTGACTTGGTTCTGCGTATTGTCCATCTTCTCTTCTGTGACTCTTCCCTCAAAGGTCATGTTTACTTGCAGTCTCTAAACACAGTGGGCTTTCTGCATTTGTACCTGCTCATTCTCTCATCACCTCTTTTCTCCTCTCTATCCCTTCCCTCCCTCTCTCCCTCCCTCCCTCTCCTCTCCCTTTTCCCCTCCCCAGTTCCAATCCTGCTCCTTCTGTAAAACCTTTCTTGGCTGCCTCAGGTCTCCAGGCTCCTTGGCATACCTGTGGGTTTCTCTAGTGTGCCTACTGCGTTTATCTTTAGTGGCCTCACATACGGCTCCCCCTTTTCTTCTTGTTTCTCCTAGTTTGTCAGCAGCTCCTGGGGAACAGGGCTCCTGTCCTATAGATAGTATAGCTAAATATCCCAGGGATGTAATAACCTATAAACAACCTGGAAACCACACACATGCACACACACACACACACACATACATGCACGCACGCACACAAGCACACACACACACACACACACACACACACACACACACACACACACACACACACACACAGAGTCAGGCTGGGAAGACTTCAGATGAGACAGCCCAGAAAGGTGGAGCATCACTTAAATTCTGGGTTAGGTTGTTCTCAGCACCATAGGTGATGCCACAGAGGAGTTCCTTGTTTAAATACCATTCTGAAGGGACTGTGCATGTGTACGGATGTCCTGGGACTTGAGCCCATGTCACACATGTTAGTCTCTGGATTTGAGCCCATGTCACACATGTTAATCTCAGGCTTGAACCCATGTCACACATGTTAATCTATGGGCTTGGACCCATGTTACACATGTCAATTTCAGGGCTTTAACTCATGTATGTTAATCTCGGGCTTGAACCCACATCACATATGTTAATCTCTAGTTTTGAGCCCATGCCACACATGTTAATCTTGGTCTTGAACCTATGCCACACATGTTAATCCCTGGTTTGAACTCATGCACACATTAATCTCAGGCTTGAATCTATGCTACACATGTTAATCTCTGAATTTGAGCCCATGTCACTCATGTTAATCTATGGTCTTGAGCCTACATCACACATGTTAATCTTGGGCTTGAACTATGTCACACATTTTAATCTCTGGACTGGAACTCATGCACACATGTTAAGATCGGGCTTGAACCCTGTCATACACGTTAATCACATTAATCTCTGGGGTTTGAGCCCATGGCACACACTTTTATCTCTATCTTGAACCTGTGCTACCCACATTGATCTCTGGGGTTGGAATCCATGCCACACATGTTAATCCCTGGCTTGAACCCATGTATACACACTAAGCACTGGGACTTGAACCTGTGGCACACACACTATGTAGACCAGAGGAGGATTTCAGATCTTAACTATAAGCTTTGAGTTAGTCACCGTTCCTTTGCTCCTGGATCCTGCTCACTGAAGGGAAGTCCCCCAAGGCCCGTAAATTAGAGGTGCCCCTTGTGTGCCTCATGAGGAATGGCAGTTTTTGAGATGAGTGCATTTGGCCACAGGGACTGTCTTGCTGCTTGTGGCCTTAGTTTGATAAATGCTCATGTCTGTCTTCAAGGATCTCCCTTGCCCTTGAATTCAGCAATGAGTCTTGCTTTTAGTCCCTAGGAGACTGCATGCTTCATGCACCCACACCCATTCATGGGCAGCAGGAAGCCCTTGTATGGGTCAACACACAGTCACCAACCAACTCGGGGCTGGCTCACAGCACACTGGATCCTATGGAGCTGTGTGTGTAGCTTCACTGAAGAACAGCATGATGCAGCCAGGATAGGAAGCACACACTGTAGAGCCTTCTTGGCATGTTGACCAAGTTTCTGTCATTAGCATCATTTACTGCAATCCATCACAACTAAGTTAGGGGTCCATTTTCAGGGAGTTAAGATATACCCAAACTGTCTGCACCAGCTACTGCCGAAGTTCATTTTGATATATATTTTAAAATTAGCTGGGAGCTGATCCGTGTGGTTTTGCCTGATGCTTGTGTCTCCCTTCTACCCGCAGGCTATCTGTGAGTCATCAAAGGGACAATATGACACACACACATGAATCTTAGATGTGTTCCTGTCTTTGCTGGGAAAAGGCACAAATACTAGAAATGAAAAGTATTCCCCTGAAGGAATTTGGATGTAAGAAAATGAGATAACTGAAGAAATCAAATTTTCCTAAAATGTGTAGAATGAGTTCTTACTGTGTTAGAAAAACTTGACTAGGAGCCAAACTTCCCACACATTTCACAAGACCAGAAGACATTTCTTCAAGATAGAGGCACCCAGGACTGAAAGATGTTGCCCAAGCAACACTTAGAACTTTTCACTTAAAATTTGCTTTAAAATCACATACACACATTCACACATGTATACATGCATGCACACATGCAAGTGCACACTTTAGAAAGTAAACTCTTTTTTTCTCCAAGACTCCTCTGGTCTGGGCATGAAAACCTGACCAGAAAGTCACTTTTGGAAATGGTGGGTGAAGTTTGTGGCTTCTTCAAGCGTCATGCTTTTACCCTTACGAGATGACACCTGCGTGCCTTGACGTAAGTTGCTGGTCTGGTCCCCTCTTCCACGGCTGTTTTCTCTGACGTGTATTTTTGTGACCTTGAAAAGAGAGTTCAGGCTGATTTAGAGTGAGGAGCGCTGATGCTGTGTGTCGCCTACGAAGGAACAAGCTCTCTCTAGGAGACACCTCCACATTTCTTGAAGCGCCTGCTCGCCTGTCTTGGCAGCAGGCTGGCTACCACTCTTGCCTTTCTTTTTAGTAACCACCAAACAAGATTGAGTCATTTTCTTTGGATTTTCTCATTTGGTGCCTTTTTCTTTATTTCCCACATGTTTAAAACTGAAAGAGATTGATTTCATTTAGGGACCAGATCCCTCTTCTAGTTTCTCTGAGATAATCTGAAAAGCCAGCATGTCCTTGTTACGGATAGTAATGCTGTCAGCACGGGCCACATGCATTCCTAATGACTCCTGCATACTGTAGCACACAATAGGTACTCAGAATACTGAGGTGACTTAAACAGTGACACATCCTTACCACCTTAGCTCAGCAGGAGAGGCGTGACTCCAGGGCTCCTTACCCCAGAACCATTCCTCAGCTACGGGCTGAACATAGCAGCCTGTCTAGAGGTGAGAGCCAATCTACAGTACATGGCTTAAATCATTCCTTGACTCTGGTATTCCTAAAAATACCTCTGAGCATCTCATGGAGTTTGGAAGGCTGGAGACGTCCCATGCTCTCCTGCTGTCTCCCATGGAGAGAGCTCTTTTATCTCCTCAAGCTTAGCCACACCATAGTCTTTTCAAGGTCACCCTGCATAAATATATTTTATCTAAATTCCAACCCACACCAGCTACGCTTCTGCTTCAGCGCATTCTGCTTCTACCCATTCATGTCTATTTTTCCTTTGATCTTCCCTTGAAAGATTCATAAGGACCTCTTCAGGTTGCTGCTTATGTGTAAGTTTCCGCTCAGAAGCAGCCATGTATGAAGCCTCGTCTTCGTGTTTTTTTCCCCCATCAGACAAGTCATTTTCAAATTTAAAGTTATGTTCCTGCAGATATTTAGTTAAATTGAGAATCCCTGAGCTGTTAAATGGATGAGCGTTTTTTTTCCCCCAGAATTACTGTAGAGATTTTTTTAAAAAAATCTTCCTGGTACACCCACACATAGATGGGTACTAGTTAGTGTTGTGTGTGTGGATACTGCCTTTCCTTTGCGGCTGTCAGGTTTTCTCATGTTCCAAGCACACAGTTACTACACTTCTGTAGACAAGAGAATATTTCTACAAACTTATCATTAGCTTAGGTGATTAATTCTTGTTTGAGACCACCATGGTCTCATTGCAGGCTTGCCATGGTTTCCAGAGCACATCATTGTACTGATTATGGACTCTTAACTCCACCATCTATTATTTGGTCTTAGTGGACAAAGACTTTCTATTTTCATAAATAGCCCTAGTTTTGATCATTGTGGCTCAAGCACAATACTCTCAGTAAGTGTTTGTTGATATGATAAATAAATAAAAAATCTTAATTGAGCCAGTGGTACAAAAACACTGTAAGATTGTTTCCTGGGAAGATACCATCTGGGATCAGGAGTTGTCTGCACTTAGCATATGATATAGGGAGGGCATAGTGAACACATTCCTTCTAATTTACCAAAAGAAGAGAAACCATCGTGTCTAAGAATTAAAAGTGCATATAAGAGGCTATGGAAGTGGCGATGCACGGATTATTAGCGAGGTTAGTCCTGTGGCAATATATTTTTGGTTGTGAGCCTACCCTTTAATCTCTGAGCCATCTCTCCAGCTTCCCATGGCAATATAAAACCACACATTCTGTGCTATCGGCATGAGAGCTGTGAGCATTGGTACAGTAAGAACCCCCTAAAACATGAGAGAAGCACCAGCGAGCATGGATGGGCTAGCACCAGGGACAGCGCCAATGAGGTCTCAGGTCCAGGCCATGGCCCCTCTTGTGCTTACTACTGCTTATTAAAGTGGATTGGGGAAATAAAGTAGCTGTAACCTAAGCTATGAAGGAAGCAGCTGCTTGCAAGGTGGAATACAGTGTGATTCTAAGAGCAGATCCTCCCACTGTCTCAGATTCCAGGAACTGCAAGAGAGAAGAAGCTGCTAGTTATTTCAGGGACACATCAGCACTAATGCTCATGGATAGTTGCTATTCTAGAACATCTCAAGGCTGTGCCTCGGCTATGATCTATTTAGTGTTGTAGTTATTTATTTAGACTCCATGATGCAGCTTTTCCTCTTATATTCACCACTAGGCCAGCAAGGGCCTTGTGACCTAGGAAACCTGTAAAGTATCATGAGAACTACCATCTTGGTTTGATTCAGGTGGGAACAACCACCTCAGTTTGATTCAGGTGGCTTGGTGTCCACAGTGCCTCCCTGGGTCCCACTGGCACCTCCGGCCACACAGACTTCTCATTCTGGAGAAGACAGTTCTCTTGTGATCAGAAGGTCTGTGTGAACACACCCACAACCTTCGGGGAAAGATGCTGTGGAGGATGAGAGTGAAGCAGGGTGGTCATGTGACAATAAGCAGCTGTGTTCTCATGTGTAAGGCACACCCTGTTAAACAACAAAGCTTGGCCCCTTTGCTGGTGAGCTGATTGTGCAGAGGTGAGGGGACAGAGCAGGCATGCATGTGACACAGCATAGCCTTCAGGATCCCTGTGCGAGGGAAGTCTGGTTGGCCGATGTATTTAATTTGGAAAGCAGAGACCATTTTTTGGGGGGGCTTTTTTGTTGGGCAGAAAAACAATGAGACAAATAGATTTATGCTTTACTGTCGGGCGATATTATACAGGCCCATATTTTTACATTATATGGCGGCCAGACTTTCAGGGCATAGTTTGCACCTGGCCACACAGAAGTAGGTCACCTGGCCTTTCCAGACAAACTGATGCCATCCTAAACAAAGGGTCAGGATAGGCTAATGTCGCTCTGCTCCTTCTTTGTAATTTGGGAGATCACCTGGGAAAGAGGTGTTGATTTAGTCTGTGTGACAGAGCAGACATAGATAAAAAGATGTGACAAAAATGGGCATAAAAAGGGTGGACATGACCTCAGTCATTCACTTGGCTACCTAAAAAACAAAATGCTAATAAATTTCACCTTCAGTTTACGTTTTGGTATAAAAGCTGTTTGGAAAATAAATGCAGGTAAAATTTCAAGTTGTAAACTCAAAATTTCCTGAGAGATCTGTAAAATCTCCCTCCCGATAAAGTCCTATGAGTTGTGTCTTTATTCCTGTGCCTTCCTGCTGGTCCAAGAAATAATTTGTGGTCCAGGCTGGCCCCGGACCGCAGCACTTTACTTCAAGTGGTCCAAATTACGTGTGACAACTTTTCAAAGAGTTGGTATCTGAAGGCAAAACCCCAACTGGATAGGCAGGATGTGGCACATTCGGGGCCTGGGATCGCGAACCCATCATTTATGACATGACTTAGCAACTGCGATTTTGGTTGGTCAAGGGCCTTGGTTGTCTTTGGCCAAAACAAACAAAGATGAAACAGCACTTCAGTCCTAAAGCCATGTAACTTTTGTGTTTGTTAACTGTTCCACAGAGAAATCAATATCCATTTTTGAATCAGAGTGCTAATTGTGAGCCCCGAATTACTGCTGGGAGAAACCACTTCTAATTTTTCTGGCAAATCTCTCTGTGTGCTGCCGCCCCTTCCCCGTTTTAGCAGTTTTTTTTCCAGTTTTTTTTCTTCAGTAGGCTTTGGATAGATTTTTCAGAAACGTGGCATTTGCTTCAAGGTCTGTTGGTGCTATGCATGAGATTTTAAATGCTCCTTCACATGGGATTCTCCGAGAAGCCCAGTGATCCTCTGGATATACTTCCAATTCTTCTGGGTATTTGGGAACAGGATGGAAAGCAATCTTTGCCTTTGGCCCAGACCTCATTTGAATACTGCCAGAGTTGGGGAAGAATATTTGGGTGTTTGTCTTCTTAGCCTTGGCTGCCTGTCACTTGCTGATCTCGCATACCCAATGACGTTTGATTGCCACTTAAGCCACACTCAGTTCCCATGGGCTGAGCCACACGAAGACAGACCATGGTGATCCTAACTTATCCCATAAAGATGCATCTTCACTATTTTTGCCAGCTCTGGCCTTGAAAGCCATGGATGGATTGTGAGATTGCAGGTCCCTCACACAGTGTCTTCTAATTCCCAATAACTTGTCTTTTACTTTTGTTCATGACATCATTGTGAGCTGTGATATCTGTTATTCATTCGCAGGGTGGACGTTTGTGCACACCCATGCACAAACAACTTCAATTAACTTAGAAAAGTAAAACCTAGGGGAGGCAGAGACTCTACCAATGTGAGTCTCCTAGTCAGAACGGAATTTGCGGTCATGATTTGAAACTCACGGCTTCTTAGGAGCCTCCTGCACTAAAATAATATAAAATAGCATTTGATTTCCTTCCATTTATTAAACACCACCGGCAATGTAATATGGATGCTTCCGGAACTATGATGACATCCTTAAAATACAATTCTTTCTTTATCTATTCACAGGGCTGATTGGTTTATGAGGGAATTTTTCTTGAAGCACAGGACTTGTATGGATGAAACCTTTCCCTGCGTGTACTTCTAGCTGTTCCATGGGTAGACTTATAACACTGAGAGACATAGAAAATAGGGGACAATTATTTCGCTGTTTTGAGCAAAAGTGGTTGTACTTTGCAGTGACTGGATATTTTGAAATCAAGTTCTCTTGGTCTTAAACGTAGAGAGAATTTCTCACCATGGGCTGTTTATGGGAAAGAAAGGTCATGTTTTTGTTTTTCCTTTCTTGTAGATCCCCAGGAGAGTCCCAGGAGCACACGGGGGATTGACAGTTATTTTTAATGAGAGGTGGGGGGCAGCTTTGCACTCCGAGTTTTCTGCGCTGCTCTTCAGTGGAATCGGGGAGAGCGGATGTATTTCTGGTGCTGTTTGCACTGACAGTGGACCCATAGTCTCTCCGGAAGGATGGAATGGGTTTTGGCTCTGAGTTTTATTTACATGCTTGTCTATTTTGCTTAGCAAACCAGCTATTTGTGATATATAAGAAAGCACAGCTGATAACTCTCTAGCATTTGTCTTGGATTTCAACGAAGATAAAGAACATGTGTCCCGGAAGAGACTTCTAAACTGGACTTTTAAGAGTCAAATAACCATCCACATTATTTGTCCTCTGAAGCTCAGACTTGTAGATTTTTGCCCTGGAGTTTTAGGGCAATTGGGACTTTTTTAGGAAAAAGGGGGAGATTTTCTTTTGGACTCCTGTAGCCGTTCCATGAGGACAAAACCACCAAGAACAAAAGTGGTGTTCAGCTTAGTATGTAGTGGTTGAGGAGTTACAACTGGGCTCTTGCAGAGCTGGCAGAGCTATGGAGAGGACAAACACAGGGCTCATAATTGCTCATGTGTATGAGGTCATGTAAGCGGCGGAAGGTCTGTGTTTCCATCTGAAATGCAGGTGCTAAAAACTTGACTACATGCAGGTTAGAGACATGTCCTAGAAACTGCTGTTCTTGTTTTTGTTTTAATTAAAGATTATTCCAGAAGCTATTGATGGTACATGTCACCTATATTCACTACAGTTCAATCAGCAGGATGTCAATAAGACACATGCAAATTAAAAAGGGGAGTTCCTGGGACTGGAGAGATGGCTCAGTGGGGTGAGGCCGTTTGATGCTCTTGCAGAGGACCTGGGTTCAGTTCCAAGCACCCACACGGTAGCTCATAACCTTCTGTAACTCCTGCTTCAGGGGCTCTAACGCTCCTTTCCATCCTCTATGGGGCAACAGACCCACAAGTGGTGCACGTGTGTACGTGTAGACTATAATAAAAATAAATAAAAACGCTCACAAAACATATTCTATATGGTTACTAGTCTAAAACACAGATGTTGTGAAATTGCAGGCGTGCTTAGCTAAAAAGTTACAGAGCTCATTGGAGGAAACTCACATGTGCGAGCACAACAGATGAATGGAGTCTGCCAGCGCTGTGCCGTCCGCGTCTCAATCACTCAACCCAGCAGGACGAAGATTTCAAAAGGAGGCATAACATGCCTGTGTGGGGCTAAATGCAGCCTGGATGGGCTTATTATTTCTGTATGGATCAAGGGGAAGATGTTTACTGAGATGATGTTTGTTAAATATTCAAATGGAAAGTCGAGGTCTGTGGGTGTTAGGAGGAACATATTTAGCTGGATTGGTGTAGTTCTTCCATGCTCCTTGGGGGGTAGGTTGTTTATGCTTGGTGTAGTTGTTCTGCCTGTGTATATTGTCACAAAATAGAATGGGAGAGCAGGGGAGATGGCAGGTGTCCTACAAAATTGAATGCACAGTGGAAAACACTGTTAGCATTGAGTTCACCCTAGCATGAATAAAATGTAAGCTTGGGGCAACACTGAATCTATCCATTATAATTTACTTCTAAAATTTTACTGTGTGCAGGAATGCTTCAGGTAAGCAAAGATGGAGTGGCCAAGCATGAGTTCTGACTTCAGGGAGCATGCAGAATAACAAGGATGATGTATAAATCAGAAGTGAGTGTGTGCACACTGGGGGCTGCTCTTGGGACCAGGATGAAGGCAGAGAATGGTCACGGCTCCTGGGACGTCTAGGCAGGGTCCATCTCTTTCAGGGCTGGCCAGGGGCAGGAATCTGTAGCTTTAGATGGAGGAGCTTTGAGAGGGAGAGCCCCCTGATCACTTTGCCCTGGCTGAATTGCTCTGGCATGGTTGAACAGGATTGATGAACAGCAGAAGAGCTGCGGGGAGGAAAACCGGTGCTGAGAGAGTTAGAGAAGGATAGAGTAAGAGCCCAAGCAAGCATAATGGGGATGGATAGGAAGACATAGCTGCCAGACACAAAGAGAATTGATACCACCTCATAGCTTTCAGACACAAAGCATTAATGGTGGTGGTGGTGGTGGGGGGGAGGATCTGTGCTTTTAAACCCAGAAGTTGGTGATACTGCTGCCATTATCAGGAAGAGGGGTAAGGAGATCGGGAGGGAGAGGGAAAGTTAGATATTAAATGTGGAACAGAGGACTGTCTGAGTTATTGCTGGGGCCCAGCATAAGATTAAAGAGCTCCTGTTGCTTTTATTTCTGCACTGTGATTTGCCCATCTGGAGTTAGTTTTTAAATTTTTTTCTTTAAAATATTTATAGTTCCTTTCTTCTTTCAATAGATGTATTTACAATACTCTAAGAACTAACTCAAGTGATGTAAGCTATTGTTTTCCTCCGTGGGATGGATAGTTGGAGACCCATGGCGTAGCCCTAGTGTTCCTCTGAGGGTCAGATTCTGTCCTTGGGTCAGTGGGGACATCCTGCCTGGGTGTGAAGCTTGCTGGGAGATGTGGACTACCTGTGAGGCTGTGGGCTTTAGTCTGCATCAGACCCAATCTCCATCCTGGGGCCAGAGCTTCCACCTCCCTATGCTGTGAAGCCACTTGTACCTATGTGCGTTACCCTGGGTTAGTGAGGCCTCCTGCCCAGGTCTGAAGCCCATGGGAAGCATTGTGGAACTCTGTGTGTGCCTTTGGACCATTGCCTATGTCAGACTGAGTCCCTCACCCTGGGGCCAGAGCCCAAACACCCACAAAAAGATGGAGACTAGCAGATTGGAGTAGGAAACATCTATCTCTTTCACCAACACACAGATATCATCAAAGGGTACAAGGATGGAAAAAGATAGACCCAAGAGACAAGCAATTCTAGCCATTCTGATATCTGATAAAATAATTTCTAACCAAAAATAGAAAAGGAAGATCACCTCATACTCATCAAAGGACAATCGTACCAAGAGACATGCACCAAACACAGGTGAATTCAGTTTAATGAAAGAAATTCTATTAGACCTGGAGCTCAACTCCAACCCGGTGATATTGGGTGACCTCAACCCCCCACTTTCACCAAGGACGGGTCATATGGACAAAAATAAGCAGAGAAACTTTGGATTTAAATGACATCGTAAGGTGTATTTAAAAGGCATTTATAAAATATTCCTTTCAAACACCAAAGAATATGCATTCTTCCTAGAAACCCATGGAACTCTCTCCAAAACCCACCACACATTAGGGTCCAAAGCAGCTCTCAACAGATAGAAAACAAGTGAAATAATATCCGGCAGTTCATCAGGACACAGCGGAGTAAAGCTGGACATCAAGAGCAGTAGAAACCACAGAAAGCCACAATCTCTTGGAGATTAAGCCACACACTATTGAGTATGTACGATTCACTGAAGAAAGCAGGAAGGAAATTAAAAAAATTCCTATAATGGAGTGAAAATGACCATATGAAATATCAAAATCTATGGGAACAGTGAGGGTAGACCTAAGAGGAAGGTTTGTAACGCTAAGTGCATAAAAAATTGAGAGCCCCTAAATAAATAAATTAATGATACACTTTAAGGCCTTGGAGAAACAAGAATAACCCAGCTCCCAAAGAATATATGGTAAGAAGTGATCAAAATCAGGGCAGAAAGTAGTAAAATGTAATGAAAAAACCACAAAGAATTGTGAAATGAAGAATTAGTTTTTTGAAAAGATGAACAAAGTCAACAAATCCTTAGTCAAAAAAAAAAAAAGGAGACAGGAGACCCAAATTAGTAACACTGGATATGAAAAGGGAGATATTACAACAGATACCAGTGAAATTCAGAAGACTGTAAGGAATTCTCTTAAAAACATGTATTCCAGCCAGGCAGTGGTGGTACACACCTTTAATCCCAGTACTCAGGAGGCAGAAGCAGGTGGATGTCTGTGAGTTCAAGGTTAGCCTGGTCTAGAGTGAATTCCAGAACAGCCAAGGCTACACAGAGAAACCCTGTCTCAACCCCCCTCAAAACCCTATGTAAAACAAACCAACTTCCCATATATTCCATTTAATTACAAAACTAAAAAGAAATGACAAGTTTCTAGATGCATATGCATGCCAAGATTCATTCAAGATGAAATAAATAATTTAGAAACATATATAACCAGCAATGAGATTGAAACAGTAATTAAAATATCCCAACTTAAAAAAATCCCAAGATTAGATGGATTCATTGAAGAATTTCACCAGAACTTCAAAGAACTAGTAGTCCATAAACTAGAAAAGGAACGAAGCCTTCCAAATGCATTTTGATACGCAAGTATTACCCTGATAACCAAACCCAAAATAGATACCACAAAAAAGAAAAATCATGGACCAATCTCTCTAATGAATATAGATGCAAAGATGCTCAATGGAATACTTGGCAAACCCAATTCAATATCACATCACAAAGATTCATCACGACCCAAGGGACTTTATTCCATCAATGCAGTGATGGCACAATATACATAAATCAATAAATGTAATTTATAATGTAGGTAGACTAAAAGTCAGAAGTCACATGATAATCCCAAGAGGTGAAGAAAAAAGCCTTTGACAAAAGTCCAACATCCCTTTGATAAAAGTCATAGAGAAGTCATTGGTAGCTGAGCATACTGCAATATCAGGAAGGCTGTAGATGACAAACCTTGGGCTTTAGACATCCTGCTGTTTTCAAGGGACAGTCTTTCAAATGGCTCTGCTCTCTCCTACCCCAGGCCAATGACGACTGAGGTTTGACCAATTTTTGTGACG
The DNA here is from genome assembly GCF_037038515.1 of Microtus pennsylvanicus. Classification (NCBI taxonomy): domain Eukaryota; kingdom Metazoa; phylum Chordata; class Mammalia; order Rodentia; family Cricetidae; genus Microtus; species Microtus pennsylvanicus. The sequence continues at coordinate 76,248,498 of NC_134582.1, forward strand.
CCCAATGCAAATTACTTGGCTTCTTTTTAACAGCTCTAACCTTTGAAAACAAATCTTGAAGTCTGATCCTTCTAACTGAACAACACGTTTTCTAAACCTCTCTACTTGGCTTTCTTGCGGTTCTGATGTAACACTCGCTGTGAGCAGCCAGCCGTAACCATGGCACAGCACAAATGCTAGGCTCCCTTGAGACTTCTGTGCCAGCTTAATTAGTCCATCATCTTTAAACTTGGCTTCTCATAAAGTCTTGGAACACGGAGAAGATTCAGGTAAATTCTTTGACATATTGTAACATGAACAGCCTCTGATCTAGCTCCCAGTATAGTCTTCATCCTATCTGAAGCCCTGTGAACATAGTTCTACTCTCTACGTCTCTGCCAGTACTCTGGTTTTCTTATCTCCCACTAAAATGAAGCAGGGGCCACCTAAGGATTCCGTAAGCTAGGGTTCACTGAAATTGTTGAGGAGGACCGACAGGATGACTCAGTGGGTAAAGGCGCCTGCCCCCAAGCCAGATGATCTGAGTCTAGTCCCTGGGATCCCATGGTGGAGGCGAGAACTGACTCCTACAAGCTGGCCTCTGCATGCTAGCACACTTTATGTATGCTAATGCACATGCATAAATACACACATGCGTGCGTGTGCACACACATGCACACACACAGAGCAGACTCTCTGCCACACAAACTATATCCTTTTTCCCTCATAATAAAGTGGCTACTCCCTGTGGAGTGAAATGTTGGAGTGGAGACTAGGCCTGAAGGCCGAGTATCTCCAGAGGCTTTTCTCTTGGCTTTGTAGTTTCGGTTCTGACCTCAGCAGGTGGAGGGTGTCAGAGGACCTCTGTCCTCCCGGGTGAGCTTAGGAGCAGGTCACATGAGCTATTGGGCCTAGCACCAACAGCCAGGACAGAATAGACAATTTCAGTGAGTCCTAGCTTACGGAATCCTTAGATGGACCCTGCTTCATTTTACAATGTTTCTGCAGGGCTGAGAGTGCCCAGAGACTCTTAATTCCTCATGGCTGGCAGCTGGCAGAAGCGCTCTTAGAAGTTTCCCTTTATTGGCAGTGAAAACAAATTAATCACACAAGCACACACAACACATGCACACACACACGCACACATGCTATGCACACACACACGCACACACAAGACATGCACACACACACGCACACACAACACATGCACATACACACATACGCACACACAACACATGCACACACACACAAGCACACACAACACATGCACATACATACACACGCACACACAACACATGCACACACACACAAGCACACACAACAATGCACACACACACGCACACATGCCATGCACACACACGCACACACAACACATGCACACACACACGCACACACAACACATGCACATACACACATACGCACACACAACACATGCACACACACATACGCACACACAACACATGCACATACACACGCACACATGCCATGCACACACACACGCACACACAACACATGCACACACACGCACACACACGCACACACAACACATGCACATACACACATACGCACACACAACACATGCACACACACATACGCACACATGCCATGCACACACACACGCACACATGCCATGCACACACACACGCACACACAACACATGCACACACACATGCACACACACGCACACACAACACATGCACACACAATGCACACATGCCATGCACACACACACGCACACACAACACATGCACACACACATGCACACACAACACATGCACACACACACGCACACACAACACATGCACACACACGCACACACAACACATGCACACACACACAAGCACACACAACACATGCACACACACACGCACACACAACACATGCACACACACACGCACACATGCCATGCACACACACACGCACACACAACACATGCACACACACATGCACACACAACACATGCACACACACACGCACACACAACACATGCACACACACGACACATGACACACACACACACACACACGCGGAATCTGAGATAGGGTTGGTGTTAAAATTGCCATCTGAGAAACAGGCTGGTCTTGTTCTCAGGACCAGCACAGAGACCACAGGAGTGGGGCATTCTGGGTATAACCCTGATGCAGTGTGCTATGGTTTGCTGACATGGTGGCCTTGAAGAGTCTGGAGGTGGCAGGCTGTGTCTCACCCAGCAGAAGGTGGGGACATCAGGTGAGTTGAAAGAAATCATTCTCCACTTAGGATTGTTAGCAGCTGGCAGCCTGAGCATCATGGCGTCTGCTCCTGGCCACACCCTTCTCTTCTCAGTGTTGGTTCTGGGACCTGGGAGCAGGGCTCTTGCAGGGGGACCTTTGGAAGGCCATAGCTGGGAGGAGGGAACATGAAGACGGCTGCATCTCAGAATTCCAAACCTGCCACTTAGTTCTAAGTGAAGGTTCAAACTGATTTTTTTTTCCTTAAAAAGTGTCTTTAAATTCATTGCTGCTTGAAAAATTAAGTTTATGATATTCTCACTAGGAAAATTATTTTAAAAATAGTTAACTTTTTGCATACAGCTTGTATTTGGGTTCTGTATAATGGCTGTTCCTGGTGAAAAGGGGGTCTGTGTTCTTGAGTTCTCAGCAGTCCTCATTGTCTGCTATGATCAGCGAGTCTGGTTTTATCCCAGGCTTTTTCAGACCCAGGCCAGCTGGCCTTGGTGAGTTCCCAATAGAACATCCCCATTGTCTCAGTGTGTGGGTGCACCCCTCGCGGTCCTGAGTTCCTTGCTCGTGCTCTCTCTCCTTCTGCTCCTGATTTGGACCTTTGGGTTTCAGTCCGGTGCTCCAATGTGCACTGGGTGTTTTTTTTTTTTTTCGAGACAGGGTTTCTCTGACTGGGTTTTTTTGATCCTACTGCACGTACTGGCTGTGTGGGAGCCTAGGCTGTTTGGATGTTCACCTTACTAGACCTGGAAGGAGGTGGGAGGTCCTTGGATTCCCCACAGGGCAGAGAACCCTGACTGCTCTTGGGGCTGATGAGAGAGGGGGAGTTGATTGAGGGAGGGAGAGGGAAATGGGAGGTGGTGATGGAGAGGAGACAAAAATCTTAAACAAACAAACAAATAAATAAATAAATAAACCACAACAGTGAAAAAAAAAGGGGGTCTATGGCTCCCAAGAGCTCAGGGAGATGGGAGGGCAGGTGGCGTCCACAGGCAATTAGGAGTCTCCTGGGGTACTTCTCACAGTAGGGTTTCCCATTCAACCCCGTAGCCCTAGGAGAGCAGAGAGAGAGCTGCTAGGTCCTAATCAAGGATGTCTGTGAGAAGGTAGGCTGTGTGTGTGTGGGGGGCAGCCTCAGAGCACATGCACACCATCAGATGAGGTTCTGAGTGCAACACCACTAAGTCTGTGCAGGCTTTTGCGTGACAGTGTATGATGTCTGCCTGGCACCCGAGAGCTAATGTCACTGTCATGCAAAAACAGACAGAGCCCATGGACCAATGAACAGACCCAGATGATCCCAGATACAGATCTCACATCCCGTGGGGTTGACATTCCTGGCTGGCCTCATAGAAATGAGTGATTCTTACGAAAATCAACACTGTGTGTGTAACCCTGGCTTTAGAAGCTTTCTCGTTTGTATGAGCAGAAACAAAAACGTGGCACACACATGCGATGACGCACTACTCAGCACACGCATGCAATGATGCACTTTCTACTTAGCCTTTAGAAGAGGCCTGGAATGCTGCCACTGACATAGATGGACATGGGGGATGCATATACAGGGAAGGTGCCCTTCTTTCATCTCTGGTACATTCCCAGGTTTCTCTTGCTGAGCACCTCACGTGCCTCCCTCCTGTGGGAGTCCCTCCGACTCCAGCTTAGACTTATTTCTGGGATCTCCTGCCTGTGGGATCCTGCAGAGACCAAAGAGAGACTGTCTTCCCGCTGGGCCCCTGGTGGGAGAGGCTTCTCTTCATGTCTGGGCAACATCTAGGGTTTGTTTCTTCCTGGTCCAAATGCTCCCTGGAGACCCTCATGTGGCGTCACTTTCTGCAGCTGCATTGATTAGTTGCATCATTAGGTCTGGTTTAATTGTGGTGCCTCTGTCGTTAACGGGTTTGCACATGGTACAGCAGGAAAGAAAGGGCTGTGGGTATTTCCATCTCCCCAGAAGATGAAGCGTAACCATTCTTAAACATCATTTAAATGTTTACTGCTAGTGAATTCCTGGTACTGGTGTTTGATGCGATATTTAAGTCCAGGGGGATATTTCAGGGCCTGCATATACATAATTTAATGAGGAACATGGAGTTTTCCTGTTGGAAGAGATTTCTGTGAGTGTTTATTTCAGTCCCCCCCCCCCCCACTTAATAAGGAAGAATGTGGAGTCTTGGCTAGGAAGGTGGCTGATGATGGAGACAGAACCAGGTGTGGGTCTCAGTTGGAGCGGTGAGAACCTTTGTTCCTAATGCAGCTTCTTGGAGTTTACTAAACTCAATTTACTGCCGTGGACCCGAGTGCCGTTCATGTCCGCATGTCGCCTGTCATTAGCTTGAAGAGGCTGCACACCCGTCTGTCAGCTGCCCTCTCTGAAGATGCCCTTCCGACGCTGGCACAACATCCAACTGTTGGACTCTGTTCCCAAGGAGCTGGCTGGTTTAAACCGCCTTGAACATGGAGAGGGACTTTCTGACATGAGCGAAATACCCTTGAATTGATGGTTTTGGGGGAAATACTGCCTTTGACACCGGGTTGGTTTCCCTAACCCCCTTGTGAGTTATCCTCAGGAGCCATTGAGGTTGTGCGTGTCCTGCAGCCCTGCTGGGTCCTACAGCTCAGCCTTAGCACACACTAGGCGTGTTTCCCATGTGCTGAATTCAAGGAGACCACCCCAAGGGCTGGAGAAGAAAAAGGGTATGAACACAAATGAAAAGAAAATCCCCAAATCTCATGAACAGTGCTCTGTAACTGGAGGGGGTCAGCTCACAAAAATCCACCTGTGTGAAACCTGATTTCAGTTCTGAAGAGCAGGCAGAGAAGTTACAAGATTCTCCATGAGGGAAAATGGGATTCTCCAAAGAAAAAGAGAAGGGTCAAGAGACCCAGGGCCACTCCGTGCTCACGGTCGTGTCCCCTCTGCTCCATCTCGACTGTCCTCAGTTACGCGACCAGGGCTGGGTCCTGACCAGGTTGAGCCAATCAGGCTATATTTTTCTCTGTTCCATGGTACAGGTATCTGCAGCCAAGAGGGAGGCTCTCAAGTTTTGAAAGCCATCCCTCTGGGGGTGATTTCAGCCACTTGGGAAGCATCATCTCCCCAAGACTTGGCAGTTGTGGACAGAGGTCTCGGTGAAGCCATTAGCCGCTCATCTCCTTCCAGGCTTGCCTGCTGAGCAGACCACGTGACAGTGATTGGAGCTGGGAGCTGTTTCAGATGGACCATGGGAATCGGTGCCAGTGGTTTAATTGCATCACGAGTTATGGCCAGAAAAATAACCCAACGACAAACTTATTTTCTGTTGGCACAAGACACAGAGGATTAGCTACAATTAGTTCTGGCTTTGTTTTCTTTGGCAAAGGCCTCTTTATCTTCTTTCTGATTTCTCACCTTAGTTCAGTTCTAAGTTAGTGGAATGGAAGAGTTTTCCAGGGTCCTCAGCTGGTATGAGCTTGGGCACATACTGCGTCTAAGGTTTATTGAGCACCTGTGGTAGGCAAGGTAATACACTTGAGCACCGCACATGCATTATCTTGGTACAGGCGTGTGTACCAAGTCTTAGGGTTCTTTTTACCATTGTGACTTCCCTACTAACCAAAAAGTTAACTGTCTAGAGATCCCACAGCCAAAAAATATAAGTTAGAGTCTTAAACACAGTCCTTTCCGTCCTTACCAGGTGATTCCCGCATCTGTCAGGACATCTTATCTGACACAGTCTCTCTGGCCTAAATCTGGGATTTTTTTTTGCCCTAATCTATGATTGCCCTTTAGTAGATAGGCCTAAGGGATGATGGCTTGAATGGTCCCCAAAGAGTAGAAAGAAATCTTGCAGAGGCTTGGGCTGCAGCTGGAGCAGCTGACATCTGAGAGTTGACAGGAGCCCTAGCTGCAGCAAGTTAGGAGCTGCAGAAATGGGGTAGAGGGTAGCTCAGTGGGAGGAGCCTACTCCGTAGGCATGAAGCCCTGGAGTCTAGGTGCCACCAAGGGCTCCAGCTCAGCACTCTGCCTTCTTCTGCTTGAGCTGTGAACAAGGCTGTTGCAGAGACACAGGAATGGCGGTGCTCTCAAACTCCTCGTGGCCCTAAAGGACAGCCCTGGAGCTCTTCGTTCTTGTGCCCTGTGTGCCTCTGGCCCTGCACCTACGCAGCTGTGGCTAGCTCACTGCTCAGCCTCAGCCAGCAGATACAAGCGTCCTGTGTCGTGACACACAGGTAGACGTGATCCCTTTGAGACTTCTGGCTTATGGATTTTCTTTGTCCTTAGGGTCATCCTGTGCTCATCGACTAATGAATTAGCTAGGAAGTAGTGGATTGATGGCATCCATACAGTGGGAAGCACAGCTGCCAGCTCCCAAGTGACCAGAACCCGAGGCCAGAGCTCTAACGTGATTACAAAGCTGGACTGTTAGCCGTGTTCCCGTTCCTTTCCTGTAAACTGGGCAGGTCGGCAAATGCTCACTTGTCCCTTACCTGTGCTGAGCTGTGGGTTGCACTTGGCAGGAGGCAAAAGCTGCAGATTTGATTTATCTTACTAAGTAGTATGATTTTTTTCTTTTATTAAAACATATTTTTTTCATATAATATATTCTGATTATGCCCCCCTCCCCCTGCTTTGGCCAGTTCTTCCCCTCCTCCTCTCCCATCGGGATCCACATCCTTTCTGTGTCTCCTTAGAAAACAAACAGGCATCTAAGGAATAATAATAAAACACAATAAAATAAAACAAAAATGAACAAACTAGAAAAGGAGCCAAAGAAAAAGCACAAGAAACACATATAGACGCAGAGACACACATGTTCAAAAACACAGGAAATCCCATAAAAACCTGAAACCGGAAGCCATAATATATATGCACAGAACCTGTAAGGTAAAAGGAAAAATGCCTTGAAGATTTTTTTAAATAAAGTTAACATTATGAGGCAAAGAACACCCAAAGATGGCATGAGTTTATTTTGTGTTGGCATCAACTGTTGGGCATGGGAATCTACCTTTAAAAGTGTGGTTTGTTGGTAGAAACCCGTGCAAGCCCTGTGCATGTTGGCACAGTCACTGTGAGCTCATATGTGTGCCAGCCTTGTGTCTAAAAGGTTTTGATTCCCTGGTGTCCTCCATTCCCTCTGGCTCACACTTTTCCTGCTTCTTCCATGGCGTTCCCTGAGCCCTGAAAGGAGGGATTAGATGGAGACATCCCAGTTAGGACTGAGTGTTCCAAGGTCTCTCACTTTCTGCACAATGTCTGGCTGCGCATTTGTTTCCATCTGCTGCAGGAGGAATCTTCTCTGATAATGACCGAGCAAGGCACAGATCTACGAGTATAGCAAAATGTCATTAAGAGTCATCTTATTACTACATTTTAAAAGAAGAACAGTAATATTTGGCTTTACCCCAGTTCCCTGGTTATATAGTCTCATGTTCTCGGTCATCCAAGCAATGTTGGATATAGGTTCCATCTTACGCAGTGGGCCTTAACTCAAATCAGATACCAGCTGGTTACTTCTACAAGCTTCGTGCTAGTATTGCACCAGTGACTTTTGCAGGTGGGTCATTCTTGTAGATGTTTAGCTAGGTTGGTGTTTACCTTTCTCCGTTGGTAGCACACAGAGTGCCTGCCAGCACTCTGAATACTCATCCATAAGGAATGAAGGTCAGTACCAGCTTGACTACACAGTGCTCAATGAGTGGTGTAGGTGTTGTCTTCAACAATAGAGCCTTACCAGCTGTTTTTGGAGGGCTGGCAATAGCTTTGGCACTAACCTGGTTGTTTGGGGGGTTTCCCATGAAATCCTTTTGGTCAAGAATTCTATTAGAACTTACCCATTCCCAGTACTGGAGGTCTGGTTGGTGCTGTCTCCCCTGTTATTTGGAGATTCATTTAGATCACTTTCATATATTTCAAATATATTCTGTATATATTTAGGAAGCTTCTACTGTATTAGATTTCCATATTACCCCTCAAATGGCCCTTAGTTTGAGCAGTCCCTCCCCATATTCCCTCCCTCGCTACTCTCTTTCCTGTTAGATCCTCCCGTTCTAGTTCCCTTCCCTCCATAACTACCTATTCTATTACCCCTTCCTAGGAAGACCCATCCCTTCCCCAACCAGTCCCTTATTCTCTATTCTCTGCCTACCCTCTGTGGTTACATGGATTGTAGCTTGCTTATCAATTACTTAACACTAATATCTACATACAAGCAAATGCATAGCACAATTGCCTTTCTTGGTCTGAGTTACCTCACTCATGATGATGTTTTTTTTTCTAGTTCTATTTACCTGAGAATCTTTAAATGGTCTGAGTAATATTTCACTGTATAAATATGCCAAATTTTCTTTATGTTGACGAACATCTTGGGCTGTGATTTGAATACAAGTAAAAAACCCAGCTTTTGGGTGTTGGAATGAATCTCTGTTTATCCTCTTTATCTTTCAAATGGAGAAAACAAAGGATGAAGAAAGAAAATGTCTTTAGTTAGGTCCCAAGAAGAATGAAGGCAGAACCACACATCCTCTACATGCTCCTGTGAGTATGCATCTTATCACACACACAGTGACCTCATCAGTGGCTATGGGATGGGGAGAAGATTAAGCTGGAGTGACCTCATCAGTAACCGTGGAATGGGGAGAAGATCATGCTGGAGTGGCCTTATCAGTGGCCATGGGATGGGTTCTTCTGGTGTGGTCTCATCAGTGGCTGTGGGATGGGTTCTTCTGGTGTGGCCTTATCAGTGGCTGTGGGATGGGTTCTTCTGGTGTGGCCTTATCAGTGGCCATGGGATGGGTTCTTCTGGTGTGGTCTCATCAGTGGCTGTGGGATGGGTTCTTCTGGTGTGGCCTTATCAGTGGCTGTGGGATGGGTTCTTCTGGTGTGTCCTCATCAGTGGCCGTGGGATGGGTTCGTTTTTAGACAACTGAAGTTTTCATGGTGGCGAATCTTCTCGGTCCAGCCTCACACAGATGGTGGTGATGACTTTCAGACGTGTGAGCGAGGAGCAGGTGTCACGGAAGAAAACTTCATTGCTCTTTATGGCAATAAAGGCTCCTTAGTGCCCCTCAGAGAGTCAGGCAGCAAATAAAGTCTCTGGAGGCTGGATGACATCACTAAGAAAGAACCTGAGGATTCTTTTGCTCGCTCAGCAGGGTCTGGGTCAGTAGACATCACTTTTCTAAGACATTTATCTTCCTCTTCCCGTATGAGACAGGCTTAAAAGACAGCTGTGAACACAAAAGCTTGAATCGAACAGGTATAAGCTGAGCCAGGTGGCTGCAGCTTTCTCATTCATATCAACAATTCCCCATAATGTGGTTTAGATTGAGAATTTACTTCTGAGTTCTGTAAGATGACGACACACAGCCAAGATGCAGTTGTGTCTGCTGGAAGATTCTCAGGTAAATTGAAAATGTCATGGAAAAGATTGCCTCTCTCTTTTGCATATTGCAATCAACCTCATCATCCTGTAGGTGATCATGGAGATAGCTTCACACCCATTTTTTTTATGGCATCATTGTTGACCATGGCCAAGTTAGAGTGTCAGTCTATGTACCCATGAGCAGGTGAACAGAAGCGAGAAATGTGGTTTATAGACACAATAGAGTATTATTCAACCTTAAAGAAAAACAAAATACCCTCATTGGCGGGAAGATGGGTGGAACGGGATCAACATATAATGTGGAAAAGACAGCCTTGGAGAGACATTGCTGCATGTCGTCTCCTACACGTGTGACTGTATGGGCGAGAAGAAAGAGAGGGGAGAGGACCTGGTATAATCTGAGTGCATGTGACCAGAATTAGCTATATGCACATCTCGGGGTGTTCTGACTGTTCTGTGTAATTAATGCACACACTATTTTTAATTTAGAAGAATATGAATTGAAAGTGTCTGGGCTTACAACAGAGGCTTTCCTGGTGAGAGTCAGTCATGTGACCATTCCTGTCATGTGACCACTCCTCTAGGTCTTGATTTTAGTCTTTCGTGGGTATCGTTTCGTTACATCTGTGCATAGTCTTCCTTGGGAGAACCTTCTTGGGTGTGGAAAACTCTCCTCCCCTTTCTCTTTCCCTCATCTCTCTTCTATTCTCTCTCTTTGCCACATTCTTGACTTTTTAGTGAGGATTTCCTGGAAACCGCATGAAATTTTCTATTTTTGGGAACAAATGCAAGCATATAAATTTTACTTTCCAGTTCACTTCTGGAGGAGGTGTTTATTCCATATTTCTTGTAGTATGTCACACTATTCTTGTTCCATGGTCTTGACATCTTTTGGTATTTCCTTCTGACTTTCCGATTTTCCTTCCTCCTTCAAGTTAGACTGCCACCCCATGCAAAGGTCTGCTTAGGTATCTGGTAATATTCAGTCTGGGTCCATAGTTAAGGGGACTTCAGAGCCATCCAAAGGCTTCAGTGTGCAGGTGGGCTTGTGGACCCCCAGCCTCACTGAAGGTGCCCAGCTCTATAAATTAGGCTTGGTTCTCTTGATTTTAAAAATAAAGAAATGAAAACTCCATTGGAAAAATTTGTCCCTGGTGCAGAGCAAGCTGGTGGTAGATCCTGGACTGACACTCCACACTTCTTCCGCCTCTGAAGGTATGTGTTGGGCCTTTCCTGCATGTTTGCTGTGTCCTACACTGGCTGTTTGTAGGTGGTTTCACTCAGAGACCTAGTCTTGTCACTGAGATGACCATTTGGTCTACCCCCTAACTGCTCTGGGCAGCACATCTGGCTGCCCCTCAGCCTCCTTGGCTGGGAGAGTCTGAATTTTCCTTTATGATCTCCTGGTGAGAATTCAGACACCCGACAGCTCCAGCATTGTGGCTTTCATCTTTTTTTTTTTTTTTTTTGGTTTTTCGAGACAGGGTTTCTCTGTGGTTTTGGAGCCTGTCCTGGAACTAGCTCTTGTAGACCAGGCTGGTCTCGAACTCACAGAGATCCGCCTGCCTCTGCCTCCCGAGTGCTGGGATTAAAGGCGTGCACCACCACCGCCCGGCGTGGCTTTCATCTTTGTATGTATGTGCACACATGCAAACATCTCAAAATATGATTTTGGAGTGAAGTTTTCCCATGAAGGCAAAGAGTGTGAAACTGCCCACATCTCCAGAGGGGGCGAGGGCGTACTCAGCTGCTTTTGCTGAATTGAATGTTTCTCTTCCTTGAACTACGTCAGCTGGGCCAGTTGAAGGTCTTCCTTCAGAGCAGCAGCCGGCCTGTGACAGTCTTCTTTAGGTCTTTGTCATCAGGGCCTTCATCCTGACGTCTTCAGATATGTTTGCTCTGTAGTTTTCCCATCTCCACCTCCAAATACCATCTCTTGTTCCCTTCTTCCTCACTCTTGTCCCCTTGCTCCTTGCTAACAGGACTCCTTCATGTGCCCACCTAGTCCCTGCTGTCCTGTCTGTGAGAGCCAAGGTGTTGTCCACTATTCTAGGTCAGATCAACTAGCCAGTCCAGTCACTCTATCTTTTGTTAGTTTTTTTCACTCTGAAACATGTCTTTAAACACACCTGTGACTGTCCCTTTATGTCTTTTCTGGAAGTGTGTCATTGTCACTGTCCTGCCTGGGCCAGTAGAAGGGTTTCTAACTACAGATCTCCCTTCCCTCTCCTTTTTATCATCCCTGCGTCCTCCCTCTGTCTCCACCCTTCTCTTTTCTTGATAAACGATTATATGGTGTATTCATCCTTAAAATGAAGGATGTTGTGACATGCTTGACGGTATGGCCGAGCCTCAAGGACGTCTGTAGTCTGTCTCACACAGAAATGATAACTGCTGATGAGCTCGTTTGTATGATGTAATAGTAAAAAATCACAGGGATAGCAGAATGGTGGATGTTGGGTTGTGGTAAGAGTAAATGGGGTGCTGGTGTTTAATGGATACAGAGTGTTGTGATATTGGGTTATGGAAAGAGTAAATGGGGTGCTGGTGTTTAATGGATACAGAGTGTTGTGATGTTGGGTTATGGAAAGAGTAAATGGGGTGCTGGTGTTTAATGGATACAGAGTGTTGTGATATTGGGTTATGGAAAGAGTAAATGGGGTGCTGGTGTTTAATGGATACAGAGTGTTGTGATATTGGGTTATGGAAAGAGTAAATGGGGTGCTGGTGTTTAATGGATTCAGAGTGTCGTGATATTGGGCTATGGAAAGAGTAAATGGGGTGCTGTTGTTTAATGGATTCAGAGTGTCGTGATATTGGGCTATGGAAAGAGTAAATGGGGTGCTGTTGTTTAATGGATACAGAGTGTTGTGATATTGGATTATGGAAAGAGTAAATGGGGTGCTGATGTTTAATGGATTCAGAGTGTTGTGATGTTGGGTTGTAGTAAGAGTAAATGGGGTGCTGGTGTTTAATAGATACAGAGTGTTGTGATATTGGGTTATGGAAAGAGTAAATGGGGTGCTGGTGTTTAATGGATACAGAGTGTTGTGATATTGGGTTATGGAAAGAGTAAATGGGGTGCTGTTGTTTAATGGATACAGAGTGTTGTGTGCCCAGGATAACAAAATTTTTGAGGTGGTTTATAAAGAGGCGTCAGCAGACCTACCACTACTGAAACATATACACCACAGTTTTAACTTATAATGGGTACAGTTTCCTCTGGGCATGATGAAAATGTTCTCAAATTGATTGTGCTGGTTGGCACACAAACTGTAGTAAGAACCAGCGAACGGTGTGAATTGTGTTGTATAAAGAGGATGGTACAGGACAATGTGAAAACCCTAATTTCAAATTCTCCCTTTAGCACCCCGCTTCTCCTGTGCACTGGGAACGGACTCAGCAGTGATTTTCACAGGAAGAGATCTGGCTCAATCCCAAAGCCAGTGTCAGCCTGTTCAGAGCTGAAGTTCCCTAGAAAGACTTGAGCTGGCTGTGCCCCGCCACCCATCCATCTGGAGCAGAGGACAGGGCAGGTGGAGAGTGTTCTCTGATGGCAGAACAGTTAGAGGGTGTCGTGTGTCATTTAAAAAATTTTAATATCATCTTATCACTGGGCATGAGAGCACAGTCATGGGCACTGCACAGGCTGCTGAACCCTGCCCTACACAGGTGCAGGGGCCTTGGGCTCTATGCAGCATCCATATCTTACTCATTCGGGAAACGGGAAACCCTCTCTCTCAGGCCCTGGAGAGTGAAGCTATGTTTGAAATGTGGACATACCATCTTAGACATTCTGTGCATGGGCTAGTTTGCTTAGGAGTAAAATATATATGAAGCAGACAGAAATAGTATAGCAAGAAATGTGGCTGGATCCATATGAGGCAAATCACAAAAGCTGACTGAGAAGACGCCAGCACACAGGATGTGTGATGCGGGTTCTCAGAGTGCCACGGCGATGTCGGTTCTCACTAAAGAACTGTGTCATTTTTGCCCCGTCCTAATCAACATCCCAGATTTTCTCTCTTTCTCCTCTTTTTGGAATGTGTCACGTTGTTCTCAAACACTTGAAGAATAAACTGGCTGAAATTGCCAAGAAAATTTTGAAAATGATGTATAATGAGAAGAAATTTGCATTTCCAGATATAAATGTCCTCAGATGATGCTAATTGGGACCACGTGGTTTTCATCTCAGGACTGTACCCATGCATGGAACAGATCGGTCCGTAACTGCCTACCATAAAAGCCAGGGGAAAGGGTAAACTACTAAATGTATTCTAAATTACCTACTTGGAAAAAATATGGTTGGAGCTTTTCTTATAAAATATCCCAGAAAAAAATTCAGTTGGGTTTGTTTAAATCCAAAAGTTATTTTGTTGCATGTAAAGATCCGCAGTCCTATAAATCTGAGCCATCTCTCCAGCCCCCGGAAGTTTAGTAACACTGTTAGAGGTCCTCCCCGATGTGGCTGTTCACTACTTGGTCGGTAGAAGTGTGGGTTGGCATCTTTTGGGTTCAAGCAGCTTGGCAGATGTTTCTGAAAAGCGTAGCAAGCCAGCGAGCACTGTCCCAGGAGCACCTGTCTGAGGACCCTCGTCGGTAGCTGGCATGGAGGTGGCTGTGGGTGTCCTGGGCCAGCAGTCAGTCCATTGGTGACAGCTCAGGAAGTTGGAGCATACTATCCATATAGCAGAGAGGGCTATTGAAGAAATTATTTCAATTGTGGTTGATTTGATATACTTTATACAACTTTAGTGAGATAATAAGACAATTATGAAGATGATATGTCCACATCGCGATAAAATGAATTATTCTTAGAAGTACACTGGGAGGATAGACAGCACAATGTGTTCTTTGTGGCTCCGTGTGGTTGTTTGGGTTGTAAATCATCTTTATTTTCTCTGGGCTTTTATGGTTTTCTGTATTTTCTTCATCTTTGAGCATTTTTTTAACCTTTCCTAACCAGAATCTTGTTTTCTGGAAGCCATTATATATTTAAGCAAAAAAAAAAAAATCTTGGCAATTTCAGGAATTACACGCTCCTATGGCTATTAACGTTTAACAGCTCACATTAGAGAACTATTTATTTATCCTATGCGTGACTGTTTTCCTGCTTGCCTGTCTGTGTACCACACGTGTACGGTGAAAGGCAGACGAGGGCACTGGCTCCCTGGGGACTGGAGTTATGGATGACTGCGAGCTGCCATGTAGGTGCTGGGAACGGGTGCCTGGGCTGCCTAGAAGAACAGCCGGTGCTCGTGACCGCTGAACCATCCCTCCAGCCTCAGCCGTTCAGTTCTTAAGTGAGGCAGGATATCCTTGGTGCTCGTGGCCGCTGAACCATCCCTCCAGCCTCAGCAGTTCAGTTCTTAAGTGAGGCAGGATATCCTTTTCTCACCAGTGTCGGGATGGCAGACCTGGGTGGCAAACGGTGAGAGAGTCTACATCTGTCTCGGAGCTGACGAGAGATCATTAGGGTGGAAGATGTGTTTTCGGAGGAGTTGAAGTAAGCTCCCTTGTGAGGGCTGAAGATCAATACTGGGATGCCTGTTTTTTTTTTTTTTTCCCCAGATGACAGCCGAGAAGGAGAGCTAGCTTCTCACTCACTGCCTGTTTAGAGGCTCTTCACGGACCAAGCCGTGCATGGTTCAGCAACACCACCATTCCTCAGCTGGTCACTTTTGCTGGATCTATTTAATTAGATTTCTACACGGTGTCTGTAGCCCCAAAATTCAAATAATTAAGTCTCATGATTTCTTGTATGTTATCAATGTCAGTAAAATTGCTGTTGCAGAACTGATCGTCTCTTTGGTAATTGCAATTTCTGTCATGAATTGTTTCTTCTCAGAGTGATTAGGACTTTGAAATAATTTCTTAAAATTGGTCTCAGTTGAATACATTTTTGGGAGGATCAGGTCTCCTGGTGCATATTTTTCTCAGTTTGTACTGTTGGCTTGTCATGGAGGGCTTAAGCAAGTGCTCTCAAGGCTCAGGCTGAGGTTGCATTTTGAACCTGGGCCCAGGGCTCCTGTCCATTGTATGCACATGGAACATGTGGGATGAAGACTTTCTGGGCAGTTAGGATGTGCCTGTGTAGCCATCAATAGCCTGTGCCCTTTGAGGTGACTGTGTGTTTGCTGAGGTTGTCTGCATCCTTAGAAGCAATGAAGGTGGCTGGTGGCCTCCCTGCTCATCACCTGAAGACATTGCTTCAGGCTGGAGGAAGAGACGGATTTTTAGAATCTTGCATGTGTTTCAAAGAGTCTTAGCTGCTGTTGCTGGCCGCATGTGTGGTCCTTCTCCGTACCAGGTGCAAGCCACTTTTCCTGCCCAACCTAATACACGATTGTCTCCATCCATCCAACCAAGCAAGCCACTCTTTTGTCTCTACTGTGGTGGTTTGAATGAAAACATCCCCCATAGGCCCAAGTACTTGAGCCCTCGGCCTTCAGACGGCAGAACTGTTTGGGGAGGGTTGTGGAACCTTTCGGGAAGGGCAAACTTGCTGGAGGAAGTGTGTCCCTGGAGGCGGGCTTTGAGAGTTTATAGTCCCGCCTCTCTTCCGGTTCACTATCTCTGCTTTGGGATTGGGGGATGTGACCTCTGGGCTTTCTGCTCCAGCCACCTGCTGTCATTCCTCCCCGCCTATCGCTCTTCTTCTGGAGCATCATCCAGAATAACCTCTTCCCATAAATCGGTTTTGTTCTCCGCACTTGTTGCAGCCACCAACAGCGACTACAGCATCGACTTACGGAGCTGCAGTTTCTGTATGGGAACAGTGCGGCCCTTTCTGCTGGTCAGAAAAGGCTCCCCTTCTTCATGTCCAGCCCCAGTTCCATGCCCGCTTTGGGATTTTTATTGAGCCCCAAAGCTGAGCCATGGCTCTGCCTCTGAGGCTGTCCCACATGTCTCTGGCTCACTACCAGCAAGTGTGACACCTGCTTTGTAGCAAACGACTTACAGACGTGTGGCCTTCTCCAAGGCAGGGTATCCTTGCTTTGGCTGGGTTTCTTGGAAAAGCACTTGAGCGTGCCAGTTTTATGAATGAATGAGACTCAGTTTAGAGTGGGTGCGCATCTAGGAATATCACCCAGATTATTGTCTGACATGCTACCCACAATGCTATCTGCCAACCCGTGAATTAATTGTTATGTTACTATCAATATTAGGGTCAGGATTGGAGGTTGTAAATTTATTTTGTTTTTAATTTAGCACCATGCATGTGCGCACACGCGTGTGTACACACACACACACGTGTACACACACACACACACACACACACACTAAAACAATCATTTAGCGCCTTTTGTGCAGATTTAGTGGCCATAAGTAACATTCACGCTGCTGTGGACCAACCATATCTAGAACAGTTTTCATCTTTCCAAATAGAAACCGTTCTTTTTTCCTTTCCTCTTTCTTTCTCTAGAGATCTTAATATTTTGAGAACTTGTCTGAGCGGGATTATGTAGCAATTCTCTTTCTTGTGATTAATTGACTCTACATAATCTCTTCAAGGTTTCTTCTGTGTTGCAGTCCTAGTCCGGATTTCTTTACTTTTTAAGACGGAATGATATTCCAGTGTGTGTATGTGTGTGTGCGTGCATGCATATGTATGTGTGCACATGTGTGTGCGCGCATGTGTATGTGTGTGTGCGTGCATGCATATGTATGTGTGTACATATGTACGTGTGTGTGTGTGTGCGTGTGCGCATGTGTGCATGTGTGCGAATCACATTTGGTTCATTCAGTCTCTGAGATTTGGTGCTCCCACCCTTTGGCCATCATGACTAACCCTGCTGTGAGCATAGGTGCATAAATATCCGTCTCAATCCAGTTCCTTTCCTCTCAAGAAATTGCTGAATCATATGCTAATTTATATGTAATTTGATGCTTCCAATATTATTTATCTGTATCCATACGAATGTCTCAGTGGCCGGAAGTGGATTGTGTTATGACTCATCTTGGTGCCTGACTTCCTGAGCTTTTGTGTGAAGAGTTTGAAGGGAGAACAGACTTGCAAAGACCACTTAGGCCTGCCATGGTATGTATTTCTAGAGGAATCCGTGATATGGTCTTCTTGTTCAAATCTAACTAAAACTGGGGCAAAGCAAGCTCTTTAATTCTAACCAGGGGCCACTTTTCTGTGGCATCCTTCTTAGACCCGGGGAGGAATGGACAGTAATAACGAAGATGGCCTAAAATATGCTTAGAGAGTCTAAGAAGAATCACTTCTAAAGGGCTGGGCAGCTGTAGTTTGCCTGACGGAAGCCTCCCGGGGCACTGCTGAAATCATACAATCCAACACTGGACCTGAAATATCAGACAAGATGGTAAGTGATTACAGAATTTGCCAAAGCATCATTTTGATATCCTGGTGAGGGAAAATGGTCCTAGAATATCTGGCCTTCTTGGGTCAGGTAGGGAGACGCTGTCTGTGAACTGACAGGCTATGAGCTGGAGTGGTTGATTGTCTTCTTGCTCCCATGTGAATGGAGCCTTTGGTATATTCAATAATAATTCTAAAGGTACATTTAAATCAAGTGTTAATCCCAGTAAATACACTGCTGGCAGAAATCAGTTAGCTAGCAATGCCGTCTCTTTAAGAGCTCTGAGTGCTGTGGTGTTGAACACAGCTCTGTGGGGTAAGATCAGTATCGTGTTTTATCATCCTTATCAAACACTGTTCGCTGGCAGCCTGGGGGACTTCCCACTATGAGATGCTTTCCTGCCTTCCTAACAACGTGGCTATTCCAGTGTTGCAGAAGCAGACACATGGGCATTGAACGGAGATGAAGGGCACAGAGGAGTGGAGAGAGGAAGGGAGAGATGGACAGCGCAGGAGTCAGGGCCTTGCTGTGTTTCAGGAGACTGGTGGGTCTGGGGGAGCAGAACTAAAAAAAGGCAGAGAGCGACAGAGAGTCAGGGGCTTGTAATAAAGGTGGAGACTGGAACAGGGATCCTGAGCCTAAAGGAAGGCCCCTCACAGTAGGCTGGAGTCCCCTGCTAGGTGTGAACCTTCAGAGAGGATTTTTGATGCCATGAGGAAGGCACTCCAGATGATGTCAGGGGAAGGTTGTGGGGAAGGGTGTGTGAGGACCCATGTGACGGCTGATGTGGGTGATGGAGATGGGACAGCCGTGGAGAAGAGGATGGGAAGAAGTGGAAGGGCTTGGAGAGGTTTGGAGGGAGGTCTGGAGAGACAAGGTGATTCTCTTAATGAGGGGAATCAGATGGAGGAATCGCCAGTGGTAACTCACGCCATTTCGGTCTCTGTCTTTGGGAGTTGGGTGTGCCAGAGGCCAGGGAGGATATTAACAAGCGAATCTGAGTTTGGCAGCGGGGCACCAACATATGGCTTTAATATCCATGTTAATTACTTGTGTAAGGCTCTGGCAGCTTACAGGGAGGAACTGTTTCTGTGCTTGGCTTCAGAAGATCCAGTCCGTGGTTGCTTGGCTCTGTGGGTTTAGACTCATAAAGCAGAGCATCACGCCATGGACGTGTGTAGAGGGGGAAGCTATTCACCTCATGGTAGACAGAGAGCAGGGAGTAAGACTGGAACTGGGGCTAGCTGTAGTCTACTTCCTCCAGCTCTGTGCTGCCTACTGAAATGTCCAGGACCTCCCAAAGCTTGCTACCAGCCAAGTGTTTCCTATGCAAACCTGTACGAACCATTTTATAGTCAAGCTGCAATGCTCACACCTGGTCTTCAAAGGCTCGTGGCCACCTTCAAGAGTACTCAGAGTTTTAAAACTCCAAAATTGTTCAATAATCCAAGTTCAAAGTCCTTTGAGAGTCAAAGTTCTAGCTGTGAGTCCCTTAAAACCCTGTACATTACAAACCCATGCATACACACATGTGCTCATGTTCATACATACATGTGTGAAGAGGCTGGAGTCAGATCATATCTGCAACCCTTTCTGTGGGTGGGCATCATTCTGAGGGATTTCAAGACCACCAGGTTCTGAATACACTTTCGTGATGAGACATGCCCTCACCTGCACCCGTGGCTTCTTACTAGGTGTGGTAGGACTTAGCGGCACCCCCTCAGTAACCCTAAGAGACCCAGCCTTGCTTCTGTGGGACATTGGGGATATATGTGTGCATATCCCACACGGTTTTGGGACCCAGGCATCAAAACATTAGGTGGTGTTAGACTAGGACCTCGCATCTCTAACTTGCATCCCTGGCAGAAAGAGTCTGCACGGAGAAGGCAATATTCCCACTGCTTGCCCATTTGATCTGAATCACCCTGCTAGCGAGTGAGTCCCACCTACCTCCATGCACAGGGGCCAGAGAGGAAGGCCTGGGCTTCAGAGGTGCTTCTCGGCAGCCCTCGTGCACTATTCAGGTGGGGAACCTGAATCTTTGATGAGCCATTTCCTCTTTTCTGCACACAGCAATATTGTGGATGCCATCTGGGAGCTCTGTGGAGACTATGGCCTTGGCAGAGATGTCAGGCTGCTCCGGCTCTGGCTCCTGGTGTTGCCGGGCAGAACTTAGCTGTCAGGCGTAGTTATATTTGGAGCCTTTTGCTTTGTCAGCTCATGCATTTCGTTCCCAGGGACTCCTAGAAAGAACAGGAAGGGATTTCTGGAAGCAGGATGTCATACGTAAACTTGGATTTCATGTAGTAAGTGCTTCTCAGTGTTTTTCCTGGGGGATGGGACACAATCCAAATTCTTCTAATATAAATAGTGTTGAAATATGTCTGAGAGTAACTCACCAGGTTGCCACTGTTATTAGAAGTGTCTTTGGGGGGCATGTCTTGGCTCTTCTTTCTGGACTCACAGACGTACCCCCAAGCCGCAACAAAGCTGCTGGCTCAGGTGACTTCTGGCTCTTGATCACAGGTTCTGCTTTGTATATTAAGAAGGTGAGGCATTCTGAATTATACATGGGTCTTATATTCGTTTGGTAGAATTGAGTCCATTCTTCAGCTCATCCCCAGTGCAAAGCTGAACAGCTTGTTTCAGGTTACTTTTTGAAGCTCCGCTACAAAGAACCCTTATTTATTTTTCAACATTGGTTGGCAGCCAACAAGTATAGTATTAGAGTTCCAGAGAAACTGCGTTTGCTTTGGGTTTGCAGAATCCTTAGTGCTGATGTCTAAGGTTGAGATCTTGCTCTGGGTTTGCAGAGTCCTCAGTGCTGACGTCTACGCTTGAGAACCTTGTTTTGGGTTTACAAAGTCCTCAGTGCTGGTGTCTACGTTTGAGAAGCAACAGTCACAATCAGATTACTGAATGGATGGAAGTTGATGTGCTTAAAGGCCAAGGAAGAGTTCGTAGAGACTGTCACAGTCAGCGATAGGGATGGTGTTAAGGTTGACCAGTACTTGGGCAGCGTGTGCTTGATAACCCAACAACTGTTGGCATCTCTGTTCTCTGGATGCAGAATGCATGGCCATTCTTCCAGCTTCTAAGATGTTGCAGAAATATGGCTAAGTCATATTTGGAGTACTGGGCCAGATATGTTGGTGGGAGGCTAGGAACATGTCCTGGTGGATGTTTTATCTTAATCACTTCAGGGTTTTCTCTAACTTTCGTTCAACTCAACCCTCCTCTCTTTTTCACTCCGTTCCCTTCCATTTCACCCCTTCCCTTCCCCTCCCTTCCCCTCCACACTTTCCCTCCCATCCCCTTCTCTTCTCTCCCTCCTTGGAATGAACCCTTGATGATATACAGAGGGAACTTTTTAATTTTTTTAAATTTTTAATATTTATTTATTTATAAAGAAAACAAGCTATCTTTTTTATTTTACATACCAAATCCCAGTTCCCACTCTCTCCCCTCCTCCCATTTTCTCCCCTTCCCCCTGCCCCACCCCCCATCCACTCCTCAGAGAGGGTAAGGCACATTGCTTTGGGGAAGGTCCAAGGCCCTCCCCACTATATCTAGGCTGAGCAAGGTATCCATCCAAAGAAAATGGATTTCCAAAAAGCCAGTACAAGCAGTAGGGATAAATCCTGGTGCCACTACCAGTGGCCCCTCAGTCTGCTCCAGCCATACAACTGTCAACCACATTCAGAGGGTCTAGTTTGGTCCTATGTTGGTTCCTTCCCTGTCTGACTGGAGTTGGTGAGCTCCCATTAGTTCATGTAAACTGTTTCAGTGGGTGAACCCATCATGGTCTTGACTTCTTTGCTCATATTCTCACTCCTCCTATTCTTCAGCTGGACTTCGGGAGCTTAGCCCAGTGCTCTGTTGTGGGTCTCTGCCTCTGTTTCCATCCATTGCTGGATGAAGGTTCTATGATGACATTTAAGATATTCATCAATGACTACAGGGCAAGGCCAGTTCGGGCACCTTCTTCATTGCTTAGGGTCTTAGCTGGGGTCTCCTTTGTGGATTCCTGGGAATTTCTCTATTATCGGGTTTTTTGCTAGCCCTATAATGGCTCCCTCAATCACAATATCTCTTTCCTTGCTTTCATCTCTGTTCTTCCTCCATCTCGACGACTACCCTGGTCCCTCAAGTTCTTCTCCCCCTCCCTTTCTCCCCTCCCTCTTCCTCATCCATCCTCCCTTCTTCCCCACCCCCATGCTCCCAATTTTGTCAGGTGATCTTGTGTTATTTCCAGAGGGAATATTTACCCCAAAGCTTGAGGGCATTTTCAGGTCTTAAAAGAAAGCATCTGTTGAAGGTTGGCTCTGTCCTCAGTATCTTTTAAAATCTTAACAGACTCTGTAAGCTTTGCTTTCCAGTGCAGAAATGCTGGATCATAGAACCCCCTCTCCCTTCCTAACTTTCCATGTAGAACCCATGCTCCAGAGAGACATGATGGTGTGTTGTCACTGGCTCTGCTCTTGGGTACAGAGGCAGGGTGCTGCTGGGGCATGTGTGTATGGGGGGGGCAGATGTAGATTTGCTGCTCCAGAGGTTTTAGGTGTTTCAGTGTCCCCCAAACCAGCATGCTAATGCAGATGTGGATTGCCCAGTTCCCCTAGGGCTGCACTGGTTTGCTTTGTGCTGGCGTGGCTGGCATTGCTTCAGCATTTACTCAATAATTCTTCTGTTAGAGGTGAACTTGGCAGTAGCATCGCAGGCCGTGCATTTGGAGGGGAGGTTGAGGACACTGTGCACACGGTGGCACAGATGGAAAAATCCACAAGGGAGCTGGGGCATATGCCAGGGGGAGCTGGTTTCATAGTCTGCCATTTATAGTTCCACAGGCTTTTGCCATACCAGGGCCCTGATATGGGAGTCAGGAAAACAACCATCCAGAAGAGATAGATCAATAAGCACGTTAGTAACAAATGTGCACACAGGGTAGCCCATCCATTGCATTAGACCCAATCTGGAGTGCTAGTTTAAAATATTAGCTTTGTGAAAACGTTTTAGAAACAGTCAATAGAGACAAAGGGCAGCGTGACATTTTTATATCCAAAATGTGTTTTCTCATATTTACAAATGTGGACAGAACCTCTGTTAGATATTTAGAATAAAACGTCCTAAATGAAAACAGGGAGCATTCATTTTTTAACTCAGTTTCATCAAGGGATAATTTATATGCAATAAAACCCACCTATTTAAAGTGTACAGTTTGAGATTCAGCAAATGTATGCAGCTCGTAAAACCCACAATCAAGAGTGAGAACACCTCCGTCACCATCAAGCTCCCTCGTGTCCCTGCGCAATCAGTCCCTCAGCCCTGGGAGGGCCACAGCTCATCACCTCCTTGGCAGAGCAAGTTATACATAGAAGTAGGAGCATGTATGCATGATCATTTTTGTGTGATCTTTTTCAGGCTTATTTTTTGGCATGATCATTTTTAGATTTGTCTGTTATTTTGTGTATACATTTTTAAAAATTATTGGCAGCTTTCAACAAAATCTGTTTTCTATTCATCTTTTCTCAGACCTTTGGGTTGGTTCCAGCTTGAGACCATTAGAAATAGGACTGTCACGGGTATTCAGTTGCAAAGCATTTCTATTGGACAGATAGCTAGGAATGTAATTGCTGGATCACACTTGTAGATCTATTGAACGAAGGAGAGTCTTTAAACAGTTCCATACCTTTATGATCAGTTGAGTTCTTTTTAACAAAGGTGTCAAGATAATTCACTAGGGAAAGGTTCCTCTTTAATAGTCAGACTATAGCAACCATATATATCTGTCCCAATATGATATACTGATAAATATTGATATATTAACATATATCAATATACATATGTATGTGAGTGTATGTGCATGTATAGATATAACAAAGAAATATATGTATTATATGAAGAAATAATTTATAATATTCAATAAGGAAATGAATAAGATATTTGAACAACAGAAAATGGGTTCCTTCTCAACACATGTAAAGATATTCAAAGCCATTAGTCCTTAGGGAAATACAGATGTCAACTAGTATGAGATACAGTTACACCTCTGGAAATGGGTAACATTTAAAAAATGATGGCGTGGGTGCAGATGCGGATTGCTTGGAACGCTGGTTGATAGACCCACAGCAAAGAAGCTTTAGGCAGGATTATTTTCCCAAAACTGGAGACAAACTCAAAGCAATGCACATGTTAGGCAAGTGCTCTCCCCATAAGCTACACCCCTAGCTGTGTCTTTTCTTAATCCTAGCAGCTCTGATGGTCTTCTGATTTTATCTCTCACTCTTGTGTTTATTGCTTTTCTGTAGCTGTGCTAAAACACCACAACCAAAGCTACTTAGAGAGGAAGGTTTGTTGGGGCTTATGATTCTCCTTTACCATCACAGCTGGTGCGCCTGGTGGTTGGAACAGGAAGCTGAGAACTCACTCCCTTTACCATAAGCACGAGGCAGAGAGAACATTCCGGAAATAGTGTGGCGTCTTAAGTCCTTACAGCCTGCTACAGTGGCATGATTCTTCCAACAAGGACACACGTTGTAAATCTTCCCAAACAGCGCTTCCAACTGGGGACTAAATGTTCAAACATCTGTGTCTATGAGGGACATTCTCATTAAAGCCACCATATTGAGTACTTTTTTGATTTCTCTAGTGTATCATTTATTTTTCCCAATGTTATCCCTCTTTTGGGAGAGTAATATTTTCTCAGGTTTTGTTATCTTTGAGCAGATTATACAAAGCTATTACTTATCTCGGTTCTTAATTCAGGTTATGTTAAAACAATAAGTATAATTTGGCAAGACAATTAGTTTAGGAAATCTGTCTATATAACATCTATTTCTGTCTATCTGTTTTCTCTTATTATATCTATCTATCTATCTATCTATCTATCTATCTATCTATCTATCTATCTATCTATCTATCTATCTATCTAAAACTAATGGTGACTCTAAGCACCTGGGCAGCTAACTCCTTTCCAGAGCTTTCCATGTCTCTGTATAGATTCAAGCATTACCAAGCCTCTGATGCATTTCTTCTGTCTGAAGGTTTAACTATTCTAATGCATGTCTGCTCATGGTCACTTACTAACATTTTTGTAAGCCTGGGAAAGTCTTTCTATAAACTTCATTTTGAGAAGACATTTTTGCGAGGTATAAAATTTTAGGTTGACACCTTTTATTGTATTCTTTAAAGATGTTGCTCTTTTGCCTTCTTGTTCATCTTGTTCTACCAAGAAAATTGTTTTTTTCCCTTTCAGTTCTCTCTCTGTGACAAATCTGTGTTTCTTTCCTACAGCTGCTGTTAAGAATTGTCTCTTTGTCATCACTAGCTTTAGCAATTTGATCATCATGTATGCAGTTTGTTCATGTTCCTTATACTTGAGGTTCATTGCAGCTCTTGGATTAGAAGTATTTGTATGTCTAGATTTCTGAGAATTAGCAAGGTAATGTGAGATTTGGGCTGTTTAGCCTTAAATGAGGATTCCAGCTGATGCAGTCTTGGGCTGTTGAGGTTCTGGGATGGAAGTGAATGTGGTTTGGCGAAAGCTGTTTTTGCAGAAGCTGCAAGTGGTTTGCGGCAAGAGTCTAGATTAGGAAGGTGAAGACCTCCGTTTTAATTTTGATGAATCTGGGCAACCAACTGGTTCGAGGTTTATCGCTGGTCTTTCTTAGTGTCCACTAGGGATAACCTTCTCTTGTGGATGAAGGAATAATTTGGAACAAGGAATCCAAAGATGATGTCTGATGATACAGTATGTGGATCCAGACAGCTTTCACCAATGTTTGCACGACCAGTTCTCAACCTGTAGGGTTGAATGACTGTTAGGGGCTAAAATGACCCTTTCACCTAAGACTATCAGAAAGCACAGATACTTACATTACAAACCATAACAGTAGCAAAATTATAATTATGAAGTAGCAATAAAATAATTTTATGGTTCGGGGTCCCCACAATATGAGCAGCTCTGTATCAAAGGGCCACAGCGTTAGGAAGGTTGAGAACCACTGGTGTTTGGGAAGGGAGAAGAGGGGCCCTGGATTTCATCTTGAACCCACATGTGTCCTTCACATGTGCCCTTGGCCAGGGCCTTTGACAACGCTGAAGTGCCTGGTTTGGATTTATCCCCATCTAATTCCAGTTAATGGTCAGTCCAGAGGAATGGGGAAGAGATGTTTACTCTGTCTTCTTGTGAGGTAGTGGACGGCTCCTGTCACAAGATTCTTCTCTACCCTTCTTGCTTCCTCCCTCGTCCAGGAAGTATTTGCAAATCTATTTACATTTAATCCCAGATAATACTTTCTTTACTCGTGTTCTTAGTGACTTCTTTCCATTAGGTAGGATTCATCTGTCTTCTGTCTTTTGTTCTGATTTGCTTCTAATTGTTCCAGTTTGCACGATTCAGATGCTTCCCTGACTCTAAGTGAGAGCTCCTTCCTTGATTCAGGCCAGATTCAGAGTCAAGGTCATCTTGCTGCCGTCTTTGGTAAGCACACCGAGACCAGGACGAGCTCTCCTTGTCAGTGAGGGAAGGCTAGGGTGCATTGAGGATTGTCAGCGGTCTGTTTAACGCCGGACTGTGCAGCATTTTCAGCTGAGCCTTCTGGGTGAAATATCAGGTCTCAGGAAGTGTATATTTAATAATTCTCATGAACACTGGGCATACAGGAAATACTGAAAATGAAAATCTCTGGTGTTTCCTTTTTGTAGCGATGTAACTGATAGGTGGTCACATGATCACACCCCAATTTGATGCAATTTCCTTGGTAATAAATCGTAGCCAGAAGGAAGTTTTCAATGTTTTGCCACCAGCAAGCAAGCGTCTTCCACTTAACATAGGGAAATGTAAACAGAGTGAGTGTTCCCTTTTCTTCAGGCTTTAAAATTGTTAATAAAGATGTCTGTACTCTCGGAGGGAAGGGGGGCGAGCAGTCACAGTTTTATTATTCTACTGAATAAGTGAATTTATCCAGCATATAAATTAGCAAATCCGCGTTCTCCCTGCAGCACATGTTGACATTTTCCTGCAGATGGCTTGGCAGAAGGGGACGCTTGGAAAGGTGGTTAGTGACAAAGGACAGACGTGTCTGGTCACTCTCTCCTCCACCCAGAGACCCTGGCCTGTTGGTCCCTGTCACTAAGGCCTGGCTGTGTGAGTGCAGGTGCCGCAGTGGGGGACATGGGGTTATGGATGGTGGTCACACCCGTCCAGCCCCTTAGAGTCGCGTTGGTGGTCACCACACCTGTCTAGCCCCTTAGAGTCATGTCGGTGGTCACAGCCGTCCAGCCCCTTAGAGTCATGTCGGTGGTCACAGCCGTCCAGCCCCTTAGAGTCATGTCGGTGGTCACAGCTGTCCAGCCCCTTAGAGTCATATCGGTGGTCACAGCTGTCCAGCCCCTTAGAGTCATGTCGGTGGTCACAGCTGTCCAGCCCCTTAGAGTCATGTCGGTGGTCACACCCGTCCAGCCCCTTAGAGTCATGTCGGTGGTCACAGCCGTCCAGCCCCTTAGAGTCATGTCGGTGGTCACAGCCGTCCAGCCCCTTGGAGTCGCGTTGGTGGTCACAGCCGTCCAGCCCCTTAGAGTCATGTCAGTGGTCACAGCCGTCCAGCCCCTTAGAGTCATGTCGGTGGTCACACCCGTCCAGCCCCTTAGAGTCAGGTCGGTGGTCACAGCCGTCCAGCCCCTTGGAGTCATGTCGGTGGTCACACCCGTCCAGCCCCTTAGCGTCGCGTTTTGTCCTTTGTGTTCTCATCTGCTCTGTTGGTGTAAGTCAGATCAGCGTGGCTCGTGTTTGCTGCTCCAGTTATAACTTAGGATCATTTATAAATTTATAGTTCATATTCCTTCCCTGGCCAGCTTATCTACCAGTGCTCTCTCTCGAGTGGCTATCTGAGGGCTATCTGAGGGCTATCTGAGGGCTATCTGAGGGTTATCTGAGGGCTGTCTGAGGGCTATCTGAGGGCTATCTGAGGGTTATCTGAGGGTTATCTGAGGGTTATCTGAGGGCTATCTGAGGGCTATCTGAGGGCTATCTGAGGGTTATCTGAGGGCTATCTGAGGGTTATCTGAGGACTATCTGAGGGCTATCTGAGGGCTATCTGAGGGCTGAGGGTTAGCTGAGGGCTATCTGAGGGCTATCTGAGGATTAGCTGAGGGCTAGCTGAGGGTTAGCTGAGGGCTATCTGAGGGCTATCTGAGGGTTAGCTGAGGGCTAGCTGAGGGCTATCTGAGGGTTAGCTGAGGGCTATCTGAGGGCTATCTGAGGGCTATCTGAGGGCTATCTGAGGACTATCTGAGGGCTATCTGAGGACTATCTGAGGGCTATCTGAGGACTATCTGAGGGCTGTCTGAGGGCTATCTGAGGGCTATCTGAGGGTTAGCTGAGGGCTATCTGAGGGCTATCTGAGGGCTATCTGAGGGCTATCTGAGGGCTATCTGAGGGTTAGCTGAGGGCTATCTGAGGGCTATCTGAGGGCTATCTGAGGGCTATCTGAGGGCTTTCTGAGGACTATCTGAGGGCTATCTGAGGACTATCTGAGGGCTATCTGAGGGTTAGCTGAGGGTTAGCTGAGGGCTATCTGAGGGTTAGCTGAGGGCTATCTGAGGGCTATCTGAGGGCTATCTGAGGGCAAGCTGAGGGCTAGCTGAGGGCTATCTGAGGGCTATCTGAGGGCTGTCTGAGGGCTGTCTGAGGGCTAGCTGAGGGCTATCTGAGGGCTATCTGAGGGCTGTCTGAGGGCTATCTGAGGGCTATCTGAGGGCTATCTGAGGGCTGTCTGACGGCTGTCTGAGGGCTATCTGAGGGCTATCTGAGGGCTATCTGAGGGCTATCTGAGGGCTATCTGAGGACTATCTGAGGGCTAGCTGAGGGTTAGCTGAGGGCTATCTGAGGGCTATCTGAGGGCTATCTGAGGGCTATCTGAGGGTTAGCTGAGGGCTATCTGAGGGCTATCTGAGGGTTATCTGAGGACTATCTGAGGGCTATCTGAGGGCTATCTGAGGGCTATCTGAGGGCTATCTGAGGGCTATCTGAGGGCTAGCTGAGGGCTATCTGAGGGCTAGCTGAGGGCTATCTGAGGGCTATCTGAGGGTTAGCTGAGGGCTATCTGAGGGCTATCTGAGGGCTATCTGAGGGCTATCTGAGGGCTATCTGAGGGCTATCTGAGGGCTATCTGAGGGCTAGCTGAGGGCTATCTGAGGGCTATCTGAGGGCTCTCTGAGGGTTAGCTGAGGGCTAGCTGAGGGCTATCTGAGGGTTAGCTGAGGGTTAGCTGAGGGTTATCTGAGGGCTATCTGAGGGCTATCCGAGGGTTAGCTGAGGGCTATCTGAGGGTTAGCTGAGGGTTATCTGAGGGTTAGCTGAGGGCTATCTGAGGGTTAGCTGATCTGCCTGCAAGTTCTAAAAGTTTGATTTTGTTACTCAAGTAGGAATCAGGATTTTAGAGAACAGAAGGGGTGATCTCTGAAGAGAAAGTGGTTGGAGAGTGGAGTAGAGTGTGCCTCGTCCTCTCCAAACCCAGTTAACTTCTGTGGCCACAGACTCCTTGCTGAGGAAGCAGGCTGAGGCTCCGTGGGTGGGTGGGTATTTTAGAATGGTGAGGACCCGACAGTTGGTCTCGAGGTCTATGCACAGGCCAGATTAGTGCTTAGATTATGTCCTCAGGGGATGGGCACCTCCCAGTGGAGATCCTGACTTCAGAGAAGCCTAGAACGTGACTCTGATTGGCCGGCTGTGCCTTGTGCTTGGGTGGGTGGAGCCCATTCCAGACCCCACAAAGGAGTCAGTGTGGCAAAGGAAATCCATCTTTAGGCAGGACAAGATCTAGGAACTATCCAGGTGAACGAACAGACACCCCCTCATTTGCTCCCTCCTTACTGTGTTGGTAAAACAGTTCTGCAGCAAGGGCAGCACCGAATCAGAATGGAGTGACGATGAGCTACGCCATACGATCGTTTGGCGTTTGCTTGTGATGTCTTTCCTTGTCACCAGCAACACTGTCAGGGTTCATCTGTGCATTATCATATTCCTTAGACTTCATAGTTGACATGCAGTGTAGCCCTGGAAAGCACCACTCGGTTCTCCAGAATAAGCTAATGGTGTTTGTACCGGTTAGTGGGGTGCTGAGGGCAGTCACCCAGCTAGCAAAGCCCGAGGAGGGACATCCTTGTTAACAGCTTCATTTATAACACGAAGTAGTGGTAGCACTTGTCCCACAGGTCAGCTAAGATGGTGACTGCCCGTTCTCTGCATCCACTCTTCTACCACTGACTGAGGTCTTTAAAAGGTAGAATGAGGCTCTACACATTGTGTGCAAACAGGCACTTCCTGCTTAACTCTAGGTTAAGGGTAGAGCCATCATTCCTTTTGGGGCAGGGGAATCTTTTCTGTAGAGGTGGGGGGATCATTTCTTTCAGGGTGGGGGATTTCTTCCCTTCTGAAGGTATAACTCCCCTGCCACTCATCCAGTGCTGTGTCCCCTCTCCATTTTGATCTCCAAGTGGAAAACTAACCAACCAGTTTTTTTTTTCCTTTTGGTACACAGGGCATCTTTGCCTGTGTCTCTGGTGATGCCCATCATAGGGCTGTATGTGGTACCTTCTACTCTTCACTGGATCAGGTGGAAGTGTGAGCTCCAGTGCCCATGCCCACCTTACTAGCCTGTTCTTTGTGATGAGCCCTAGATGGAGCTGCCCAGATGTGGGTAAGGTCTCCATCTGATACTTGTTGACTTGATAAAAATGCAAAGATGTCTTCCGGGCCAATTATCTTTGGTCACCAAACAGAGCTCATTTGGAACAATGAAACTAACAACAGACGCGGATGTTGATGATCCGTGCAACCGCCACGATGGCTATCGCAGACAGCCCTTCCCGGGCTGCTCAGAGCATCCTTTAAAAAGCCCTGCTGTCATGCTACACCTACATGGCCATCAATTTCCAGAGGCCGGTCCCCCTCTAACATCTTGATCAGTTCTTAAAATTAATTACCTTTGGCAACAAGTGAAATGATACCTGGGAAAGATTTTTAAACACTGGCGCTTGCTGTGGTAGAGTTCCCAGATAAGAGGAAGCGTCTGTAATAAACCAGGAGAGAACCGTGATTAAGTGCCTGTGAATGCCGAGTATTGGGAGCCCGGTAATGAGGGTGGAAATGGGAAGTCTTGGGAAGGTAATAATGCCTCTGATGATTTGAGATGTGGGGGGAGTCAGGGGGAAAATGAGGTTCCCAAGGCTCCAGGGCTGGCGACAGTGGGTACCAACTGTGTGATGGTACTGTGTGTCCGGCCATCCTTTTCTCTCACTCCAGTCCTTAGCCTTTGCCTGAACCCAGTAAATGCCAAACTGAGCTAGAGTGAATTTCTACTGGACCATAAACTCCCAGAGGGGTTGATGTCCATTTTGTTCAGCATTTAGGCTAAGCCAAGTACTTAAGAAATGTCCAGTGACTGAATGAACAGTCTCTGTACAGGTATCTGAACCGTGGGAAACAAGGAATGGAAAAAGCAAGGCAGAACTGACCTCCCAGGGCAATAGGTAGGAACACAGGTGCTAGTCTACAGTGGCTGGCTGGTGACGCTGTGCCTCTAACCCATGTAGCGTTCACTGTGGGCTAAATGCTATGGATTTAACGTGTGTTTAAATGCTGCTGATGTCAATTTCATCTGACACCCATGGACAAGCCTATAAGGTATGTATAATCATGGCATTTTACAGAACAAGACAAAGGCATATGCAGCTTGCTGGAAGCAGTTTGGATGTGAGCTGCCAGGCAGATTATCGGCTCCAGATTTCCTGCGGACCAGCACCCCTCATCCCTTTGATGGGAGCCTTATGTCAGTGCGCTTGCTGCAGCCTCTTCTGCATACTGGTTTTTCTCAAACTGTGGCTTTCACTCAGCCTGCCTGCCTAGGGTTGTGAGGGGCATAAGGAGTAGGGTCTGTCTAAGCCATTTCACTGCTTGCAACAGCACCACCTCCTTCTGACATTTAAAAGAAACAGAATATCCACACCATGGATGTCAGGGCTCATGCCTGGCATTTCCTGTAGAGTTAAGAATAGGTTAGAGATTACGTGGGGCCTAGCTTCCCTCAGACTCGGGAGTCCTTTCTCAGGAATCTGGAGGGTGTGCGCTAAGGTGTGGAGCAGAAAATGGAAGGCGATGGGAGGTGTGAATTGCTCTGCAGGCACCATGGGTCTAGGAACAATCTTCCCGCTTGCTCAGTGAGGAGGGTGGAGTTTTCTGTCTGTTTCTCGGTCAGAGAAACCAAGGCTTAGAGAGCCCAAGAAATAAGGTCAAGTCATGGCCAAGGCCACATCCATAGTGAGTGACAGACCTGCCGTGTCCAAGTGTGTGTCGGCAGAGTCTGTGCCCTTCCCTTCATTTTTCTGTCGCTTTCCAGGGAAATCTGATTTCGGCAGAACATGCTGTCTTTCGTTATGATTCAACATTTGAAATATTTGAACTTTGTGATACTGTACAAGTTACAGAGGATACCAAATAAACCAAGTGGAGACCTGTGTTGGTAACTTGTTAATTTTCCCATTGACCATATCTCCTGCACCTTTTTCTAAGGACAAATTGTGATTAAAGCTGGAGACCAGCACCTACTCCCTCCGTGGGAAGGTGAGGAGGGAGAGGTTTCCGGGTCAAGGTTTTGGTTTTGCATTCTAGGGGCTCAGAAGTTTGTAATGGTCACAGCAAAGGGATGTGGCCCGGCTTCATCATCTGTCAGCTGAGGACACATGTTTAGCTCACTCGTGTGTCTCCCCGCTCTCCATCCTCCTTGCACTGCCTTGCATCTGACAGTCTATAGACCCATCATTCATGGTAGAGCCGGAAACCTCTAAAGCTTGCTGTGGTCCATAGTGATGCTGTACTACAGTTGGAGGCCTTTGTCCCGGGGGGCCCACAGGTTTAGGAGGACAGATCATAAAAGCAAAAATCTCCAAACAAC
This sequence comes from Microtus pennsylvanicus, assembly GCF_037038515.1. Taxonomy (NCBI): domain Eukaryota; kingdom Metazoa; phylum Chordata; class Mammalia; order Rodentia; family Cricetidae; genus Microtus; species Microtus pennsylvanicus. The sequence goes on from NC_134582.1 coordinate 76,281,344, forward strand.
CCAGCAAGCCTGGAAACAAAGAGTGTGTTTTCAGACGGAAAACACTCTGAAGGATACAAATTATAGTATAGTCAATTAACGGACCAGAGAGATGAACTATGCCCGCAAAGCCTTCTGGGTGGTGTAAAGTTCAGCCTGTCACAGGAGGACCTGCTCTGAGGTGGTCACTGTGGCTGGGACCCAACAAGGTGGGGAAGGGCTACGTGGACACAGCCCTGTAGACCCTGTGGCTTTGCAGAAGGATTTGGATTTTGTCCTGCTCATGAAGACATACTTTGGAGACAGGGTGATGGGACCTGATGATGGTTTCAAGATTTTCTCACATTCCCATGACCTCTGACCTGGAAGGGACACCATGGTTTGTGCTTTTCCACAAAGTACTGAGATTTCTGGCTTAGGTTTGTATTGGGGGAGATTAGGTCTTTTTCTTGAAGCTTTGGAAGTTGTCTCTGAGATCCAGCATTTATCACTGGTATTGTTTTGGCGGTGGTGGGGGTGGGGTGGACTCAAGAATGTTGTGCTTCCTTCCAGGGCCAGGACCCATTACAGAAGAGAGGGAAGAATAGTGTAAGAGCCCTGGGATAGGAAGGGGAGCTGTGAAAAGCTCTTAGTGTCTTGGCCATCGCCCTTTGTGTCTTTGGATCATGGTCCTTGCACTCATGAATGAAGAGCAGCTCTGGTTACTGGCACATGACTTGTATAAGGTTGACCCAGTCACCATTCCACAGGGCACATGAATCCTCATCCCTAGCTGAAGAGCGGTGGTTAATGGTTGCTGGGTAAAGATGGAATCATATTCCTCAGGTGTGTAGTGTGGTACGTTGTCCTTGCTCCAGCGAATCATGAAGCCATGCTCATGCCAGGGAATTCTGCTTCAATGCAATGGGCCACAAACAAGCAGAAGTAGACATTAAAGTGGGAGAGAGTTGTTGAGACGAGGATGGGGAAGAAGATAAACTAGGGGAATGGAAGGATGAAGATCAGAGAGCACATTATCTATTTATTTGTCTGTCCATTTATCTGTCCATCCATTCATCCATCCACCTGTCCATCCATCTATCCACACACCCACCCATTTATTCATCTACCCATCCATCCACCCATTCACCCACCTATCTATCCATTTATCTATCTACTCACTTGTCTGTCTGTCCATCCACCCATTAACCCATCCATCTATTGTCCATCCATGCATCCATTCTTCCTTCTTTTTATCTATCCATCCATCCATTCATCCATCCATCTACCCACCCATCCATCCCTATCTATCTAGGAATGAGGATATTAAAGAATACTTAAAATTAGAACCAAAAACATTGTTTAATGTTTTTTGATTATATATTTCCTTAGGTGATGTGGAATTCCCCTCTGTATGCTGTTAATATGTTTTATTGCCATTGGTTAATAAAAAAGCTGCTTTTGGTCAATGGCTTAACAGAGTAAAGCCAGGTGAAAAATCCAAACAGAGATGTACAGAGAGAGTAGGCAAGCTACTGGAGGAGAAAGACTCCAGAGAACCTTACCAGTAAACCACAAGTCTCGTGGTAATACACAAAATAATAAAAATAGGTTAATTTAAGATGTAAGAGCTAGCTAAAGATATGCTTAAGCTATTGTTCAAACAGTATTACACTTAATATAGTTCCTGTGTAATTATTTGGGTCTGGGTGGCTGGAAAATGAACGAGCAGTCTCTACCCTCACATAGGGACCTTGAGTAAGGTTATAGGTCCAGGAAAAACTTAGGTACCTATTTGTGCCACGCTGTGGAAGAGCCCCTGAACACCAGGCACACGCTGCTAAGAGTCCCAGGGTACTGAGTCCCAAGGCAGTGCAATCTTTTCATGACACCCTGCCCTCTGGGTTAATCCCCTCAGTGCTGCCCTTTCTCTATCCTTTGTCTCTTCCCAAGTTTCTTCCCACTCGTGAAGTCTAGCTTAAAGTTTTTAAAAAGGCAGTATTGTGACTTTCCCTAGAGGAGAAAAAGATCAATTGCTCTAAAATTGCTCATTCTCCATGGACACCAGCTGGATAAAAGTGACAGCTATGGAGTTGAAGATCTTATGTCTGCTTTTCCAGATCATGAAATTATATCCTCCTTCAGTGTGTATTTCACTGGTATAATTAAGCTGTTCTTCTCTCCAGATTTATTTCTGCCATATTTTAGCATCATTTCAGGGTGCTGTTCGTGTCTCACAGTAGCTGAGGGTGTGACCTCAGTTCAAGACCCAGCTCTGCCACTTACGAGCTTTTTGGCTTTAGGCAAATTCCTTTCTCCTACAAGTGTCAGTGCCCTCAATAAAAAATTGATATAATAGCAGACGTTAATGGAAGTGAGCACTCACACTTGGGCGGATGGTGTGTTTGAATTACTCAATCTTCTTAGCAATCCTATGTGGCCATTACTTATCTCTTCCAACCTACAGACGTGAATACCAAGGCACAGTTCACACCTTCCCAAGGTTACTTACCCAGAAGAGCTGGCACCTGGAGCCACATCTGTGCCCTTAGCTGCTCACTAACCCTGTTTCTGAGGTTGGTGTGAGACTGAAGTGGATGTGTTGTATGAAGTTTCTGTCCTGCCCAGTCCTGCAGCTATTAAGCCCCAAAGAATTACACAGAGGTCTACATTAATTATAAACTAATTGGTCCATTAGCTCAGGCTTCTTATTAACTGTTATAACTTACATTAGCACACAATTCTTGTCTATGTTAGCCACGTGGCTTGGTACCTTTTTTTGGCGAGGCAGTCACATTTTGCTTGTTCTGTGTCTGGCTTCCTCTGTGTCTGGGTGGCGACTGCAGACTGACTCTTCCCAGAATTCTCCTGTTCTCATTGCTTTGCCTCTACTTCCTGCCTCGTTGCCCCACTTATATTTCATGCCTGGCTACTGGCCAGTCAGCATTTATTTAAAATACAAGTGACAGGCTGCAGACCATTGTGTGCCCAGCACAGCAGACCGACCCCTTCATCAGTCTGCCAGGAATTCTCAAGAGTTGCCCCCTGGAAACTTTAAGGTACAAGGGCGGAAGCTTTGAGTTCTAATGCCGATGATGACAGTCCTTCAGCATCCAGTGCTAGCCTGCTTATTAGATGTGCTAGGCATTGATAAGCCAAACTGCTGGGGAAGTGGTGTCTGCTGACCCCAGCCAGTCACCTTCATTGTCAAGGGTATGTGACTGCTTCTACAGAGCCCGATACTCTTGCTAAGGTCTTGGTTGTCACCTAGCATCAGTATACACTTTCATGTCATTGGGCTTTTATACAGTTTGATATCAGGGAATGACACTGCTTTAATGTGCTCCTAGGTGTGACCGTCCTGTAGGGAGGCTGCCTTTGTCAGGGTGTCTGGCCTCGGGTTGTCTGTGGTGAGCCTATCACATTCTGGGCTCCTTGAGTGAGCAGGGACCATGACATCCTCTTAGCTGGATTGCCACAGGGCCTGGATGGCAGCAATTTCATCAGGACAACAGATTGTAGGATGACAGAGTCAGGCAATGCCTAGCCATGGACTTTTCTGTTTCTCTTTCACTTAAACAGATGGGCCAGATTAGTGAGTAGGGGGCTTGGCTATTGTGAGAAATCCATCATAATCTCAGGTCTTTGGGTTCTTAGATAGGGAACAGGGCTGCACACATGATTCCCAGCATGGCACTGGATGCTGGCTTTCTTTTCTAACCACCAACAAAGACATGTCCTCTCCCCATATGGCTTTCGATATTTGACTACAAGGATGAGATTTGCCAGGCTCCTCCCTTACCCTTGTTCTCTGCAGTTTAGATTTTGCTCATATGCTTGGACATGTCTGTCCATGGGGCCTGGTGGGTATCAGGGCTGCCAAGGCTTGTTCATTGCAGGACAGGTGGAGACCATGGCTGTGCCTAGCCCGGGACCCAGGCTGTTTCCAGAGGATCCATGCTGCCTGGGGGAGGACAGAGGAAGAACAGCCACTCTCCTCTTTCTACTAGCCCTTCTCCCAGGAGGCCATTTCCACTCCCCCCACTCAGTGACTTAGTAACTGGCAGTTCAGCTGATTTATGAGGCTAAGATAAGCTCATTATTTGCGTTGTCAGTAATTATATAAATTGATGAGGAGACTTCCCTGCTCCTTGCTTGCAAAATCATTTCAGGTCGACTTTACTTTCTTGACCTAAACAGTGATGAATTTAGACATTAGCCTTTTCCAGTTCAGGATGACTTTTAATCTCCACATCTGTTGCTTCATGGAAACTTGTCTTGGGTAGTATTTCCAAAGAAAATTCTAGCCCCGTGGGTGACCAGGGCTCCCCATATCTTTGAAACAATTGCATCATCTTTATTTCTTAATTATTAAACATTTAAGCCATCTTCTGAAGGTGCACAGCCCTTGACTTGCAGTCAAACTCAAAGTGAGTGTTTGGGTGTTTGTAGAGGTTCCTGAGGACATCCCGAAGCATGCCGAAGTGGTGTGACTCTGTGCTGGAGTTCTTTGCCTGTCTTATCCAAACAGCTGACAGAAGCAACCAGAAAGAGGGAAGGACTGGCTCAGGCATTGGCTTGTGATTTCGGAGGATCTGGCTCATGGCTGCTTGGTCACATGGGTTTAGGCAGACCCTGTGGTAGCAGGAGTATTGGAAGAGAACATTCTTCACTGTGGATGGGGAAAGCCAGGAGAGGGCCAGGAGCTCCAACCCCAAAAGGAGGCCGGCAAGATGGCTGTTAGTTCAACCCTTCCCTTGCAGACCTGAGGATCTGAGTTCGGATCCAGAACCACAGAAAAATTGGCATTGTGCACACTTGTGGTCCCGGCAGTGGTGAGGTGGGCAGCAGAGATGGCGCATTCCTGGAAATTTGCTGGCCTCCTGGCCTAGTCTTGTTGGTGAAGGTCTGGGCCCATGTGAGATGCTGTATCAAGCAAATCAGAAAGCACCCGAGCTTGTTTGACCTCCATATGTGCACCATGAGCATGCACAACTGTATCTATATGTGTGCTTAACAAGAACATAGACACTCATACGTGTGCACATGCAAACACACACACACATGCACACGGTTCTCTCCAAGTGACCTACTTACTTCGGTTAGGTGTTCTTTCCTAAGGTTTCTAGAATCATCCAAAACTCTGCCACCAGGTGGGCAGCAAGTGTTTACCTCATGAGCTTCCACTGAGTGAAACCTGGTCAGCACCCTTCACAAATGAGCAGGTCTAGCTTCCGAGGCTAAGCGGACTGTTAGTTAAGGAACAGCAAAGGTAATAAATGCAGGGGCTAAAACTGTCCTGCAGGTATTCTTTTTCTCATTTGGATGTAAAAAAAATATTTTGACCCTCTTGTTAACATTAGTAAATTAGAAAATCCTTCTAATAATTCATACATGTGAATTTCCTGCTCATCTGAGAAAATCCTCAGACACAGACGCTCTGGCCAGTCTCAGAGACGGATGGCCATCACTGAGGAGCAGCTGCCCTTCCGCCATCTACCTTTCCTGGGTGCCTACTCTGCCTTGCCTTTTAAACTCACCACACTTCATGTGGCATTTGACTGTGGCATTCCAGTACCAGGCTAGTGAGTGTGGCATGCCCAGGGACTCCAGAACCCTCCAACACCGTCACACCAACACAGTCACACCCATTCTGGCCTCAGGGAACCCCTCATCTGGATTGATGCATACCCCCTCTGACACCTCTATGTGTGTCTACCTGTGTCCTATGGCACCATCTCCAGTCTGCGCTCAGCACAGAAGCCGGATTGGTGTCTGTATACTATGTGGAATCCTATTACCCCTTTGCTTAAATATGGCTGGGCTCCCCATTTGTGTTGGAGGCAGAGCCAGACTGCTCACACCGCCTATAGACGGGCGTGATGGTGCCCCCTGTCACCTCTCTGGCTGGCCTCCTTCACTTCTCCAGCCTCAGTGCCCCTGGCTTTTCTTGGAGCATGCCAGACTTTAGGGTCTTCCCCTGTTCTGCCTGGAATGTGCTTCTCTGGGTACCTGTTTGTATCCCCTCTCCTTCAGGTGTTGCCTCCCGTCCCCCCATCTTACTTATGACTGGGCCCTACCCTGCTCTGTTTCCTCTGTTTCTTATCTCAACAGAAAGCTGCACACTTTCAGATTTCCATAGCATTTATCCCCTTCTAGCACACTGGGCACATTCTTTTTAAGAATCGTCACGCTTGTCTTCTCCATGTCAGAGTGTAAATTTTGGCAATACCACTGGTCTCCATTGCGTTCACCATCTCATGCCAGCACACTGAGCAACACCCGGCCCACAGCAGGCATTCAGAATGTCTGGCAGTGGATGCTATTGAAATAGTCGAGTATGTTCTGACTGGAGACTAACACTTAGTATGAGGAGAATCAGGAGATGCCCCTCTGCCTCTGTGTGCTACCCAGCAGAGGATCCTAGGAGGGGATGCCAAGGACCCAAGATGGGAGGACCAGAGTCCCAACAGTTTCCCTCCTTCTTTCCCATGTGGCCTCTTTGCTCCGCTTCCCCTTCCTCTGTGTGGCAAGCAGAGCCAAGATGGGACAGAGAAGATGGAGCGGGAGGGCGGAGCTCCATGTCTGGACTCACCCTGTCTGTCTTGCTGCTCACTCTGTTGGTGTGATGAAGCACCGTGACCGAAAGCAGCATAGAGGAGACATTTATTTGGCTGTGGTTCTAGAGGGTTCCATCATAGCCCTGCCTGCATGATGTATGTCCTCTAACAAACTCCTCCTCCCCAAAGTTCCACAACCTTCTCCTCCAAACAGTACCATCAATAGGGGGCCAAATGTTCAATACGTGATTCTGGGGCATTTCCCACGTGACCTTAGGCCCAGTCCTGGATATCCATGAGGTGAGCCTGCCGTTCCAGAGGATGTCTGAGGCCACTCACACAGCCCTGAATGCTCTTGGTCAGTGTTTTAACCAGGTCTGGATCCATGTGGGCTGGATTTCAAAAGGGCCCCAGGACAGTCATCTGTGCCTCTCACTTGCGGTGTGCAGTTTACAGCTATTTCCCGAATCCGAACCAATGGTCTTGAAAACATATTCTGTTTTACTTCTCAGGGTTCTGGTAGAAATTCCTTTTGGCATGCTGGATATTTACCTCCACTCAACAAAATAATAACATGGTTTGAAGTTTTCCTATTGCAGCCTTTGCCGTGGCTGGAGGAGATGGACTGGCTGAGGGCAACCCCGGCAGCTGCTTTGGGGGGCAGCTCTTTGCCACGGTACAGTTCCCACCTCTGTTTCTACTTCCTAATAGAGAAGTTACTGCAGTCAACTATGAAATAATATAGGCCAAGCAGTGCCTCGGCCGAGTGGCATACTACACACCTCATTCCCACTCCAGATGGTTGTCAATAAAAAGTGACATTTTAAAATGCTGACTGAAGTCAGGCCTACAAAATGCTGCTCCATGGTTCACATTCATTTGGGGGAGATGTAAGTCTGTTTTGCTTTAATGCATCTCAGCATATTAATCTCACCTGAGCTAGAATAGCTACGATGGTTGTATACTTTGACAAAAGATTTCCTGAGGGGACCCACCAGCTTCTCCTGAAACACACGGAAACCTTCTGGATCCGGAAATGGAAATAAATGGGCAGGTTTTCTCTAGCACATGTGGCTTAGAGCTCATAGCCCACCTTCCCTGGGTTTTCGGTGCTGGCCGCAAGGTGAGGAAATCTTGATGAATAGATGGGGTTTCTCATGGTTTCTTTGGAAGCAGACAGAAATGTCTTTGAGATAACACTAATAAACGAGCCCTTTCCTCCCTCAGAAACCTGAGGTTCAAATCTTCAGATCTCAGATGGAACAGAAGCTCTTCCTGACACGCCTTTACCTTTCCCCTTCAGGGAGGAGGTTCTGAGCCTGGAGAGGGGCGAGGGAGGTGGATCGGGAGTCTGCACGCACAGCTGTAGCCATGTGACTGCAGACCCTTGTTGGTGCCAACTCTGTGACCCAGAGAACACACATAACCTCCCTGAACCTTTATTCCCAACTTCAGGAGGAGGGTGTCAGCCCCACTTCCTTAAGGACCATCCTGAGGACCAGACAGGGTAATTTATCAAAAACTGACACTTGCTAAACACCAGCTTCTCTTAGCTTTCATTTGCTGCCTTTCCTGCACTCTGCTACCTTCTGTTTGTTGTTGGCATGATGCTTCCCGACTGCCATCACTTTTCCTTCCGCTGGGGTGTGTCACCAGTGGGACTGGGTACCGCTCCTCTCACTTCCCAGGCTATCATTGCCCCCACCCGGTGGATACAGCAGAAGGGTCCTGGCTTGTAGGGTGGCTTTAGGAAGGCGGTGCTTTCTTGCCCCTATTGGGAGACTAACCTTCCCTTTGTACCGATCCATACCTATCCACTGCCTTTGCTTCCAGCAAAGGCTTGACTTCAAGGACACATAGTAGGTGCTGTGTGGATGACTCTAGATGCACCTATGGAGGGGCCCCCCTGTGAGCAGAGGAAGCCAGGAAGCCACCCTTGACCTCTGTGGCAATGTGCCTTTCCATCCCTCAGCAACGTACTTGGCCCTCTCCCTGGCAGACTTCTTGGCACTCACGTGTTTGGTTGTTGGCCCATGAGTTCTGAGAGTCACCTAGCCTCCACGGGCAGGTGGGGTGTGTGCGTCATTTTTAATGATGAAACCAAGGTCTCAAATCTTTTTGTTGTTGCTGCTGCTAATACTTAGAGGTAATGTTTTAGCAGCAGTGCTGATGGTCTCACAAGTATATCCTTCTCCCTGAGTTCATCAAGTTAAATTTCTTAAATACCTATTATTTTTGTGTTTCCTTCCTACATCATTGTGATTAAAAGAACAAAGAGGAAAAAAATAGCCCACTGGTAGGAGTTGGTTTCCCATAGTCCAGGCTGGGTGAGCGTAGCATGACCTGGGTACTGGGTTTATGCTTGTAAGAGCCTGCTGCCTGTCACAGTGGGTCCTCAGTGTGAGTAATTGCTCATGGTTACATTCCAGTCTTTCTTGGTATCTCCACTCTGGATATATTTCATTAAATCTCTTCTTGTATTACTTTCGGTGTCTTATATCAGCTACTGTGATTCAGAAAGATACAACTTGCAGGGGAAAAAGAGGCTTAACAAAAGCGTAACTGCAAAGTGGCTCTGTCTCAGGAGGCACACATTGTATCCTTACCTTCCATTTGCTGGAGTTTAGGGGGGTGTCATTTGCATGCAGATGGTCCTTCCCCATCTCATGCATTTGGTACAGAAATTCTTGCCCTCTCCCATTCTCCCTAGCTGCTTGCATCGAGAGGCTTTTGAAAAATCCCAGTGGCTTGATGCATTCCGTACCTACGTGGCTGGTCTCTCTACGCCATCTGTGCACTGCAGGTCACTGTTGGCTGGTCCATGAAGTAGTTCCAGTGTTACTTGTTCATTTGCAGGAGTAAACAAGTGCTATAGAATTAGATTTTTATTGATTACCTAACTAGGGAGAACTCATGGAAATATTATCCATAAACCCCTGTTAATATGCCATACTTTCAAATTAGAAAATCAATTGAATTTGTTGAGTATTTGTTTACTGTGGGCTCATTCCTCACCCAAAGATTTGTTTCTGTCTTCCTGAGAGAAGAATGTGCTCTGCATACCCGATCAGATGCAGCTTGAAGGGCTGGAGGAAGGGAGACAAATTAAGCAAAGACTTCAGATTTGTTACTGTATATTTGTGAGCCATATAAGTTAATGATCCAAGGCCAGATACATTGCTTAATGCCAGACACAATCACATTACGTTCTGCTATTCCTGGGGGACCAGGGGATGGATGGCATTCAGGTTTCTCTGGCTTGTCTCCTGGGGTGACGGGAACCTCGAGCAGCTTTGTCTTGGACAGAACACTTCATTTCCAGGCACCAATTATTTCCAAAGTGTGAGTGACTGCCATGGTGCCGTCTCGTTGTAACCCATCAGCTAATGAGGCTGCCTTGCTCAGGTTTGCACAGGTCCAGAGCGGGCATCAGGCCGGCAGATGTTCAGGCAGGCACTCCAGCAGACAGGCACTCAGGCAGACTGGCCGGCTGGCTGGCCGGCCTCACTGAAAGTCTTTGCAGCCTGCAGCATGCACGCGGCCATTGGTATTTTAGGCTGCCACCTGTATAATGTGAGCCGATGGTGAGACTGGGTCCCAGCAGTTTCTCTGGGCTGTGGAAGAGCGACCCGACAATTGTCACTCCGGTAGTTCATCTCTTTTAGGATCTCATGACCCTCTTTTGTTTGAAAAATCACCATTCCATATTCATTTGGTAGGTAAATGTTGAGCATCTGCTGGCTCCTGGGAGTGGGCTAGCCTCTGTGCACAGGGGAGTGTGGAGAGCCAAGAAGTCTCCTGGAGCAAGGGAGCTCAGAAATGAGTACTCAGAGATAAAGAAGTGCAGGTAAAAGGGTCACGGTGACCAAATGGGCCTCACAGAGCCCGGGGTGGTGAGCATTAGTGTTGTTCCCACTGACTGGGGAGGCTAACTGTTGTGACCACAGTCAGCGGCTAGTGGTGTGACCTTAGGGAGTTTCTCTCCAGAGATATATACTCAGCTACAGAGGCAGCGGGGATCCACAGTCTGCCCCAATGTTGGCATGCTTACGGGAGACATGAGGACTGGAGGGACAGAGATCAAAGCTCATCTCCTTCAGCTCTAGCTCTGTGACAGGAACGGAGCTCGGAATAGACAGAAACTCGATCATTGTCCTTAGGGAGTGAACTGTGCTGTTGCAAAGCAAGGCTAGATGTAGTTCTTGGGAGTACATGATGACAGCTGCAGGTACAGCCTAAACAAGAGTCCTCCGGCAGGCATGGCACACAGTCCATAGCCGCTCCTGTCGACACACACTCCATGTCTAGGGCACGGCATGCAGTCCATAACCACTCTTGTCGACACGCACCCCATGTCAAGGGATGATCCTCAAACTGGTGAGAGGGACGGACATGGCTCCTTCACCTCTTATATCAATCCTCTCTGGATGTAACGCCTCTGTTGATCTTAGGCATTTCCCACCTCACTACCAGCTTCCATGGGACTCCTTGGAAAAGCCGTGGCTCCTTGTCTCAGAATTGTCACAGCGCAGGACTTTGAGCTTTGGGGTTCCAAAGTCTGGGAACTTCAGTTCTGATCATTCTTTTGTTCACTTACCTGGGTGACTTGGGGCCAATTTGCTTAACATTCCAGGGCTGTATTCTTTCTTCACGTGATGTTGGTGAATTGTGTGTTCTGAAAGACTCGAAGCAAAAAACACTTTGCAAGGAAGGGTTTGAATGCTGTGGCACAGTCCAGCCTGGTAGCAGAGGGGGACAGAGCCTCTGAGGAGTTCTTTGCAGGGGGCAATGAATCGGCCTAGCTAATTAAGGCTAAATTAGACAGGTCATACACAGGATTCAATAGTATGGCAATTTGGCAAATATTTTTCTACTTACCGTATTTTCTCCCGCCCCTGAGATGAAGAGACCGGGCTGCTATGAGAATCAAATGACCACACACAAGAGGAGCCCCCTGTCCCAGAGCAGATGCCCAGAGCTTGGCTGCTCTCCCATCCTGCACACCCAACCTGCTCTGTCCTGCAAATACCGCTGTCCTGACCTTTGTCCCATTGTCGTACATTTAGACTTACTAAAAATATTTTTTAATAAAATCAGTTCTCTCTCTTTCTAATTTAAGCAGCCATGCATATGAGCTCACAGGTGCAGTACACATTATCATACACTATTTAAATAAAGCAGGTATGTGTACTTCCTCAAATTTTTAGTAGCACGTGTGTCGTCTGTTGGGAAACACCTTGATAACCAGATCCCGGGGAGAGACTTCTACGTTCACAGATGTGTTTTCTTTGCTGCTTCTCGTGAAGAAATGCTCCAGGCATTTGGGTTGAGCGGGGCTGTAGAGAGTGCGTGTTCCAGCTGTGGCAAGTCAAACAAAGCAGGCTGAATCACGATGAGAAATCCCAAATCCACTATGGCATCTGCATCCTAAATTTTAAAAGCTTTGTCTCAAATCGCAACCAGAGAGAGGTGGTGGGCGTGAGCTCGCACTCCTAGCTAAGGAGTTATTGGTAACTGATGGCTTTCTGGAAGAGGGAGAGTCGGGGCTTTTAAGGGTGTGGCTCCTAGCAGGTTGGCCATGCTTCAGTGGAAGGCCACACATCTCAGAATATGTGGGCAGCACAATCTACACTTGGTGGGTTAAAAATGAAAGAGGGTATGAAGTTGAATGGGTAGGGAAGAAAGGGGGCAAATGCAGTCAAAATACATTGTGGAAATTCTCAAAAGACTAATGAAAAATGAGAAACATAAAAGTGTTGTCTCCTCCCTCTAGGTAACAGAGTCCCAAAGTCTCAGCTGACATAGCCCTTGACAAAGCTGCCAAGATTAAGGATTCTGGTGGCCGCACGCTTATATCAGGGAGACACGAAGAGCTTTGATTGGATGCCACTAACTTAGTTGGGATCCTTCAGTGAGGAAATTTAGTGAGTGACCGTGGCTGTGTATTCTGTGTACCTTTCTGAAGGAACATGCTTACACTCAAGTCCCACCCAGGACACTAGCATGCCCAGGACTCACCCAGAATCTGTCTCCTCACTGCCAGGAATGCAGCTTCTGGCCCCGCAGGACCTGACTTAGATGTCCTTCTGAACGCATTGCAGGGACATCATTTCTGCTCCATCGACTACTTCCCCTCCCCCATCACTGTGCTGTGTCCTGTGCTCAGTTCAGCAGCCACCTGCGGCTTGGCAGGTAGATGAGCGATTGCTTTGGTGATTAAGCCTAGATATTTGGGAGTGAGTCCCAGTCTAAGTGCCAGGTTGGTGGTGCTGATGTGAGGAAGAGGGGCCTCGGATGTCCTCCTTGCTGATGAAGGCCTCCTCACCCCAGTCCAGGAGAAACACATCCTGCTTGTCAGGCCTGCAGTTTCCCTCTCTTTGTAAGAGAAATGTGCTTTTAATTCTGCAGATCAGATGAGATGTTGGTGTTCATGTGGCCGATACATCATTTTAAAGGAAATTACTTTGGCAGGCTTGACATTTGTATGGATAGCCGATGACTGAAAGGAAGGGATCCAGATCACGTCAGAAATATTTCACCACCACAGAACACAGTGGTTTGCAGAAAACAAAATTCAATAGCACAGTAAAGCTGTCTGCCCACCCTTCTGAGCTGCAGGAACATAGTGTCCTAGGACCATGTCATTGGTGTAAACAAATGAAGAGAGGACTCCAGGGTGGGTGTGAGGAGGTCTGGGTTCAGCCCCAGCTCCACCCATTCACTACTGGTCACCATTGCACGGAGGCCATTTCATCTTGCTTGGCTTTGGTGTTGTTGGGCTGTTGATTCCGCTTGAGTGTTGATGAAAGTCTTTCCATTTCGCTAGAAAGCATGTACACACACAAAGAGCGTTTTTCACACAGGGAAAGGCTTGGTGGATCACTGGAAGCCCACTGAGTCCAGCCTGGTAGCAGAGAGGGTAGCAGATTATGGGTACTGGATTTGCTTATCTATGAATAAAACGAAATCATCCCTGTAGGGCAGTGTATTGTCTACAGAGGATAAAGGCAAAACCCTTATTCCTAAGAGTGGCCCATTTTATGAGTGGGGGCAAGGTCTTTGCCTATTAAAAGCAAATAAAGTCGTAAGCATGAATGTCTACACGAGTGTTCAGAGAAAGAAAGCCTTTCTCAGGGTTTATATAGTGGAGGGAATCTGCCCACATCTAGGGTCTCCACCTTGACAGATGTAGTCTAAGCCATTATGTCATCACCCAAGTCATCCGTGTTAGCTGTAGATAGGCAGGAAGTGCGGGTTTTAAGGCGGTTCTGATACTCATGCCCCCTATAATTTAAACACCAAGAGAGAGCCATTTTTGATCGTTTGATGTGCCACTGAGAGGTTTGGTTTTTGGGTGCATGCGCTCATGTAGGAACGTCTCCCATTTCCTCAGTGTTTGTCTAAAATGTATAATGCTCTTGCCCTTGGCTTAGGTGTGCAAGTCTGTGAAAGTCCAGGAAGCAATGGGACTCAAATACATTTCCCTCAAGGCTGGGACACAGGCATTATATGAATATTATCATAATCTGTAATTGTAACTATGTCATGTGACACTCACACATGCAGTTGGAGCCATGCTCATTGTGCTGTGTCATCGTCTGTATTGTGTATGAACTTTCTCCACCTCCCCGACGGTGTTTATCAGCTCTGAGCTGTAGAACCTATTGACACACAGCGAGTTTTTGTGTCTGTAGCTAGCTGGGGCTGATTCATCAGGCCGGTCCTGACCTATCTTGGCACCCATTGGCTCTCACTTGGTCTAAGATGCCATAGCTGACTTGAGTGGGTTCTCACGGTGATGGCTAAGGCATAGGCATAGAAATTGAGCTACCTAGATGCTTTCTCAAGCCTTGTGGTATGGTAAGTCTGCTAACAAGTCACATGGCCATGCCTAGGTGGGAGGTGACCACACCTCTACAGTGTGGCATGGTCAAAGAAGTACATGTAGGGAAGGGCGAAGAATGCAGTCTGTCTGCCGCAGACAGTCTCTAGTCTGTGCCTGTAGACGTGAGACAAGGTATGTGTTGGCAAAGGTGTAGAGTGGTACCTGGTGTTTAGGTCAAAGATGCTGGAGAGAGGGAAGTAAGTCCCTGATAAAGTATCCCCCTGTGAGGCTGTCTGGGGGGGGGGTGATGGAAGGGAAGGGATGATTGAGGCTGGCTGTGGGGGGATGGAAGGGAAGGGATGATTGAGGCTGGCTGTGGGGGGATGGAAGGGAAGGGGTGACTGAGGCTGGCTGTGGGGGGATGGAAGGGAAGGGGTGACAGGCTGGCTGTGGGGGGATGGAAGGGAAGGGGTGACAGGCTGGCTGTGGGGAGGATGGAAGGGAAGGGGTGACTGAGGCTGGCTGTGGGGGGCATGGAAGGGAAGGGGTGACAGGCTGGCTGTGGGGGGATGGAAGGGAAGGGGTGACTGAGGCTGGCTGTGGGGGGGCAGAAGGGAAGGGGTGACAGGCTGGCTGTGGGGAGGATGGAAGGGAAGGGGTGACTGAGGCTGGCTGGGGGGGGGCAGAAGGGAAGGGGTGACTGAGGCTGGCTGCCCAGGGGGTGGGGCGGAAGGGAAATGATGACTCAGACTGTCAGATCTATTAGTGTGACTTTCTTGAATTGGATAAAATTGGATGCTGGACACTCTGCCAAGTGCTTTATACTATGGCATCCTCAGAAGAATCTTATTTCCCCTTTTTACAGAGCAGGAAGCAGAGGTGTGGCCTGTCAGAGGGCACACAGCAGGGCTGAGCTGTCAGTGCACACAGTCTGTCTCTTGAGACTGTGCTTCCCCAGGATTCCAGGAGTCACCCCCTTAACAGAAGGCATCATTGAGGGAATTTTCTGAGTTTCTATTACAACTGATGGGAGAGAAGAGGGACAGAGAGGATGGCAGATGGCTGAGCCCACTAGTTACAGGAGCGGTGGGTACTGTCTCAGGGTTGGGAGCTTCCTGAGCATCGTATTGTAGGGGCAGGTTCAAGCAGCCACGCTTGAGATGAGCAGGATGCGTGTTAGACTCTTAGGTGTCCACGGACTGACTGGAAAGAAAGACTGAGGTAGAATTTTCCACACTAAAGAAGATAAAGATGGAGGAGTGGGAAAAACCAATAGAAAGACAGTCAAGGAGAGTTCGTCAGCTAAGACTTCAGAGGGCTGCTTTACTGGAGCTGTGGAAGAATAGGCTGTGGAAGCAACCGGAAGACAGGAGATGGGACCTGGTCTAGAGCCCATCTTCAGGGAGCCCCTGGTGGGTAGTCAAGGCCAGGAGGCCTATGGGAAGGTGGATCCTCTGCAATCCTCCATGGTTTGATGAATAGAAGGGGAGCCTGTGGGCATCACTGAGTTCAGAGAAGGGCTAGTTCAAGGCGCAAGTCTTGTGAGACAGGAAGCGGTGGAAACCGAACTAACAATGGAGGAAGGAACTTAACATACATGGGCAGTGGCCGGGGTGGAGCAGGGAAGCTGTGCAGAGGACTACAGGTGACTGGCACAGCAGCAAGATCAGCGCCCTTCAGACCCAGGAGGGGAGCCACAGGGCCTTTAGGGACTAAACTCACCCCTGCCCTGACAAGATAGACTGTTCCCTTTAATGAGGCTGCCATCATGGCCAGCGCCTTCTGGTTCTTCAGCCTCATCCAGTTTCATCATCCTGAATAACCTTAGCTCTGCCCATCTGACCTGCAGGATTTGTCCTGTATCTCGCACCTGCTACCTGGCTTGCGTCCAGAGCATTAAAATCTGGCTTCTCTCCTGTACTCCTCCTCTGGAAGGTGCCATGGCCTCCACCCTGACACCATGCCCGGCACACTGTAGGGGCTCAGCACAGGGTGTGAGCACCGTTGTGTGCTGACAGGAGCCCTGCTACTGTAGACATTTCCAACATGCATGCGTGTGTGCCTCGCTGGAAGCTCGCCCTGCTCCTTCATGGCGCGTTCCAGGACAACTGCTGTGTTTTTCAAGCCTGACCACCTGTCTCCTGCCCCACTGTCCCTCGTTCCCTATTTAAAAATGGAAATAGAACAGGCAGAGCGGACCTCACAAGGACCTCTCCCTTAGACAAATAGCCGATCTTTCTATTAAAATGGTAATTTCCTTTGTTTAAAAAAGGCAGATGTGGTCAAATTAAGCTAATCTAATTTGCAGTTTTTCATTAAAAATATATACGAGTTAGGCTGGGAGGCTGTTCTGGTCCCAGGGGCCATTGCCAGTGTTCACGGGCACAGGAACAAATGTCCTTTATCTCCTTATAGACACATACGCTTTCCAGGCAGGACCGCTTCCTCACATTGACTTCTGCCTGACCTTGTTTTCAACCACAGGGGACTTTTATCTGCAGGCTTGCCTTGTATTATGCCCCCTTTATTAAATAGAAAATCCCCAAAGTACCTCCCAGTTGCCAAGTCCCATACAGAGGAGAAGAGAAAGGGTCTCCTTTAATGGGGATACAGGACAAAACTTGGGAATTTTATTATGAGATAAGGACAGTGTAAGACCTGCCCATAGCTAGATGGTGTAGCAGCCCCTCCTCTATCCATGGGCCGGGTGGACAGTGCACATAGGACATTAGTGGCAGTGTGGGAAGGGGCTGTAGGTTTCTCATTGTTGAGGGGGCTCCCTGGATAGTCTCATATACCATAATTCGATATCATTGGTATCAGCTGAAGCCTGTATGTCCCCATTCAGACTTACACAAAGACTCACATACCCTTGGCAGTAAAGTCATTTGAACTAAGCGGTGGGGCTCCTGAGACCATGTGGTCAACTGGGTCTCCTCCTATGTTCCACCCGCAAGGGACATGATTCACATACTTTTCCTTAGAGGTTTTGGCATCTCGGAGACCTGGATTTGGGCATGGCTTTCTACCGTTGACAACTTTGTGGCTCCCAGCCTGTGAAGCGGTGTGATGCTCTGTTGAGCATGGATGGAGCTAAACTCGGTGCACAGCGTTCGTTAGAAAATGAGGGCTTTTACCATCTCCGCTAGCTATAGACTCCCTGTCCTAGGCTGGGATCGTTTAATTCATGTTTTGTTTCAGAGTCCTCGCAGTGCTATTTCAAACCTTGTAGGGGGGATGTATTTTTATTCACTGTGGTGTCAGAGAAAGCCAGGGCAGTATGAGATTATGGGTTTAAGTGTGTGGGGTCCACAAAGGCAGAGAGTGTCCCTCAGAGGCCTGGACATAGAAACCTATAAAGAACTTACAGGAACCAAAGTATTCTTGTAATTCCAGAAGACTCGGGCCCTTCCTGGAGTCTCATGTGATTGTAGACCTTATGGGAGGGAGGTAGAATGTGCGCTCTGGAACTGTTTATTTGGGTTGTCACTCACCAGCCTGCAGGACGCATCTCTCAGGAAGAGTGGGCAGTATCTGCACGCGTCCTTGCCGCATCCTGTCTGGTTGGGCGTTAGAATAGACTCTAGGCGCTCCACGGTAGCTGTCCCGAATTATGCTGGTTTCAGCTAAACGCGGCGTATGGCAAGAGCATAGTCGGCACCGAATCCTCTCCCTCAGCCCTTTCCCCATCAGTCAAAGCAGTGAGCGTTGGCAAGGCTTCCGGATGGATTTTCTTTCTCTTTTAAATGTTTGTCTAAAATTAATTTTGACTGTTTTGAAGAGGCTGAGAATAGAAGCAAGATCTTAAAGAGCAGAGTCTGCGGCCTCAGCAAGGTGTTGAAAGCTTCAAGTTCAGTGTGATCTATTTGAGTGCTGAACCCAGATGGAAACCAGAGTCGCATCTAGGGAGAGCTACAGCAGGAGAGTAGCCATCTATTCCGGTGAACAGAACTTGCCAGGGCTGTAAATGTCAACATGCACTTCCCAGGCAGGGCATGACATAGGTGCTGATGGATCCACATACTGCGGGCGTTTGGCTGCACATCATAGACACTGTGGTTTTTATTAAAGAGTTCTGTGACCTTGATGTTGTGCGACAGACACCTTGTGAAGTCAACAACAGCTCGCCTCATGCCCTCTACCCCCAGAGATAGCTTCAAAATGTGCAGGGTGAATTTGGCTCTCCATCAGAAAGACCCCTGGCGCACCATGTGGTGGTGGTGTTTGTGTGCTTTCAGTTGGCATCTGATAGACTGCTGACACCAGACTGTGGTTCTCATCCCCATAGGCTGCAGGCACCCTGAGGGACTGAGGCTTTTGTTCTCCCTGTTATGTTCTTACTGCCTCCCCCAGGCCCGGAGCTGGAGCTTCATACACACCTGCTGCTTGCATAAACAACCCCTTCCTGCTGTTGGGTTAATACTGTGACTATTTCTCGGTGTCTTCTGACAAAAGCTTTTGGTGTATCAACTCTTTTCCCTGAAGTGGACCTTTTCCTGGTGCTGAGTGGACTGAGTGGGACCACCTGGTGTGAGTGACAGCCTGGATTCTGTTCTCAGCAGTATCTCTTTCTCTATGTGAGTGCTAACCATCACTGGGAGAACGTGAGTCCCATTGTATCTCATCCTCAAAATTAGGGGCTACAAACTGTTGAGAGGCTTCCCTTTGCTCTCTCCTTCTCCTATCATCTCTCCATCCATCCATCCATCCATCCATCCATCCATCCATCCATCCATCCATGCATGCATCCATCCATCCGTATATCTATATAACCTCCCATATATCTATCTGAATGGGGAGGTCTCACAATGTATCTCAGGCTGATAGTGAACTCTTGGACTCAAGCATTCTCCCACTCTCAGCCCTCTGTATAGGTATTCTATAGGTGGTATCACCCTGCCCAACTTAGACTGTTTTCTGTATAGGCATTCTATAGGTGGTATCACCCTGCCCAACTTTGACTGTTTTCTGTGTAGGTATTCTATAGGTGGTATCACCCTGCCCAACTTAGACTGTTTTCTGTATAAGTATTCTATAGGTGGTATCACCCTGCCCAACTTAGACTGTTTTCTGTATAGGTATTCTATAGGTGGTATCACCCTGCCCAACTTAGACTGTTTTCTGTATAGGTATTCTATAGGTGGTATCACCCTGCCCAACTT
Source organism: Microtus pennsylvanicus (assembly GCF_037038515.1). Taxonomy (NCBI): domain Eukaryota; kingdom Metazoa; phylum Chordata; class Mammalia; order Rodentia; family Cricetidae; genus Microtus; species Microtus pennsylvanicus. The sequence continues at coordinate 76,300,849 of NC_134582.1, forward strand.
AGACTGTTTTTAAAAGCAGTTTCAAGTTCACAGCAAAATTGAGAAGTTACAGAGACCTTTCTAGATACCCCTATGCATGTTCAACTTCTCTACTATCAACTCTTTTCACCAGAGCGCTATATTTGTTAAGTCAAGGATCTTACCCTCAAACATTGCATTATCACCCACGACCCATTGTAAGTTTGCATAAATGATGATATAGCTAGCCTCACACCATTGTGGCCAGTGGCTTTATTTACCCTAGAAGTCTCTGCACTGTGTGTGTTCATCCCATTCCACATTCTGACATCTGATAGCCGCTGAGCATCTTAATGTTTCCATGGTTTTAACTTCCAGAACATTAGAGACTGGAATCACATGGCATGGACTTTTCAGATCAACTTCTGCCATGTACTAGTAAGTGCTTGTGTTTCCTTTGGGTCTTTGCTTGATCTCACAGCTGATTTCTTTTTGGTAATAAATAACACTCCATTGTCTGGACGTTGCTGCCTCACTTCATACCCATGAAAGATGTCTTGATTGCTTCCGAGTTCTGAGAATTACAAATAGCATTGTAATCACTGGGAGGAGTTGTGACTAGAAGCTTTCAGCCCCTGTGGAAGATGCAAGGAGAGGCAGCTGGAAGGTACGGCAAGAGTCTGCTGAGTTTCGTAAGGGACCACCGAGCTGTCTGCAAAAGTGGCTTTATGTGCTCTTCCACCAGCAATGGGCAAAAGGAACTATTTTCTCACTAGTGTTTTGTGGCATTGCTGTTTGGGACTTTGGCCATTCTTGTACATGTAGAACACTATCTCATTAGAGTTTTTATCTACCTTCTCGCAGGTTTGGGGCATCTGATGTCTTTCCATTGGGTTATTTGGCTCAGTATGTCTTCCTTGATATTTGTTCAGAATCTTGGTCTACTTATTTTATGGGTTATTTCTAACTGTTGAGTTTTAATATGTATTTCAAATAATAAAAATATTTTGTGTATTTCAAATAAATAAAGACGTATATGAATATTTTTCCCATTCAGTGGCTTATCTTTTCATTTTATTAGCAGTGTCTTTTACAAAAAAAGCAAGGTTTTAATTAAGTCCAGTTTAATCAGATCTTTCCTTCATGGGCTATGCATACATTTTATCCTTTGTCATTGGATAAGAGTTTTACTGTTTTAATTTCTGACTCATTCAGTGTTCAGCTTTGAGTTAATTGTGCCCAGGATATAACGTCTTCATCTGGATTTCCCTCCTCCCTTTCTCCTCCCCTTCCATCCCCTCCTTGTTCCCCTCTCCTCTCTCAGACATCTAATTCTCTGAGTACCATTTCTGGAAAGGGCTGCATTTTCTTCCTCTGTTTCTTTTTAAATATGTTGGACTCTCCTCGTGCAAGTGTTTCTGGGTTTCCTGTTCTCTGTTGTGTTGATGACCATAGTTTCACAGTTGGTCTATTCCTATAAAGAGACACCATGACCATGGCAACTCTTATAAAGGGAAACAATTTAATTGGGACTGGCTTACAGGTTCAGAGGTTTAGTCCATTGTCACCATGGTAGGAAGCATGGAAGAATACAGGCAAGCATGGTGCTGGAGAAGAATCCGAGAGTTCTATATGTGAATCAGCAGGCAGTGGGAAGAGACACTGGTCCTGGCTTAAGCATCTGAAACCTCAAAACACAGTGACACATTTCCTCCAACAAGGCTACTCTTACTCCAGCAAGGCCACACTTCCTAATAGTGCCACTTCCTCTGAGTCTATGAGGCCATTTTCCTTGAAACCACCACAGTCATGTAGCTGGTTAATGTCTGCTTGTTAGAGTTTTTCTCTTGTAATATTGTTTAAATATTAGCTCTCATGTGTCTTTTGCCCACTCACCCCCATGAAAACTTTGGGTGTCAGTATACATGAAAATATTCTGTATTTGCCTGGGATTCTGTTGTGACTATAGATCAAGCTAGACTTAGTTCACCCCTTCACAGTATTTGCTTCCTATCCATGAACATGGAACGTCTCTTGGTTTGTCAGTTTTCCTTTAAACTTTTCATTGAGGCTGTATAGTTTTCTTCATACAAATTTTTTGTGTAATTTTTGATTTATCTGATATCATTATAGATGCTGATATAAATGCTTTTGTGTTGTTTATAATTTCAATTTCTATATGTCCATTTCTGGTATATATGATTACGATTGTGTTTCATTTAATCGTATCCTTATATTCTGTAACTTTCTATAATTGCTTATTAACTACCACCTGTTTTTCCAAATAAGATTGTTTTGGAACACAGCCATATTCACTTATGTTTATGGGTTTTCTATGGTGATTCCTAACACTGTGACTGAAAAACTGAGCAACTTTGGCAGAGAACATATGGTTCAGAAAGCCTAAACCAGTTGTCACATAGCCCTTTACAGAACCGTTGGCATGGTAGGTGCCTGGCATGATATGTGTTGGGTGACTGCATGAAGAATGGGTGAAGAATGGGTGATGGAAGTGCTTTATCAGCCTGCACACGGCATGTTCATTCTTTGGCTTTTGGGGGAGGTGATGTGGTAAACTCAGATGCAGCCATGTGTCTGAGGGATGTGGATGGCTCAGCATGCTCCACTGCCTCCATGGGTTTCCGAGGAGCAGTGGTTGGCAGTGCTGCTAGGTTTGGTCACGAGACATTTAATGAGCAAACGGTCACTGAGTAGCACCCAGAGTCATAATTCTCTTTAGGGAACAGGTGCTGTTTTCTCTTTGGTGCTGGATGTTCATTTCCTGAACTGCCCATGAGTAGCTTATGGAGGAAGACTGGAATTAGGTCGCCATAACTGAGGAACTCAAGGTCCTCTCAGAAGCTAGAAGAATTAAATGTTAATTTTTCTCTAAGGCCTTTGGATGGGGAGTAGCTCTGCTGGATACCTTGAGTTTGGACTTCTGGCCTCCAGAAGGTTATAAAAATAAAGCGGAATGTGCTGCCTGCTGCCTATTTAGTGTATCAGCTGCAAGAAACCAATGTAGATGCAACTATTATCCCACTGGGGGTGAGCCAAGGTGGCTCTACTCTCAGTTCTAAGTGGATGTTTGTGCTTCCCCCAGAGACATCATCCTTAACCATAAGGGGTCTCTTGCAGGTGGATTCCCTCACAGGGAGATTGTTGCACGCATGTCCCTGCTGGGCTTCTAGCCCCTATTCATCACTCTTGGGCCCCAGATGGAACCTGTTTGGCTTGTGTCAGCTGAAACCTTGGAGACTGGTCCAAGAAAATGGGTTTGCTAATGATCAGTGCAGAGAGAGCTGGTCTGGGCCTCCAGGAGCTTCGGTTGGCTGTGACTTAGATTCCCCAGTATGTCATGCCTATCTAGTCAGTGGCCACTCACATTGTGTCAAGCTTGTGCTGCTACCTTCTTCATTCTTAGACTATTGTGTGGGGAGACAAGCATCTCTTCAACCCAGTTGGGTACCAGTGACCGCCCATAGAAATCACTCCATCAGGCTTAGTCTAGTGAACCAGCAGGTTCATTAGGGTTCCTCACAGCAGTGTGGATGGTTCATATGCAGCTGTATCACTGAGAGCCACCCCATAGTATGTGAAGACCCGGGAAATCTACATTCCCCAGATCCAGCGGAACTTGCCAGTTAGGCCATTCCATAGGTCGAATGTCTTCTCAGTGCTTCTATAACCTTGGAGGGCATTGTGGGAGGTAGGGATTGGGTTGTGGAGGGAGGGGAGTAGGTGGGGTGAATCTTACAAGTTTCAGAAGCTTATTAAGCTTTGTAAGGTATTTTTACTTCCCAGACTCTTGAGGAATGCCCCCTCCTGAAGAATGTTTTGGTTTAGAAGACACTGCTAGAAAAACTGTGCTGTGCATTTTAGGCTCTAGGGGCTGAGGCTCGGAAAGGGAGGAGCCTCCCTGACTGGACTGAACTTCAAAGCCTGCCTTTCACCTTCTATCAGTGAATACGTGTCTGCATATGTAGGGCAAGGTGTGTTTGCTGAGAGCTACTCCCGTTCCTGTGGAGCCCGAATACACCCTTTCGGAAGGATGATGAATGGTTGATGATTGATGAGGGTCAGGTTGGCTAGAAGAAACAGAGAAGGTGCTCCAGAGCCGGCTGTGGAGATGACAGAAGCTTCCTCTGGTGAAGTTCTGTCATGTACCAGGCACTGAGGTGGTGTCGGAGGTCCTTCTTTATATTGTTGCTTTTATTGGTTAATGAATAAAGAAACTGCTTTGGACTGTGATAGGGCAGAATAAAGCTAGGTGGGAAAACTAAACTGAATGTTGGGAGAAAGTAGACAGAGTCAGTAAGAAGCCATGTAGCTGCTGCAGGGGACAGACACTTTCACTGGAACCATCCGAAATTTTGCCAGTAGGCCATGACCTCATAGTGATGTACAGATTAATGGAGATGGATATAAGATCTAGCTAGGAATACGCTTAAGCTATTGGCCAAACAATATTGCAAATAATATAGTTTCTGTGTGATTATTTCGGGTCTGAGCAGCCAAGAACGAATGAACGAATGAACTGAGGGAAGAAGTTTGCCTGGTTTTATTAAGCATCACTACAGTTCTTTGAGATAAGTTACTGTGCTCCCAGTTTACAGATGGGAAAAAGGAGTTAGGCTTATGTCAGAGCTGAGAACTCACAGAAAGTAGACAGTACTGGGATTAGAACACAGGAACTTTTGGATTAAAACAAAGATTTATTTCACGTGTATGGATGTGTTCACTCATTGCATGTATGTGAACCACGTGCATGTAGGTACCCACAGAGCTCAGAAGAGGGCACCAGATTCCCCTGGACTAGAGCTGTGGTGGTTATGAGCCACCCAATGTGGGTTTCAAGGACTGAACCCAGATGCAAGGCAGCAGTTGCTCTTGACTGCTAAGCCATCTCTCCAGCTTCCTTTTCTGATGTCTAAGCCATATGTTAAATCACTGTCTGTGAGGGATGATTACAATGAGATTTTTATCTCGGCGAGTGCAAAGCCAAACCATGGCCAGGTAAGACAGGAAAGAGCCAAGAGCCAAGGAAGCTTTGTTACCTCTGCAGGGAAGGAGAACGCGAGGCTCCTGTCCAGAGTGTGCTCTCCCACACAAAGGTGGCATGGGGGTTTCCCTCCAAGGCCTGTACCTGCTCACATCCTAAGCATGCTCAGTTTAAGGTGATAATCGATAAAGAAAAAAAAAGTAGACACATTTTGGGGGGTGGGGTTTAGCTCAAAGTCTCAGAGCGTGTGTGAAAGTGAAGGACTGGAATGCCTTGGGCATGCTCAGCTAGAACCATGAAGCTTCAGCTGGGAACAAAGGAAAGGGTGTTCTGAAGGTGCCTTAAGGCAGGAGGCTGCCCATGAAGGTGCCTGTTGCTCAGTCACTAACAGCAACTGGCATGGGCTCAGTCAACCTGACGTAAGAGCTCTGCCCCCTCATGTGTTCTCTTAAGGGGATTCAAGCTGCTTCCTCCCCTGGGCGGTGCTGCCTGCCCCTTCTCAGGCTGTCTCTCTAACGCCTTGTTTAGAGGCTCACATAAACACATAGTAGCATATTAAACACCCCAGATCATCCCATCCCCTAGTATCTTTATATTAAATAGAAATGAACCTAGCCCCCCTCACTGAAGGTGTCTGGCTGTGCAGCAGCACCAAGTGTTGAGTTACAACTGTTCTTATCTATGGGTGTCTAATTGCCTCCTCACACCTCTACCCCTGCCTCTCACACCTCTACCCCTGCCTCTGCTGTGAGTGAAGGCCTGCGGGCACATTGTTCTTGCCTGGAGCCTGAATAACCATGCGGCATTTACTCCGCCTGGCTGTTGGTCCGGTGAGTTGATTCAGTGTGGGTCTAAGGTGTGTGCATAGTGACTCTTATAGAGAGAGAAAATGAGAATGATGAATGCCTGCAAAGCTCTTCCCCGACGTTCTAATTCTTCCCCACTAAGTGGGAAAGTGGCAGTATTTATTTGGATGATTCGGCCTGTGGCGGGGAATCGGTGTTAGTATCGCCACCACTAGCGCTTGTGAATTGATCCACCGCTGATCTCGGCATTACCCGAAAGACTGGTTCATTAGAACTTTAGAAAAAGAAGGCAGTCCTAACTGTACTGGCCCCATGGTTTCTGCTGTCATCTCAGTCCTGGCTAGTGACATAAGTACCAGCTTGGCCAGCCATAGCTTGGCTTCTCCGGAGAGATTTGCATATTCAAATGAGAGGCTGACTTATTGTATAATTTAAGGCTGTGAAGCTGAAGAAAGTGGTGAAGTTTAGAAATCATTGGCTTGACTCCTTTGATTTCCCCCAACACTCCTGGACAGGGTTTCTCAGTGTAGCTCCGGCTGTCCCAGAACCCTTTCTGTAGACCAGGCTGTCCCGGAAGTCACAGAGATCTGCCTGCCTCTGCCTCCTGAGTGCTGGGGTTAAGGTTTGTGCCACCACCACACAGTGGCTCACCAGATTTTTAAGTGACACCCAAATCCTCCTGGTGGGCTGAGATGCCCCGAGAAGAAGGTGTGGTGAGGTTGTGGGCGATGGTGGTGGGGTTTGACGAGACCCTCTCACTAAATCAGTGGCCACCCCACATGAAACTCTCCCGGTTTTTGTTAGTACCACAAGATGCTTCAGATGCTTCTCTGTGTGTTCCTCAGGATATTGTTTTTGGCAGTAAAGATAAATGTGTATGTGTTTGATCTCTCTTGTGTTTGAAGGAGATTAAAATAGATTAGTTATGATGAAACTGTTCAAACAGTGAATCTGTCTGTCTTGATGGAAAGCCAGGAGGAACTTCCATTCTAGTGGCTTCAAAACACGATCCTGACATTATCAGTCCTGAGGCAGGGATGGAATGACGAATGCTTCTGCTACCCACATCTACACAGCATCCTTCCTGTCCTGCATCCATGCCTCTGAGGTTGGTGCTGATGTTCAGGTCTCTTTTAGGCTCTTAGATGTGGAAGCTTGCTTGAGCTCCTGCAGAAAACCAGGATATACTGCAGGCCTATGGGGGAGAAACAGGCTTAGAAAATAACACCATTTGTAGGAAAGCCATACCTTACCACTGGCCTAGCTGAGCCTGAGAGCAGCTGTGATTATTCCGAGGCATGGCTACATGGGCAACTCAGAGGGCATCAGGGGCATGGCTCCATGGGCATCTCAGAGGGCATCGGGGCATGGCTCTCCACGGGCATCTCAGAGGGCATCAGGGGCATGGCTACATGGGCAACTCAGAGGGCATCATGGACATGGCTCCATGGGCATCTCAGAGGGCAGCAGGGGCATGGCTCCATGGGCATCTCGGAGGGCAGCAGGGGCGTGGCCCCATGGGCATCTCAGAGGGCAGCAGGGGAGTGGCCCCGTGGGCATCTCAGAGGATAGCAGAGGGCAGCAGGGTGTGACTCCATGGGCATCTCAGAGGGCAGCAGGGTGTGACTCCATGGGCATCTCAGAGGGAAGCAGCTTGACTCCCTGGTGCTTTTCTGTCTCTCCATACTTCTCTCTGCCAACTCACCAACTCCTGAGTCCATCTCCTGCTCCTTTAATATCTGCCCAGTTACCTTGAGGACTTAAGTTGCTGTCTAGTCTACTGAGAACAGCTTTCCCCTTAGGCCCTGAGCCCTGGCCTCACAATAAATCTTAGAGGGACAGCCTAATTCAGACACCCTGACCTGTGGTCCTGAATCCCATTGAGGTGACTTGTTCAGAAAAGGCTGTCAGAATGGCTGCTTGTAGCTTCCGCGGTTCCCCTCTGGCTCAGGTGGGGACTCTGATTTCATTTTTCTGAGAGGCTTTTGTGTTCCCAAATGATTCCCCCTCAGAGACAGAAGGTGCCCATCTGCACGTGGGGCAGAGTGTTGCCACCTAACTTACCCTTTGGCCTGCACTCTGATCCCCACTTGTCCCCTGTGATCCCATCTGTGTCCACAGTTCAGTAGACCCACGTCTCTCTTCCTCCACCACAAGAGCCCCCGTGTCTGTGGACATCACAGGCTGTGCCTCCTTCAGGCAGCAATGGGCTGAGGGGCGGGGTGGGGGCAGGGTCCTTGTGCTCCTTCTTCCAGCTTGGCTTCCTGGTTTCCATTAGGTCTCGCCTTATTCCTTTCAACCCTGACTAACTTCTCTGTAGGATCCAGCCCCACTTTCTGTTCTGATTTTTGGCCACGGCGATGATGTTGGAATCTGTCCATGATGTCAGGGGCTTTGCGTGAACGCACTGTGGGAGAATCCTGAATTCTGCTCCAGCTGGTGGCCATGCAGAAGCATAAGTAGCTGCCCTCCTCCCACGGCTAATTTGTCAGCTTATTTAATTGCTTATGTCTTGCCTCGTTCCAGAAACTTAATTTATCATTCCACAAGTAATACACGTTCTTTGTAGGAAATTAAAAAAAAAAAGTAGCAGGAACGAATTGTTCCTTGGTACTTGGAAAGTAAGACATCACACTTTGAAATGACTTCCCTAAAGTCACCCCAACTCTAAGCAGAACTTGTTGGCATAGACGAGAAGCCTAGATTCAGCTGTTCTTCAGGGGCCATGCTGTGGGGAGGGCCCGAAAGACTCAGGCGGATGGATGAAGGTTCGGAGCTCCGTGGGAGCCAGGCTCCTCCCACTCTCGGGGCCAGAGCTCACTCCTGCACAACCCCCACATGAATGTGGCTGAGGCCATTTCTTTTTTTTTCTTTTTTTTTGTTGATAAAAGGAGAATAAAGAAAAGAAAAAAAAACAGATTTCCACCTCCTCCCAGCCTCCCATTTCCCTCCCCCTCCTCCCACTCTTCTCCCCTTCCTCCCACTTTTCTCCCCCTCCTCCCACCCCTCTCCCCTTCCCCCCACTACTCTCCCCCTCCCTCTCCAGTCCAAAGAGCAGTCAGGGTTCCCTGCCCTGTGGTAAGTCCTAGGTCCTCCCCCCTCCGTCCATATCTAGGAAGGTGAACATCCAAACTGGCTAGGCTCCCACCAAGCCAGCACTTTGCGTAGGATCAAAACCGCGTGCCATTGTCCTTGGTGTCTCATCCGCCCTCATTGTTCGCCATGTTCAGAGAGTCCAGTTTTATCCCATGCTTTTTTGGTAACAGTCCAGCTGGCCTTGGTGAGCTCCCAGTAGATCAGCTCCACTGTCTCAGTGGGTGGGTGCACCCCTCGTGGTCCCGAATTCTTTGCTCATGTTCTCCCTCCTTCTGCTCCTCATTGGGACCTTGGGAGCTCAGTCCTTGACTACTCATCTAGACCCTTCACCTCTCTGCTCTGGTTAAATTTTCTTATTGGACCAAGGCATTGGAGTCAGGCTTACCTGTTGTCAGCCATTCCTCCCCTAGTTAGTCTTGTATGGTGTAAAGAGAGCCTGACCCTCAGAAGCTCAAAGCCGGTCCCCAACATAGGAGGAGGACAGTGACATCTTACTATGACTCTGTAGCAAAAGAAAGTGCAGAGAGGCTCTGGGAAGACCTCGGTGGCCCTCTCAGCTGCAGGTTCACAGAAAGAATGCACAGCCCTGCCACATGCAGCTGCCCATACCTTGTTGGCAGGGTGCACCTAATAGGTAGGTCAGCTCAAAGAGATTCAGGGTGCTGAAGGAGGTAGGAAAGAAACTGACACCTGTGGGGAGAGGGGTCTCAAGATGGGGTGGCTCTGGGATTACATGGCCTTTAAGTTGTGATTTTTCTTTCCTTGGCTCTTGAAGAGAGGTTGGGAAGAAGGGCTCTTTCAAAGGCGTGGGAGAGAGAAGCCTATTTGCATGGGGGTCCAATTTCTTCTTTAAAAGTCCACCTTCCAACCCCTGGGAGTTCTGCTGGCTGAGGACTTTGTAATGGCTCAACCGTCATTCAGACCAGAGTGTGACTGTGGTCCAGCCAAGCACTCATTGCTCCTGTGCCCCTTGCATGGAACCCTGCCAATGGCAGTGAGCCAAGCTCTGCCCCTGCCTGTGCTGCTTGCCAGGCAAGATTCACTTTCGTTAGGTGGGAAGTGCAGATGGGAGAGGCCGCCAGTGGATGACAGTGGCCCAGGGTCACTTGCAATCCTTTCTGCAGGACTTCGGGTTGCTCACTGGAACTGTAACTGGGTGGGTCCCTGGGCTTTTTCCCCACTAAGTACAGTTTGCTTCCACGCCTGGGAATAATTGGAGGCAAGGGCATACACAATGGTACACGGTGTGGACAGACTGGCGGGCTGTCGGTTTCTTGTTATTGACGCCCACTTTACTCATGCCCTCGGTCATCGAGATAGCGGACGGTTTTATCTCACTCTATGCCTTCGAGATTTCTTTGAGTTTCTTGTGGTATCGTCTCAAAAGGCCCGATGCTCCTAAGTGCAGAGAAAGGGAATATTCTTCTAAGCCCCTCTGAAGTGGCAGGGGTGGCCTCGCTTTGTTCTTTGTAGACATATTTTTCTGTGAATCTCCCAGCGGGGTGGGCTGAGCCGCTGGAGCTCCTGGGTAGCTGTGCACACCTCGATCACGCAGCTGATTCTACTGCCTGCGTGTTTACTGTCATTACTGAGTTTTCTGGTTGGGTGTTTGAATAGCCACTGCCCTTTCTTTATTAAGTACACAAATTATTTGGCGAAGAAATAAGTTTTCAATCATGAAAAAATTATTTGTATTTTTAAATATTTCATCTCTGCATAGAGATATGGAATATCTCTATATCAAACACTGATTTCTTTATTAGTTGATTCTGAGGGGCTTAGAGAGATGGCTGAGTGGTTAAGAGCGCCTACTGATCAATCATGAGACCTGAGTTCATACACCAGTGGCCTTGTGGAGTGGCTCCCAAACACCGTCAACTCCAGCTCCTAGGTATCCGAACCCTGTTCTCGCCTCCATGGGTACCCGCACACACCTTAGGCGTACAATCTTCCTAGACCACACACAGAGACACATGCACATATACACTTAAGTAAGACATCTCAAGAAACCAAACAAGAATCTGGCTTTCTTCCCTAAAAGTAGGGTCCTGGATCAAATAAGATATAGAGGAATTGTTTTCAGGTATTATTTTTCATTTTGATTGAGAATCAATATCCATTCATATACATCATTCATATACAGCTCAGTGAATGTCGACCTCTACATCAGCCCCTGTAACCTTAGCCAGGGCAGCATCTCCCAGCTCCCAGGGCTTCTCCTGCCTCCCCCCTCCCAAGCAGCCCTCTTGCCAAGAACCAGTCTGCTCAGTTCTAGTGTTAAGCAGCACTAACAAAGGACTACCTGGCCCTCTTGTATCCTCTTAGGTGGATTGATTGCCACGGTTTCTCAGTTGTATCGTCAAGGGGTATTTTGCTTCATTGTGACATTTTTGCTTCAAAGCTTGGCATATGAGCTATCTTTTGGTATTGGTTATCATTTATTGCAATGATTTTTGAAAGGTTAATGGGAAATTTCCTATGGAAATCATTCATGGAAATTAGATCCATTAGGAACCGTTACAGCTTAGCGGGTCCCATGGAAGACCCCCCCCCCCCCCAGCAAGGGTGGACCTTGGTGAGGTACTTTGGCACGTGGGTTTAGGCCTGGACTCCCAGTCAGATTCTTCACCCTCACTTTCCTTGCCTCTAAAACAGAGCCCAGAGTGCTTATATTCCCTTTCGGGTTGTAGAAACATGGAGGACGGTGAGCGCTGCAGCCCCTAGTGTTCACGTCCAGCAGACACGGGTGAACAGTGTGGCAGCCGCTCACAGGCTCACAGCTGGTAGGGCTCCTGTCTCTGCAGACCAGGTACTCCCTGGAGCACGGCTGGAGGGCATTAATTCATGCTGGTGACAGGACTTTTTCCCTTCTGTCTCTCCAGTCCCTGTGAGGATCTGAGAGGACAGTCTGTCTGCTGGTATGTCCCCAGCTTCTCCTTGCTAGTACGTGAGCTCTGAAGGCAGGTAGGTCACTTGTCATGACCTGAAACCAAGCTGATCCTCTCCTGGCTGGGAGAACTGTGTGTCCCCAGAGCTCTCTTTCCTGGGCTTGCCTTTCACTGAGTTCCTGGGTTAAGTGGACTGTTGTTTGCCGAATCAAGACCATCTAAGGTCCATCCGTACGTAGGATGCTTCTGTGGCATGGATCCTGAAAATCTAGGAAGACATTAGGATATGAAGAATGGTGGCCCCTTCGGGCTTTTATTTTGCTCTAGCTTCCTGCCAAATTAGCCTTTTGGAACTAGGCCCAGGCTCTTGTGTAGCTGGATAGATTAGGCATCGGCATTGCTGCTGCTCATAACAACAGCAGATAACGTTGATTTAGTGTATTCTGTCCTCCCTGGATGTGCCGTTTAATCTTCACGACAGCTTTGTGGAGAGGGCATGGCTGCTATATTTGCTTGTATGTGATAACCCGTGTGCTGGCATGTCCTCCTTCTGGGCAGAACAGATCTGTTTTTTCTTCTGTCGTTATAAGTAGCTAGAGAATGATGGGCACAATAACCAGGGGTAGCATGACTGGAGGGCTCTAGGAAGAGAACATTTGGGCTCCAAGTGGTTAAATGACCCTCCCAGGGCCATACCATGTTCACAAGCAGAACCAGGTCTAGTGGGTACTGAGGTCCGTGCCCCACTTTACAAGAACTGGGACTGTCCCCTTAGCTCATCATTTGCCTGGAACTGTGGTGATGAGACTGGCATGTTGCAGGACTTGCAACCCAGGTGAACGCAGGTCTGAGCTCGGGCCTCAGCTATCCTCAGGTGGCCTGGTGGTGCACAAGACGTGCCTTGTCTCTTGGTCTGGATTCTCCACGCGTCTGTTGGAATTGGGCCCTATTTCTTCCCCAGACTCTGATGGGGCTGCTGCGAGGATGTTAGCCGGGTAGGAGGAGAGCCTTCCTGGCTCACAGGGCTGTGGATTAATCCTGCATAGAGACCAAGGACTGTCCTTGCTCAGGGACTTTGTATTCTTTATGGTTAAACTCTGGCTGGTTTATTCCCACACTGTGGATTGTGTTAATCTCACAACGGCTTTCCAACCTGTCTTGGTTCTTGGGTCTTCCTTTACTTACGGTAAAATTGGCAACAAGAAATCACCACCATCTCTCATGAGTCAGACTGTGGGTGCAATGAATCCATTCCCGGTCACTCGATTGCCTCTGAAGAAACAATGCAAGCCAGTGACGTGAGACCTGGACCCTCTTTGAGGCTGCTCCTCTCCAGGCCCTCTGCCTAGTGCTTCCCAACTCATTGCTCTGTCTCTGAATAAATATGCATTTACCTGTTCCCATTAGAGGACATGCTATCCATTTCTCCCAGGGCTTACCTTTCCATTTTCTGTATTTTATAATGGAATCCTTCTCCAATAATAACTAATCTGTGAAACATTCACTCTCTTTCTGAAATTTCTGACAGAATTGGACTTTTGGGTGTGTGACAGTCTCAAAACTATCTTCTGACATCAGCTGGGTGCTGTTGAAAACCCGTCCATCTTCTCTTCTTCCCTGTTATCACTCCAGGGTCCCTCCCAGCAGGTTTTAGTGATGGTGTCTTCTCAGGATCATATTTTTAAAGTTAAACAGCAGATATGTCTTTATGCCTTCTTAGTGTGTGGGGTGGGTATGCACGCAGTTCCCGTAAAGAGGGAGACACTTCCATTGCTTGCAGAAGATGGCAGCCTGCAGGGTGTGGGGGTTAATGCAGCAAATCAGACATTGGGGGGGGGGAGCGAGTTGGCTCTGCTGAGTGTGTGGGCCAAGCCACTTTTTTTTCTTCAAACCTCAATCTGATTCAGCAATAATCAGCCACATGCGGCTGCTGAACCCTTAAAAGGAAACTGGCTGGGATATGCCAAGAGCCCAACTCTCCCGGTTTTGAAGTCTCGAAATGAAAGATCATTATATTTAAAAATATTGATGGCATGGTGAAATACACTTGGAGTACGTTGTGTTAAATAAAACGTTGGAATTCCCATTTGTCTTTACTTTTTAGTGTGATGGGTAGGGAATTTAATTACATCCTACAGAGCACACCATTGGTCATGTTATAAGTGACGTATATTTCTTATGAATCGTGCTGGCTTCCGCAGAGGTTAGCAAGAGTCCCTGGGCTCAGACACTCCCCTCTCTAGGTTATCACACATTGTGAAACTGCATGAAGCCAATGGATGAATGATGTCTAATACAACTTTGGTGGGTCTCAGGTGGCTTTAGCCCGTCCTCCTCAGATTCCTATTGAAGGTGGTGATGTAATCTAAGGAGATAAAAACTGTGGTGGTCATGGTTTGGTTGTGGCTTGAGGGGGAGAGATGCCCTTCCTCTGAGAGGATGGATATGATTGTGTTTGTCTGGGGGGGGGTCTCGTATCACAAGTAATCCTGTCTGTGTTTATAATGGGAGGTTATTGGCATAGTTTAGGGTAAATACTGTTGCCCAAAGGGACATCTGCTTCCTGTAAATTGCTCTGTAGACTCCCCGACACTTCGTTTGGCCAGCTGTTTTGAAACCAGTTATAAACAGGTTGTGTATCACATTTGCAAATACATCATGCTGAGCACTTTCTGTGTATTATCTCATGTCCATGATATCCCTCCAGGGGGAAGCACTGGCTTCCACAGTCCATACTGGAGTAGAGCGAGCATTTGCACATGCCGTGTGTCCAAGACGAGGGAATATCACCTTGCATCCAGGGATGTCTGAGCCTGTAGTTACTACATGATCTATTGTGCTTCATTGGGGCCCCAAACAAGACTCTTTTATTTAGGAAACTCACACAAGACAAAGTGAGTATTTTCCAATGTGTGGTGGGCAGCATCTGAAGGTACAAGGAGCCCCTAAAATGGCTGAGAATCTTCAGGTCCAGAGTGAAGAACACAAAGGCCATGTTACAAGACTAGCTATGGATTGGTGTAGGTTTAGTCCTAGGTTCCTCTTGGCCTCAGCCAGGAAGACCAGATAGGATTGTCCCCTTGAACCTAAGTCTTGCCATTAGAAGGGTGTCCTTCAGTTCCAGTGCTGTTAAGACTCTTGATAAATGCATGAACGTACCCAGTGCAGCTTCTAGGAGGCACCTGAGACAAGATTTCTAAATCCCTGGCATTTACCTGGAGACATCTCAAGGCCACGGAACTATAATGACGACATGTGTGAGTAATGGACACTTTCTTCCATTCAGACCTGATGAAAATTTGCTTGTGACTTTGCCACGCTGGCTGAATGCCAGGAAAGATACATGTCACAAGGCTGGGTATTTCTGTTGCCGCGGGACACCGCACAGCACCTTCTTTAATGGGTGAGTGTCACTGACAGGCGCGGGAGTCTTTCAGGGGTGCTGATGCTGTTGAATAAAAGATCTCTATTTAGTGTCCCAGTTATTTCCTCTTTTGCCCCCTTTCAGTCAAAACATGCAAGGTGTATTCCTCACCCCTGACCTCCGATGGCTGTCAGAGTCTTGTTACTGTTTGTTCTCACGACGTTGGCCGCATTTCAAGTCTGGCTGGGAGGGATGTGATTAGGAGGTGGGACATCAACAGACTCGGTCAGCATCAGACTGCCAGATCATGGCATGATGATCAGGTCAGCATTTAATCATAGCCCTAGAGGGGCTGAGTCACACCCCTGCTGTGCAGGAGGAGGTGGGGGAGGAGGGGAGAAGAAGGATAGAATTAAATATTATGTCTGTTCTAAGAGGTAAATTCTGCCAGCCATTTATCCTGGAGGCACCCACAAGAGTAAGCAGGATGGCAAGACATTTCCATAACAGGGCATAGGACTTAGCAGCATACCGGAGGGTTGATAGTTGAGGGTTATGTCTCTGCCCTTAAATACATATGTGGAATTCCTAACCCCAAGTGTGAGGGGATTTGGGTGGGCTTTGGGGAAGTGGTTCCTGTTAGATGAAGTGATCAGGGTGCGTCCATCTTGATGGGATTGCTGTCCTCATCAAAAGAGATATTGAAGAGTTTTCCCTGCTTCTTTTCTGTCTATGTGATGGCATAGTAGGAAGAAGGGAACCATATTCAAGCTATCAAGAGGGCCATCCAAATTGTCCAGCACCACAAGCACAGATTTGCAGTCTCAAACTGTGAGGCAGGCATTCCTGTCGCGTCAGCCATCTGTAACAATCTATAAGATTTTAGTTATGAAAGCCCGCGTTGTCTACATCAATGGTCTACCTGCAGTGGACTGTGCCTGCGGGTTCCTGCTTGCTCGTGTTCTCCAAAGAAAGAGCTCATGGTCTTGCCACTTCTCTATGGATTCCTCACAAGGACATATTTAAAGTAGACTGCGAATGGACATTTTAGGCTGAGGAGACAGTCTGGAGAGAAAGGAGGGATGGAGGAGGATGGGGGAGGCCACATTTATCTGTTCCCTGTCATGTACCTTGTGAGTGAATCTGTCTGAACAGGGAGTCCCAGACAAAGCTCTGCTGAAGCTGGCCATTCTGAAGGCACCCATCCATACAGGGGCAAGGCCTTAGTCTCATCTGGAACAGCCCACGGCAGGGAGGAGCTGGATTGTTCTGCCTCTCCCTCATGTGCCCAGTCAGCACCTGTCTGCTCTCCGGGAGCCAGCCTGGATGGCGAGGACAGAGTTAAAGCTTGGAGTGACAGATTTTTGTAGAGAGCAGCATCTAGGTCATTCCCCCAGCACAAAGAAATGAGGTCCAGAGTACCCAGCTGCCACCAGGCAGGCAGCAGGCCACTTTAATAAGATACAGCGAGATGAATCGGCGAGCTGACCACACAGCCCTCTGCACCACTCAGTCCTGTGCCTAGTGATGTAGGGAGCTGAAGAGACGGTGGGGTCAAGGAGAGGAAGCAGGGACAGTGGGGTCAAGGAGAGAGAGAAGCAAGGTCAGTGGGGTCGAGGAGAAGTAGCAGGGACAGTGACTCAGGGAACTGTTGGTGTGGGGAAGAGCAGCATTATGGCAGGATCCCCCGGGGTCCAGGGGCTTCCAAGCTTTCTCTAGCGATATCTTGACATGTGTGCAGTATGTTCTGCTTGGTAGCCTAGCTGGCTCTGCTTGGAGATATGTAGAGACTTGGTATGTTCTCTCCTGTCTGATTCATCCTCTTGTCTCTGTGTAGCTAGCTCCTTTCTTCTGTCATGTCTCTTGAAACCTTCCACGACCCCCATATGAGGTAATATGTGACCTCTGTTCACTCTGAGGACCCCTTGGGCCTTTCTGTGCTACTTGCTAGTTTTAGCATAAATTCATAAATAGTAGTGTGATTCCCTTCCTTATTTGCTCACCTGGATTATTCTAAACTCATTCTTAGCAGACTACTACCTCTGGGACTGTATAGCATGGGCAGGTT
Source organism: Microtus pennsylvanicus (assembly GCF_037038515.1). NCBI lineage: Eukaryota > Metazoa > Chordata > Mammalia > Rodentia > Cricetidae > Microtus > Microtus pennsylvanicus. Next base: position 76,318,031 of record NC_134582.1, read on the forward strand.
GCTTTCTGTTTTTATCTGTATTTATTTTTATCTTATGTGTTTGCCTGCATGTATGTTTATGTGCCATGTGCATGCAGTGCCTGCCAAGGCCAGAAGAGGGCATTGATTCCCTGGAACTGGTGCTGACTGGTGGTGATTGGGAGTCACCATGGGGGTGCTGAGAATTAAACAAGGGCCTTCTGCAAAAGCTTTCAATGTTCTTAATCTCCGAGGCATCTTTCCAGCCCTGGTTGGATGTCTGAGCAGGAATTTGACTGGGTTATTTCTTCAGGGTCAAGTATTGCTCTCAAGTAGAGTGTGTCGTCATAAGAGGGCACACCGATGACAATGTGTCTGACATCTATTTGGGGGAGGCTTGATGGGGCAGGAGTCTGGGCTTGCAGGGTCCTTATGAGAGGGCTCGACACAGCTGTTGGTGGTTTGTTGAGGCAGCACTGAAGGCAGGAAAGAGTCTGGGCCGAGAAGCGCTATTGGGGTAAACCATGTCCTCATGAAGAACTGTGGACCTATAGAATAGAAGCCGTAGGGAGCCAGAGTCATGTGGGATGGGTCTCGGGGTGTTGTCACATGGCTGGCACCCCACTGTGGGCTGTCAGCTTTTTGACTTCCTGGGGCATATGTCTCCTGTATGGTCATTTATTCTTTTCCAATTAAGCTGTAAACTTTTTATATGAGACTGCGACACCTATTTATCTTATCTTGGGTCAACTGTCCTGTGGGAGGTGCCCTAGAAATATCCAGGGGTGCAATTTTGCCAAACCTCAGCTTTATTTTCTTCCATGCTCTTCTTGCTGACTGGGGCAGCTTTCTCTTTCTGAATGTTGACTGTTTAGGATGCTCAGGCTGAAGGAGGTCTGAGAGGCCATGGCTTTCCCTGGGGCTCATGCATTTTGTACCAGTTGACACCTGGTAACTGGCAGTATTTTACTATGTGTAGCATGGGAGGTAGAGGGCTCACTCAGTGGACAGCTGTGTATGGTGGCTAAGCAGGTGCCCTCCCCTCTGCCATAGATGGGACAATGAGAGTGTCATCCAGGCAATTCCAGCTCCCTGCTTTAACTCATGTGGACAGGTGTCCAGAGAGAGAAGGGTGGAAACATAGGAACCCTCAGACCCAGAGAGTATGTGCGCTCATGCTTTCCCAGGTCTCTGCCCCTTCCTGATGCATGTCACCCTCTCCCTTGTTCAACAAGGTAATCAGATCTTGGCTCTCTTTCTCTCACCCTCTCATTCTCTCTTCCTCTTCCTCCCTCCCTCCCTCCCTCCCTCCCTCCCTCCCTCCCTCCCTCCCTCCCTCCCTCCCTCCACTTCTTTCCTCCTTATACACCACCACTCCTGTCTTATTCAGTGCAGTAAACAGATCTTGGGTCTCTCTCTCCCTCCCCCCCTCTGTCTCTCTCTGTCTCTGTCTCTCTCTCTGTCTCTCTCTGTCTCTCTGTCTCTCTCTCTCTCTCATTCTCTCTCCCTCTCTTTCTTCCCTCCTTATACACCACCACTCCTCTCCCTTATTCATTGAGGTAACCAGAATAAGGTCTGGTGTTTGAAAGTTGCAATCATATGTAGATGGAAGTTTCTGTCCCACCCTGTCCTGTAGCCATTCAGTCTCAAATAAACACACAGAGGCTTATATCAATTATAAACTGTTTAGACCATTGCTCAGGCTGACTACTAACTAGCTCTTACAACTTAAATTAATTCTTACCTATCTTTAGCCATGGGACTTGGTAACTTTTCTCAGTAAGGTATTCTCATCTTGCTTTCTCTGCTTCTGGCTGACAGCTGTGTCTCTGCCTTTCCTCTTCACAGAATTCTCCTAGTCTGGTCACCCTGCCTTTATGTCCTGCCTGGCTACTGGCCAATCAACATTTTATTAATCCAATGAGTGACAGATCTTTTACAGTGTACAAGAGCATTATCCCACAGCTGCCATATGGTTTGGCCGACAGTTGCCACCTGGCTGTCCACAGCACCTGTCCTCTTCCCTCTCATCTTTTCTCAGACCTATACTCTCTTCCCCCTGAATCTGACTTTCCCCAAAGCATCTGGGATGGACTTCCCTGCCCATCTGTTTCCAGCTAGGCATTTGTGTCTCTCCACAGCACTGCATTCAGAGGAGCTAAACTCTTTGGATGAGCAATGGCTTGGTGTCCAGTGGTGTAACTCCCCCACTTTTTGTACTGGAACTGAATGAGACACAGGAGAAGGAATAGAGGACAGGGAAAAACTCAAGCTTTGACCTTCTAGGACAGTTGAGGGAAGGATTTAGGGTACAGGTTTTGGCTAAAACAGGTCCTGCTCCTATCTGGTTCTGTCCTGGTCATTGATAAGCTTGCTTGTATTTCTGTCTTACCTGAAACAGGAAGATGGTAGCATCTTCCTCAGGAGTGTGTTGAAGATGGAACAAGACTCAAGTATCCAGGGGCTGGCACATTGCCTGGTGGTGTGAGCTCGATGGTTGGAGCCATCGGAGGCATTATTTTCCAGCTTACAGATTTTAAGGTTTTATTTGAAAATGTCTAAATTGTCTTGTTTTCCCGATGATACCTTGGGCATTCATAAGGTTGAGAAATACTCTCTTGTCCCTAGAGCCCGGATGAGATTCCTAGAGGGTTTCTGTGGATGTCTTGATGGGTGTTCAGAGCGTCCTCATCTCTGGTTCTGCATGCCTGCTCGCACACTTCAGCTCAGAGCTCTTGTGAGATCCTGGCCCTAGCCTCCTGTGGCACGGGTTGACCCAAGGTCTCAGGAACAGTCCCTGAGGCTGTGCCTCTTCCAGTCCTACCAGAAGTCTGGGGTTGTGCTTTTGTGTGCCAACATGTGTAAAAGATGGTACAGAATATTTAATAAGGTCAGCTATAATACATGTTTGAAAACTGTATAAATTGAGTTAGGAAAACAGCTTTGATTGCATGAGTAATATTTAAAGTGGCTGCTTAAAATGCAGCAACTTTTCTGTCAATACTAGAAAACCTTCTGAGCTCTGGAGAGAGTTTTAAAGCAAGATCCGGTGGCTCTTGCCGGTCGTGGTGGAAGTTTTCATTAAACAGCTGATTCGTCCTACGTGCGTGGAATGTCAGCGTGAATCACGGGCCAGATGCTCAGACTTGGTCTGATTTATGGATGGATTAGGAAGTAGGGTTCTCAGCCATCAGTCTCCTTCACAGGAGGATTTTGATTTACTGAGACCCTTAAAAGGTCTTTTCTCCCCCATCCTATTGTTGTTTGTTCTAAGGTGACATCTCGGGGTCTTTTATTTAAGGAGGAACCTTTTTGAGAAGAGGACAACTCACTTGCGTCAATTCCCCAGTGTGTTGTAGATGTCTTCCCAAGCCTGTCTCCCTTGGAAACGTCTGAGGGGTTAGACATCTTCTTGTGTAGGCGGATATGTGGCTGTGCCTGTGACTCCTGGGCCTCGGCAAAGGGCTGGATGAAACCAGAATGAACCCAAGAGGCCCAAAGCCTCTGACATCGACAAAGGAGATGACTTAGCCTTCCTGTCTGCCCAGCTGCATCACACTGGCTTCGGAAGGTTCTCACAGACTTGGCCTAAGAACCACAGCTTGAGAGGAGAGGGATGCTGAGCCAAGGGACCTGCTGCATAAGGCAGATGCTCTCTCCTTGCTTCCCTCAAGCTTGGGTTGGTGTCCTCAGAGGCAGAATAATTGACCTTCCACACACACACACACACACACACACACACGCACACGCGCACACACACACATGACAGCCACAGGTGTGCAGGGGTTACTTAGGGAAAACTGCCTGTGAATCCTGTTGTTTAATTACTATGCTCCTCCAATTAGTCATCTGTGCCCCCGAAAGGCCTGTGTGTGTGGGGGGGGGACAGGTGGAAGGTGGGCTGGGTACTCATCCCTCTGCTGGAGTAAATATGATCGAAGTTTATTTACAGCCAGACACTGAAGGGAAGTTGCTCGGGGAAATAAATGGCCTCTGGGGTTTGCGACTCAAGGCTGGAGGTTGCAGGGGCCCAGGCATCCTAGGTTGTCTGTGCTCCTATCTGTTCTGCTGCTCTCAGAACCAGGCCCTCGTCTCTGAAGATGCGTGTCTGTCCCTCCAGGCTCTCCTCTGTGCTGGTCCTGCCCAGCCTGTCTCTGTAAGACAGCCGTACTGTACTTCCAGCAATTGCTGGTTGTAATAGAAGCCCCATTTTTCTGCTCTCTTGGGCAATTTCAGAACATCTCCATTTGTAGTTACCTCTCTGCCCATTTCCTGGTGCCCATGCTGTCCACTGCTTTAGATATAAGGGTGAGTTTAATAACTACATCCCCGGCTCTGCCCGCAGTGTTGTCTTCCAGCCCTGGGGAAACAGTTCTTCCTAACCTTAGTCTATAAGTGTGGGTGGGGCCTGGAGAAAGTTGACCAGTTCCTCAGGGCCTGGCGGGGCTGGCGTTTCTCCCCAGGTGTCCCTAAACTGGTGCTTAGAACACCACGTTTCTAGTAGGGGCTTTTCATGCCACAGTTTATCCCTTGGCTTCTGTACTCAGGACGGAGAATGTGTAAATCAATATTTACAGAGACTCTGAGTAAGCTCGGTTCCTAGCAATATCCTTGTGTAGAGCACTCAATCCCTCGGTAAAGAAATCTTTGCACTCAGTGTGTGTCTGGGCTGTGGGCTGTGGGCTCCCACCGAGGAGAGGATGCTGGCTACCTTGGGGCATATGCCCGTGTGACACGGTGAGCTCTAGAGGGCAAGGCATGGCTGCCTTTCATTGAGGTTAGCCTCAGCCTCATGCCAGTGCATGGACATGCTCAGTATGTATTCACCTGGTGGGGGAGGAGTCTCTTTCCCGGTGTGGCCCCTAAAGCTGAATAAACTTAGGGTAGACTGTGGCTGCTTTGGAGTCAAACTGACGTGGACTTGAATCGAACTTTGCCACTTTCAAAGGGCATGTGGCTGGCTCCCTGAGTTTCCATAGCCAGACTCAAGAGTTGCCAGAATGAGAGATTATGCAGATCACGGCTCATGTTAAGCCAGAGGCTGGCAAACTGTGGCCTTGGGCCCAATCTAACCCACTGGCTGCGTTTATTTGTGTAGTAGCCCCTTCTTTTCCCTTGCCAGGGTTGTGTTTGTACTCTAACGGCACACTTTAGTTATGGCAGAGACCATATGGCTCACGAAGCCACGGATATTCACTTCCTGTCCTTTTACAGCAAAGGTTGCCACCTGCTGTGGTAAGCCCCGAGCAAACAGCAAGTATGGTTGTCACCACAATTATTGTCATTACTGTGGCTTCCACCCTTCCACTTCATAAATAAGTCAGCTCTAAAGCCAGCACCTTCTGAGCGTTGAGTCTTGGGAGGGACTTTTCCAGCGTCTGGTGTATGAGTGACTCTCGTTGCCTTGACCAAATGCTAGAGGGAAGAAAGGCTTACTTTGACTTGTCCTTTCAGGGGGTTTCAGGCCACCATGGAAACCTTGGAGGTGCAAGAGAGCTGGTTAATACAAGTGCAAGCGGGAGGTGGATGTCACACGGCAGACGGGCCAGGAAGCTGGTGGTGCAGAAGGAAGAAGAGCTTCTAAGACCCTCCTCTAGGGACCCACTTCTGCCAGCCAGGCCTGATCTCCTACAGGCTTCACAACCTTTAACCTTTAACCTCCATAACCTTTAAAATAGTGCCAGAAGCTGGCACCGAGAGTTCTTAACACGAAGCTGTGGGGACATTTCAACCACAGCCTGCTGACCACCCGTGGATGCCTGGTCTTCCTGGGCCTAGAGCTCTCGGTAGAATTTCTTGTTAGCTTTTTGCTTCTGTTCTGCTGGTGCCTCCAGGTCTGAGCTCTGCCTTTTAAGATGGGACTTGCCTCTCCTCCACATCTGACAAGCCAGGGCTGAAGGCAGCCTTTGCTTTAATGCCGTGCAGCTAAGGAGCAAACTCTGTGAGTTTTCTTCCTGCTTGTGGGGAGCATGAGGTAGGAGTTTCTGAGTTCAGGGTCCATGGACTCCTCATCGTCCTGGCTGCTTCCCTGATTCTCTCTGCTCTGCTTTGGAAGGTTTAGAAAAGATGTACCTTTCTGAAATAATTTTCATTACAAAAAAGTAACCTTCTTTTTGAATTACAAATGCAATAAATACAATTTGTGGAAACGTGGAAGAAGAAGAAAACCGCAACAATTAATCTAAATCTCAGCACCAAGGGGGTCACTGTTAGCAATCCCAGGTACTTCCTTCCAGATCCCTAAGCAGTGCAAATGCTCACATAATTGAAATCGCATTGTTTGTGTAAGCTTATGCCCCACATTATTACTTATTATATCATAACCATTCCCTCCAGCCTTGGCCATTCTTCAAAACCTTAATTTTTGTCTGTGCCTGCATAGATTCACCCTACTTTTCAGTGCTCCTTGCATTCCAAACCCTGTGCTGGGTGCCAGGTGTACAGGGGTGAGCCCACTGGTGTCATCATCCCTTCACAGAGTCCACAGTCTGGACTGGCTTTAGGGGAGATGACGCCATCCATCCCTACACAGAGTCCACAGTGTGCCAGGGCTTTAGGGGAGATGACGCCATCCATCCCTACACAGAGTCCACAGTGTGCCAGGGCTTTAGGGGAGATGACGCCATCCATCCCTACACAGAGTCCACAGTGTGCCAGGGCTTTAGGGGAGATAACCAGGACAACACAGTCTTCCTTGGCTCAGACTTCTTCAGCAAAGTGCCACAGACTTGGCTTACAAAGACATTTCTGCTTTTCAGGCGGGGAGTCAAGGTCCTGGAAGATCCAGCTCTCCAGCAAGGGTCTCTTCCTGACCCACAGATGGCTACTGTCTGGTTGTGTCCACAGGGTAGAGAAAGGACACCAATATTTCTTCTTCTTCCTAAAATTTAGTCAGTATAACAGCTTCTACTCTCAGGACCTCATCTCAACCCAGTTCCCTTTCAAAGACTTCTCCAAATCCCATCCCTCGAGAGTCAGGTTGCTTCCACATAATGATATGAGGAAGAAGGGAGACATGGATGTTCAGTCCACAGCAAGCATCATGTATACTTGCTTTAATGTGGGGGGAAGCTCTGTGGGCGGAGCCTCATCCCTGCTCCTGAAGTGGTGAAGCTAGGATGGTTTTCCAGAGGGAGCCAGTGCCTCTCTGAGGTCCCCTCTTGGGAGGAAGTTTGAGGAACCCTGACTGGCTAGCTCTTTTTGGAATGGCAGAACATCTGAGCCACAAAATAGAATAAAAGAGTATTAGCTACTTTTTTTTATTGCCGTGATAAAATACTGTAACCAAAACCAACCTAAGGAAGAAGTGAGTTTATTTTAGGTAGCTCTTCCAGAGCATGAGCCCATAAGGGCGGGAAAGGCACAGCCTCCTGGCAGGAGCAGGAAGCTGGGTGGCCATGTTTTGTTGGCACACAGGAATCGGACAGAAAGAGAACAGGATGAGGGGAGTTTTAAAAACCTTTAAAGCACACCCCAAAGACATACTTCTGAAGTTCTTCTACCTTCCCCCAAACAGTGCCACCTACTGGAGACCAGGTATTGAAGCACAGGTGCCTGTGGGGGACACTACCCATTCAGCCCACCACAGGAGGGGAATCAGTAGCTACAGTCAGCTGCAGAGCCACATCTTCCTAGTGCGAGGCTCCTCAGAAACAGAGCCATGCGCTGTAGAGATGAAAGTGGGCTGATGAGATGGGCAATTGGTGGGTGTAGTTTTGAAAGAGGAGGGAGCTGTCTCTGTGGAGAGCCCTTCCCTAGACAAAGACTCATTCGAGGAGAGGTGTGGCCGAGCCGCTCTCATTCTGGAGGTTCGGTGCTATTGTGAGAGTCTTTCCCAGCCACGTGCAGTCAGAAGGCTGCTGAACGGAGGTGGAAAGGGTTGCATGCCTTGTGAGGTGGCACAACACGACACGCTAGTGAGCACATTGTGAGGTGGGGGACAGGACACGCTAGTGAGCACATTGTGAGGTGGGGGACAGGACACGCTAGTGAGCACATTGTGAGGTGGGGGACAGGACACTAGTGAGCACATTGTGAGGTGGGGGACAGGACACTAGTGAGCACATTGTGAGGTGGGGGACAGGACACGCTAGTGAGCGCATTGTGAGGTGGGGGACAGGACACTAGTGAGCACATTGTGAGGTGGGGGACAGGACACGCTAGTGAGCGCATTGTGAGGTGGGGGACAGGACACTAGTGAGCGCATTGTGAGGTGGGGGACAGGACACTAGTGAGCGCATTGTGAGGTGGGGGACAGGACACGCTAGTGAGCGCATTGTGAGGTGGGGGACAGGACACGCTAGTGAGCGCATTGTGAGGTGGGGGACAGGACACTAGTGAGCGCATTGTGAGGTGGGGGACAGGACACTAGTGAGCGCATTGTGAGGTGGGGGACAGGACACGCTAGTGAGCGCATTGTGAGGTGGGGGACAGGACACTAGTGAGCGCATTGTGAGGTGGGGGACAGGACACTAGGGAACGCATTGTGAGGTGGGGGACAGGACACTAGTGAGCGCATTGTGAGGTGGGGGACAGGACACGCTAGTGAGCGCATTGTGAGGTGGGGGACAGGACACTAGGGAACGCATTGTGAGGTGGGGGACAGGACACTAGTGAGCGCATTGTGAGGTGGGGGACAGGACACTAGTGAACGTATTGTGAGGTGGGGGACAGGACACACTAGTGAACACATTGTGAAGTGTGGGGACAGGACCCTAGTGAATGCATTGTGAGGTGTGGGACAGGACACGCTAGTGAACACATTGTGAAGTGTGGGGACAGGACCCTAGTGAATGCATTGTGAGGTGTGGGACACGACACGCTAGTGAGCGCATTGTGAGGTGGGGGACAGGACACGCTAGTGAGCGCATTGTGAGGTAGGGGACAGGACACTAGTGAGCTCATTGTGAGGTGGGGGACAGGACACACTAGTGAGCGCATCGTGAGGTGGGGGACAGGACACTAGTGAACGCATTGTGAGGTGGGGGACAGGACACACTAGTGAGCGCATTGTGAGGTGGGGGACAGGACACTAGTGAGCACATTGTGAGGTGGGGGACAGGACACTAGTGAGCACATTGTGAGGTGGGGGACAGGACACTAGTGAACGCATTGTGAGGTGGGGGACAGGACACTAGTGAGCGCATTGTGAGGTGGGGGACAGGACACTAGTGAACGCATTGTGAGGTGGGGGACAGGACGCACTAGCGAACACGATCTCAGACCCGCCTCTCTCCCATCATCTGATCACCCAGATGCTGCTGTCCCCTGTCTTTCATGGTCACCTGTGGCTTCCTCTATGTACCCTGGCAAGAAACAGTGTTATGGAGGACTGACCCTCCAACGGAGTGATCATACAGGGAGTCGTGCATGTTTATGGGTGACAGCAACGCATGTCTGCAGGGTTCTGTGACCAATTAGCTCACAGGATGTCAGTGACTGGTTCGGAAGTAGGCCCCTTTTGTTCGCCGAATGCCCACGAAAACAGAATTATGTAGGGACAGATTTCTGGGGACTCAGAAATACATGTGTCTGAAATTGCTGGGGGACGAATCTGTGAGTCACAACCTCCTTCCAGCAGAGGACAGACAGCTGCAAAATTATGTGACCCCGAGAAAGCCCAGTGCCTTGTCATGCACACAGAAGAGAAAAAAAATCCGATTCAGAAAATGAATGCGTCTATGTATGTATTGCTTCTTGAATTTTTATCTTTATCTAAGTTGAGTACGCATATCAAAGTACCAACGGCATTTGCTCTTCAGTGTAGACTACAGTGCTTTATTGAAAAAAAAAAAAGCAAAAATGGCTTTTCATTAGCAGAAGCCTTGCAAGCAGGCAGCAACTAATAATCTCCGCACCTTCCTCTGTGAAGTGTGGGAATCATCGCTACCCTGTAGGGGCTGCTGTTAGGATTAAATTAGCGAGCACATGTCCTTAACCTACCGCCTGCTATGTAGTAGGCACTCAATAAATGGAAGCTATTATTTTTATTGATATAATAGCTAATTTTGATTCAGGGTTCAAAGTGCTTTGCATGTATTAACGCACTTAATTGATTTTACGTGCTCTGGACTTTGGTAGTTTGGTCTTTAATCAGCGGTGGAGTTGTTGATGAGAATGCATGCTTGTGTCTTGTTCATTATCTAGTGTGGGAGGTATCGTCTCCGTGGAACAGTCGGAGCAGGGTTTTATAACTGGATGAGAGTATCCTCCATTCTAATCCCTAGAGGGGCATTGCTGTAAAGTGACTCAAAGTTTTATTCTTTAGATGGTCCTTTGCCCCAGTTAGAGGGAGAGTTCTTATTTCAAGTAGACAGGATGCTCAAAAGATTGCTACCAATGTAGGTCTTACACCATAGAGTCCCTGGTGGGCTTGGTTTATTTAGACATCCTTTGAGGCTAACTGGCTGTGAGAGACAATTTTTAGCCTTCATCCCAGAAACGATGCCTTAAGAACCTGTCCCCGTTCTATACTGAAGCCTTTGTGATGAGCTTATGCTTCCTAAGCTATCCAAAAGCAGCTATTAGAGTTCAGGGTACAAGATTTTTTTTTATTTGATCTTGTAAGTTTTCAAAGTTTGTCCAGGAGGCACAGAAAGAAACCCTTCAAAGTTTCTAGTGTTTCATCTGTTTGAACAGGAGTCTCAGAAAAGGTTTAGCCAAGGAATATCAGTCTCTCAGATAAATGGTTCATCAGAAAACCAACAGAAGATGCCCCTTAAACACACAGCCCCCAGGAACATCCACGTTTTGTAAGAAGCAACTGAATATCCCTTGGATGGCTTAATTTCCAATCATGGCTGGCGGAACGTTAATGTTCTCTGGGAGATTATTGAGGACAAGCTGGTCTGTCTGTCTGGCTATATTTGTGGTGTGAAAGTAAGGAGAGTTAAATAAATTGTGCAGTTGAGCGTGCTGTCCCGTGTTGGTGCCGTGCAACTTTGGTTCATACGATAAGTCTGAGGGACAATAAAGAGCTGTTTTTGTCCATGGGAAAGTGACTGGCTTCCCCAGCCATTGACCAGGGATCTCTCTCAAGGGCATCACCCAGCTGTACAGTTTGTTTCTCTTCCTCAACATGTGAACTGAGTTGGGTCACCTTCTGGTTTGTGGCATCTGTAGTGATACTCTGAGAGTCTGAGGTGACAGGTACGGTCTTTGGGAAGGAGACAGTGTTTCGGGTGTCCTCATCAGAGGCCATAGTTCTTTTCTATTTTTAGTTGGTATTTGCACCTTCATATGAAGTGAACCCAGCAACAATTTCCTGGTTCCCAGGAAGATCTATAAGGTTTAAATGAGTGGTACCTCAGGGTATTGATGCTATCTTCTATTGGAAGTTGGCTTATTAGCAGAGAAAGGAGAGGAATGCTGTAAGGGTTCCAATTATCCCATTAGGAGCGAATAAGAAAAATTCCATTTCCTTCTAGCTTCACCAAGATTGTGTGACCTACATTAGTCACGGGTGAAGCAGAGCCACACTGACCTCCTTAAAGGAAACTATGTGTGATCAGCCTGTCCCAGCCGTGTATGCTGATCTGCCTCATGCCCTTAGATTTGTGTTGTGTCCTGTGCACATGTTTTACACGGCTCCCGAGTGCGTGTTTTCCATGGCTCCCATATGTGTATTTTCCATGGCTCCCATGTGTGTGTTTTCCATGGCTCCCATGTGTGTGTTTTCCATGGCTCCCATGTGTGTGTTTTCCATGGCTCCCATGTGTGTGTTTTCCATGCCTCCCATGTGTGTATTTTCCATGGCTTCCGTGTGTGTATTTTCCATGGCTTCCGTGTGTATGTTTTCCATGGCTCCCATGTGCGTGTTTTCAATGGCTCCCATGTATGTGTTTTCCATTGCTCCCGTGTGCGTGTTTTCCATGGCTCCCATGTGCGTGTTTTACACGGCTCCCATGTGTATGTTTTCCATGGCTCCCGTGTGCGTGTTTTACACGGTCCCATGTGTGTGTTTTCCATGGCTCCCGTGTGTGTTTTCCATGGCTCCCGTGTGCATGTTTTCCATGGCTCCCGTGTGCATGTTTTACATGCCTAGGCCCTATGGACATCTTCATCCTTTTTACCCCTTTCTTCCCAGCAGATCCCTGTTCTTCTTCCATGACCCTCGAGCACCCTTCTCTGTGCAGACTGTCTTACGTCTCTTATTCTACAAGGAGAGACGATTGTATGACTTGCTTTTTATTGCTGTGATAAACACCACAATCAAAAGCAACTTGGAGAACCACAGACAGGAGGGGAGACTGAGATCTTCTGAAGTCTTTAACCTCTTTTAACCCTTCCTGGGGACCTCAGGTAGTGCCCAGGCTGTCTGCACTGACCTTGTCCTGGGACACCTTCAGAAAACAGTTTCAAGTCACCCCAAGGTTTGGGATTCCATGTGTGCATCTCCTCTGTAGGTGGCATGAGGCCAACCATTCTATTTCTCTTTGACGAACCCTAACTCAACACTCATTTAGCAGATCAAGGCAAACACCACAAAGTCCACTTATTAACTAAGGTAAAATGCCAAGCGAGGTCAATTTATAATTTAAACCTCCACTGCATAATGCATAAGATGTTGTTATAAATTATTCACCCGCAAATTGCCATCTGGACATTTATGGAACTTGGTGGGAAATTTAAAAGGGAACGGATGGATGTCTGCCCAGGGTCTCCAGCGGCAAGGAGCACCGCTTCTCTTGTTGCTGCCATCGTTTTGGCTATGAATCCCAGCAGATGGATCTCACGCATTTCCAACTGAAAACACTCTAGAGTTGGGTGGGGACCATCTTCCCATTGCCTGTCTTTGCCCCAGATCCCGTCTCAGAATGACATCCACATTTACAGCAGCCATCCTCCACACCAACCACAGGAGCCCAGAATGTCTGCCAAGACCGCAAAGCCTCGCCTACTGCTGACCTACCTGGCACCTAGCAGAGACACCCCTCCCCATGCTCCTACTCTGTCTGTCTGTCTGTCTGTCTCTCTGTCTATTTATCATCTCTCTATCTCTGCCACTGTCTCCGTCTCTCTTCACAGACATCCATTCAAGAACTTATTTATCTCTACTTACCCAGCTCAATCACCCAGATAGAAGCTCCCCTGTACAGAGGAGAAACTCAGTGTGGGAACAAGGGTACTGTTCACTGCATCTGTCACCCAAAGAAAATACACCCTGAGGTTGCTGTGATGAACCTATCCATTCGGTTTATCACAACCAAACGTCTATAATTATCATCCTGCTGGCTTGCTGAGGACACAGAAATAGGCTCTCATAACAAGCTACTACTGAATGATTATCTCTGATGTCTTCCCTGTTCAGGGAAGAGTACCTGGGGGAGATGAGCACCAGAGGCAGTTGGTGTCTAGGCCAATGGGGGTGCAAAGGAATCCACAATCATTAATAGTGACAATCTTATGAGTCAGGGTGACAAAGGATCAATTGTGTCAGTTGTGTCTTGTTTTGTTTGTTTTTGTCAACTCCACGCTGGCCAGGGTCATTGGGAAGGAGGCAATCTCAATTGAGAAAATGCCTCTGTCGTATTGGCCTGTAGGCAAGTCTGTAAAGCTTTGTTCTCTTTATTGATGTGGGAGGGCCCAACCCACGGTGGGTAGTGCCACGCCTGTGCTGGTGGTTCTGGACTGTCTAAGAAAGCAAGCTGGAAGCCAGGTGGTGCTGCTGTATGCCTTTAATCCCAGCACTTGGGAGGCAGAGGCAGGCGGATCTCTGTGTTCAGGGCCAGCCTGGTCTAGAAGAGCTAGTTCCAGGACAGGCTCCAAAGCTGCAGAGAAATCCTGTCCTGAAAAAACACAAAAAGAAAGAAGAAAGAGAGAAAGAAAAAGCAAGCTGAGCAAACCATTTAAAACGAAAGTAGGCAGCACTCCTCCGTGGCTTCTGCTTCAGTTCCTGCCTCCAGGTTCCTCTCTTGAGTTCCTGCTCTGACCCCCATCGGTGATGAACTATTAAACTGTGAGATGACATAGACCCTTCCTCCCCAAGTTACTTTTGATCATGGTGTTTGCACAGCGATAGAAAACAGAGTCGTGCAGTCGTCTCTCCTTACAGAATAAGAGCCTTAAGACAGGCTGTGCAGAGAAAGGGTGCCTGAGGGTCACATGACCCAGTCACAGTTGGCTGTGGACCAGGTAAGTAAGTCCCTACGGTTCTGTCCACTGTATTCAGCAGCTGCTGTCTTAGGTTTTAGGAGCCAATTTGACTCCACAAGGGAAGTGGGAAGGACCTTCCTGTGTAGGCTCTGACCTGAGACAGGGAAGAAAAAGAGTGGTGGGGGGTGCTGAGGACAGTAGAAGGGCTCAGATGAAGCTTTGTGGGGCCTGGGGACCGTCTCCAGTCCTTATAGGTACAATGGACAGCTGGTCTTTAAAGCATTCTAGGGACAAAATAGATGAGCGTACAGTGGGCAGTTCCAGCCCTGCTCCAGAAATCAGGGCCATGGCCAGCTCCACGGGAGGCCCTCCTCCGGGCTGGCTCTGCATATCAGCTCTTAGAGGTGGTTTTGTTCTGTTCTCTCATTTACCAAACTTCTAACTAAAATTCCCCGAGTAAGCTACCCGCCAGAGATGATGTATCAAATAAGACTTGAAAGAAAGCTATTTAGTTGATACAGTATCGATTGAGTACAGTGTAGAGGTTGGTCTCTCTCCTAGATGCTAAGATTCAGCAGGGAGCAAGAAGATGGTGTCTGTCTTTAGGAATATTATGTTCTTGTGGGCAAACCAAAATCAATCTGTTCACAGAAAAGTCTCTCACGTCTGCGCTGACACCGAGGCTACCTCACTTAAACCTTGTGCTGTGTGGATCAGCTAGACGGTGAAATGCCCGGGGTTAGAGTCCACATGGTGGGGACAAGCATGGGCACCACCCACACTCAAATGCGTCAGGAAGGAATTATGAATGAATGTGCCCTGCATGTTCCGATCACTGGAAGTTCATATCCCTTGAAGAATAACCAGATATTTGGAAATTGGGGCATAGAGACAGGTGCAATGGTTAGTATAGTGGTACTTTTACACTCACATTTATGAAGGTGTGTGTGTGTGTGTGTGTGTGTGTGTGTGTGTATGTGTTGTACTTTATATTTTCATTTAGTATTTTATTGTTATTTTATTTTTATGTGTGGGGATTTTGCCAGTATGTATGTCTGTATGCTATGTGGCTTCTTCTGGAGACCCAAAGAGGGCATTAGATCCCATAGGACCGAAGTTACAGTTGTGAGCCACCACATGGGTGCTGGGAATTGAACCCAGGTCCTGTGGAAGGGTAACCAGTGCTCTGACAGCTGAGCCATCTCTCCAGCCCTTTGTTTTATGATGAGTTTTCTGCTGTTCAAATGAAAGCTCCCACAGGTCTGTGTTGCTCCCAGCTCCACAAATCGTTTTGCAGATAAAGTTGGCCTCTGCTGGGAGGAGGTAGAAGGAAACTCGTAAGCCAGAGTGGGTTCAGTCCCTAGCCCCATGCCTGAGGGGTCTTCTGTGTGGAGAAGTGGTCTTAGGCGTTTGGTTAGACAATAGCAGCTGAGTCCAGCCTTCTAGTAATAAAGTCTTGAACACATCCCAAGCCAGCAGGTGAGTGAAACAGGATTGACCCTTCTATCGCAGCCTGTCTTCTGGGGGAGTCCTCTGGGTGATCTCAGGTGAGGCCACACTGGTGTAGGAACACTCTCTAATCATGCTCGTGTCTTCCTGATACACAAAACTATGAGAGGGACAGTTCAGAGACACTGAAATCTGACGTGGCATTGGATATCTGGGATGCCATTGCCAAAGTAGCAGTTCTTTCCTTCACCCCACTCTCACCCCTTGACCTTAGCTTTGGTTTTCTCCCAATCTTTCTGGCAGCTGCTCCTCTCTGCCTATCCCTGGCATGCCAAGGTTCTGAGCTGTTTCTTTCTTGATTTCCTTTGCTCCTGAGTCTGTGTCTTCATATATGATCTCAAGACCCTGCCCTCAGGCAGCCTGTTCTGTGTAAATTGGTAAATGAAGGCAAATCTCAACTCTCTGTCTCCCGTCATAGTTCCCTTCTGATCTCAGGACTCAAGAATTCACAGGCAGCCGATCTTCCCCCTGCTTAGTGCCTCACGGGATGATGCGTCCTCCCGTACCTCCGTGTCTGCACCCCACTAAAGCCATAGGATGGAAACCCAGTCCCCTGTATTTCACAATAGGGCCCTTTGTGAAACAAGATCTTTAGAATGGCAGTGCAGTCAAGCCGAGATGGTTAAGGTAGGACTTGTAACCTCGTGTCATTAGTTTGTTCTTCATGTAGAGAAGTTTCTGGACTCAGAGGCAGACGTGCACTGATGGAAAACTTTAGATGCAGCAGTGTGAAGGTGATGTCAAGATGGAGTAGTGTGCCTATAAGCCGTGGGGTAAGAAGTGTGGTCAGGTAGCCATGGAGAGGCTAGGACAGAGGCATGGATGGATTCCCCCCCCCCCCCCCCCCAGCTCTCAGAGGAGCCTTAAAGTTAGACTGGAGCATCAGGAACTTAGAGATGATACATTTCTATCATCTAAGCCACCTGCTTTATGGCTACTTTTGTAAGCAGCCCCCAGAAAGGAATATGTTTCCCTCTACCATCTATGTGGCAGACTTCCCTTTTCACACTACTGCTCTGTGATTGCTCCCATGGCTAAGCCTGAAGCCTGGATTCTAGGCTCCGAGAACGGGGCAGGCTCGACGTTAGGCGTGCAGAGCAGTGACCATTTGATAGAGCTTCCCAGGCATTAGGGGCCTTTTGGCCATTACAGGTATTTGTTTGAGAATGTGCGGAGCTGGAATTAAAATGAGATGCAGACCCAGACATCTTTTGTACCCACCTCATCCCTCTGCACTCGAGGCTTCCCCAGGGGAACTATTGATTTCTCCTTTCAGCCATGGGCCAGGCATACATTGAGAGTCACATGTATGTAAATAAGGACTCCGCAGCTTGCCTGCGTTTCTATTCTTCTGAGAACTATTGATTCTGATTCCGGAGCGTTACCTGCAAGTTCTCTTTTCACTGGTTTCTTCTCATTGTGAGTGAGCCGCACCAGTGTGTGGAGGGGTACAATGTAGGCTTTGTGAAGCGTCTTGCAGGTTTGGCAGAAGCCTTTGCGAGGCTGAGGGCGAGGAGGGCTGCTTCAGAGTTGTATTGATCTGAAGCAGGTTATTGAAGTTGTTGCAAATGCTTGCCTCCATCTTCCCCATTCACTGATCACTGGTCTGCAGAATTAAGAGTCAGGCTTCCAAAGGGTTGTTGGGCTGTTTTCTCTTGATGGAGATTTGAGCACGTCCCCGTACTCCATCCTTTGCGCTTGGATTACCCTTGGCAACAGAGGAACAATATAATTGTTGAAATTTTGTCTTGTATTGAAACAACTTTAACACATTTCCTATGCTTGGCCTATTCATAATGTTTTAAAAAATAATTTGGGCAGGCAATAATTAAAAAAAAATAGGTAGGCAAAGGAATTCTAGTTGTGATAGAAACCCTAAGCAGGGCACAACCACATCAAAGTCTGTTATACTCAGGAAAAGCCCGGGCAAATGGATCACATTAAAAATGCACAGTTGAGTGCTGGCACTGGCCCCCTGCCACAGGTGACAATTTGTTTAGCTTTGGTAAAGGGCACAGAGTTCTGCTCTGGCCTTGCACTTGCTTTACTGACTTGATTTAGGCAAACACCCAGTTTTATAAATGAGTACTTGTGTGTGTCAGGAAGGCTTGAGTTTTAAGAGACAAAGTTGGTTCTATGGATGTTGTTATTACACACTATGGTCCTGATGAGACCTATCTGAACCTCCAGTTCCCTAGCGTGTCTCTTTATCCTTTCTCCATTTCTCATTTATTCATTCTATACTGGACCGCTACCTTCTAGGTGTAGACTTGGCTTTAGAGGTACCTACAGACCAGCACAAGCACAGACTTGACTCACCAAGCTCGGCTGTGTCTGTGGGATGTGGTCCAGAGCCCTGCGGCTTCAGCTCGACCCAAGAGCTGGTTAGAGATGCGGCAGCATAGTCCCCTCTGCAGAGCTCCTGAACCACCTGGAGTTTATCAGGCTCATCAGGTGGCTCCCACCCCTAGGCAAGAGGTAACTTAGTGCTCAAGTGTGGCACCTGGAGGGACAGGAGCAGCTCACATACACACAAGGATGGGAAGGGCTCAGAGAAGGCCTGGCAAGGGTAGGACCGTTTCAGCTGAGACCAAAAGTATACTCAAACAGGAGGAAGAAGGCAGAGACCGGGCGGTCCCATGAGGTATAGGTTCCAGGCAAGGATGTGCGCTCAAAATCAGGCTGAGCCTGTTGGAGGAGCTTTAGATGGTGACTTGTCACGCTGGGCAGTGACATGGGAGTCTGAGTGAGATTTCCAGTTTCTCACACAGGAAGTTTGGGCTTTCCCCAGAAGGTCACTGGAGCTGTTGAGCACTTCAAACTAGATTTGGTTTGAGAATATAACTGGACTGTAGACAATAGCGGAGGGCAGTGTGGCTTCGGTGACAGATCTGGGTAAAGGTAGTGACACTAGGAAGGTCCACAGGTGTATTTGCGACCCGCTCTACAGGAAAACCCAAAGGATGTGGGAGTAGAGGAAGGGAGGGTGAATGGATGGAAAGGCCCACTAGAAGGTCCTTTGGCGGATGCCCAGAGGAGTCTTGCAACTGAGACTGAACCTGCAACCCTAGTCTGGGGGGCTTGGATGTTTCTCAGTTCACCTCCGTACCTGACCGCCTTCTTAAGGACAGATCTGGGGCTGTGTAAGGAGTCAAACCAACAGCCAGGCACACCGTGCTCGCTGGAACCCTCCTTTACAGGAGACGTTGACTCTCTGACTGGGAAGGTGAGCCTGGGAGAAAGTGCTGGAAGAGCCATGTTTCCCCGTTTGATTCTCATTGAGTGATAATCTCTGCGCTGTGCTTTGCAGTCCAGGCAGACTTTTCATCCCTGGCGTCTCGCGTGTACTCCTTGCAGCCGCCACAAAAGTGTGTAGTTTCGGAAAAGGCTGTGCATCCCCAGCTCGGTGTTAATCCCAGGCTGATTATCTGCGTCATTGTCTCCTCCCACTCTTGCTTCCTGCCCTTGGCTGGGGACTTGGAGCTGGAAGTAGGGTAGGAGTCATGCAGACGAGTCAAATGTACACTCTCCCTGGAGGCGTGCCACTCAAGAGCCAGGAAGGTTCTAGTAGCACAGGTGAGCCCACTTCTGATGGCACTGGGGCTCTGACTCTATGCCACTGGCTCCCTGGGCTGGGAAAACCCAGAGTAGCACACTTCCCACCTCCGGAGCTCACTCTTCCCAACCATTCCACTCTGGTCTAGGAGAGAGTGCTTAGGGAGGGGGCAGGAAGAGGTATCCTGCAGTAAGGAAAACCTGGGATGTGTGGGGCACAGAGGAGAGTTCGAACCCCCACTCTGCTACCTCAAAGTCTATGTCATATAGACCCCAAGGGCCAGACGGTGCAGATAGAAGCTGGTTAGTGAGGCGCACTCCCAGGGGCATCTGTGACATCAGTGCTGGTGAGGTTGTGTCTATTCCAGAACAGTCTGTGGCCATTTTGTCAGAGGTCAGACACCATCTGGGAGGCGGTGGCGCTGTATGGAATCTGCTCACAGAGCGCTTCTCAGTTGTCATGCCTAGCAACCTTAACCAGGGATTCATTTACTATTTCTGGGTTCAGCTCCCCTGCCCCAGATTTGGACTGGTCTGGAATGAGGCCACGTTGATTCTTTCAGGGTCTACATTTCCGGAGCGGCCGGAGTTAGAGAGACCAGAGTTAAAGGCTAGCGAGTATGGTAGAAGCGTTCCCGTCCTAGGTGGATTATTGTAGGGACTTTCCAGACTCTGCACTGCATATAAATTTTATTTGGAGAATTTATTTTTTATCTCATGTATATAGGTGTTTTACCTGTATGTCTGTCTGTGCAACACAGACATGTAGTGTCTGCAGAAGCCAGAAGAGGGTATCGGATCCCTTGGGACTGGAGTCACAGACAGTTGTGAACTGCCACATAGGTGCTGGGAATCAAACCCTGGTCCCCTGGAAGAGCCATCAAGGCTCTTAACTGCTGAGCCATCTCTCTAGACACAGGGCCTGTGTTTTTGGCAAGCCCCAGGTGATCCTTGGGATAAAACCAATTGGGCATACAGGTTGTGCAACCTAGGCCACGTGCCTCTCTGTTTGAGCCATGGGTACAAAGGCATCGGGGACCACACACAAAGGCAGATGAGCATTCTACCTCAGGTGCACGGAGGCAGCTGGGAGTGGACACGGCTCTGTCCCTGGACGGTCACTTCCTTTGTTGAACTGAGGCTCTTGAACTGTGTGACTTCCGTTCTTAACTCTTAAGGCGCTTGACGCTGGAGTAGCCACTATGAATTCAAGGAGGTGGAGGGGACTTTTTGTGAGTGTGCAATCCCCTGTCTGGCATTTGCATTCCTGTTAAATCCTGTTTGCGCTTGTGTTTATTCTGGTTTGTACCCGAACAAACCCTGCATTCATTTCCTTTGTTTTTGTGGGAATGGGAAGCATATGTGTTTCTTCCAGACTTCGCTTGAGAACTTTCTAGAAAGCTTTTGTGACCCAAGTCAGCAACACTGCTGTCTGGTGGCAGCTTTTAGAACTGTAAACCAGTGTGGTTTGAGGAAATTACAAACATTTGCTGTGCCATGGCCTGAGGGAAGGGAAGATGTGTGTGTGTGTGTGTGTGTGTGTGTGTGTGTGTGTGTGTGTGCGCGCGCGCGCGCGCGCGCGTGTGTGCATGTTTCAAGGAGTCTCCAAACACCTGAGACACGGAAGCAGAACCTCTTTGGGTAGGATTTATGGCTTGTATTTTAAAACGTTTATGCCAACCAGTGTTGTTTGAAACCACTCTTCCAAGGCGGGTCCTCAGCCTTAGCACTGTAGATGCTCTGGACGGTCCCTGTGTGGGCGCTGTATGCTGCATCACATGACCTCCCACACTTGATGTCAGCACTCTTCTCTCACCTCATCTGTGACGATCAGAATATCTCCAGACATTGCCAGCATCCCCTGGAAGGCAAAACCGTCCCTGTAGGACCGCTGTGGCTAGAGGGCATTGTGAGCCTCCAGCCCAATTCAGTGACTGCGTGTGACACAGGGTCACCGAGAGCGAAGCTGTGACAACTCTGTTTCCAGAAGGTTATTTGAGGCAATGGTGGAGCGACCTCTGATTTGGAAGTAGACTGAGGTGTTCAGGTTTTAGCTACGTGGTTTTGATGTTTCAAAAGTCTAGAGGAAGCTGTAACGGATGGACTGGCATTCACGGCTCTGCCATGGACTTTCTTTGGGTAGACGAGACAGCTGTGGCATGCTGGACGGCAGGAGCCTCTGAGTGTGTGGCAGGGAACGAGGGGGTGTGCAACGTCTTTTCTCTTAGAAACTCTTCAAGCTGGGCAAATCCCATTAGCTTTTGTAGTTTGGGGAAAGGGCTGCTATTTGTGTGAAATGTGCTTCCATATAGAAAATACATACTCCAAAGAGGCTGGGCTAAAACTTGCTGTGGAAGAAAGGTTTCTGGGCAATCTTGTGTGTTTTCCGGCCTGACTGCATGAGTATTGCGGAGTCTGTTGTAGAAGGCAGAACAGAAGTCTCCTGTGTGAGAAAGGGTCAGCCACTCCCATGGTGACTGCCGCTGTCCTACCGTATCCACAGCTTCGCTTCCCCCAGCTGCAGTTAGCTTCAGTCATCCATGGCTGGCAGACATGAGATGGAAACAATTCTTTAAAGAGTTCATAGTTTTTAATATGTACATTTTGAGTAGTGTGATGCACTATCTCATTGCTGCTCTTGGGGTGGAAATCTTCTCTTTGCCCAGTGTTTCCATGCTGTATACACTACCTGCCTATTAGTTATTCACGTAGACATCTTGCTTAGGACACCTTGTGGCCATTATACGATCCACATGACCACATACGGTGAAGGGCGAGTATAGAACAGCCAGGTACTCTTAGAGAGGTACGGAAGGAGAGAAGGAAGCAGAGCAGCCCATGTTCCTGCACCTTTCATTGCACTACATTGTCATAATTATTTGCTTTGCTGTTAATTACACTGACAATCTCCTGTTGTGCTAACCTGGAAATGAACCTTTATTATAGGTATGTATGTACGGAGAAAAGAAACAGTCTAGACAGTCCATGGTTTCTGCTATTTCCCAGGGGCCTTGGAATGTGTCCTGGGAAGACAAGGAGCATCCTGCTCTCATGTTTAACTTCCACTAAGGCAGTTAACTAGTTTGACCCCTCAACAGTCCCCTAGCACTGTCTTTTGATGCCTGCCTTCTAATCTTATGCTGGGACAAGGGTTCTCGCTGGGAGACCCAGGAGCTGGAGAACCCTACTGAGGGTAAATAATTATTATAGTAGGGAATCGTTTTTTAAGGTTTATTTTTTATTAAGTGTATGTGCTTGTGTCCGTGTGTGGGTGTGTGATGTGAGTGTGGGTGCCTGTAGAGGTTAGAAGGGCTGGATCTCCTTGCAACTGGGCTCACAGGAGGTATGGACCGCTTGACTTGGGTGCTGGGAACTGAACTTGGATCTTACACAAAAGCAGACTGTACTCCTGACTGTTGAGCTACCTCTTCAGCCCCCAGGGGATTACTCTTGCTTTGTAAAGCCGGGAACTGGGGCTGGTCCCAACAAAGTCCTGTTTTCCGTGCTTTCTGTATAATGTGGGAGTTTACAGCAACCGTTGGTGACTTTTCTACTTCTGCTCTGGGTGAGACGTGGGCAAGAAGGTGCAGAGCAGAGACGGAGGAAATGTTTTAGAGCTTTTGAGCAGCTCGTTTTTCCTTCTCGCCCACCTTGCCTTCTAAAACCCCACAGCTGTATCATCATGGACAATAATAATCAGGGTATAGACAGTCCTCTCCCCTCGGTGACCAGTGCCCTGAAACTTTCTGGGAGATCCACAGGGCTGGGCAGGCATTGGGGGATTCTTTGCATTGGTAGAAGACCTGCTCAGAGTCACCCACCAGCCCTTTGCAGGTGTAGCTAGTATTAGTCATGGAGCTCAGCTCATTCCTGAAATCCAATTTTGCATGGAGAGAACGAACTATCTATCATCTATCTATCTATCTATCTATCTATCTATCTATCTATCTATCTATCTATCTATCTATCTATCTATCTATCATCTATCTATCTTCCCACCCGTTTAACTATCTATTAGCCATAAGACCAGACTTCTTAACAATGTAGTCTCACTACTAAGAACGCGATCCCCTCCAGAGTGTTGCTCCACCTTTAAGCTGGACTAGTGCCGGCCTCTGTTGGTGGTACTCAAAGGCAAACCTGAGAACATACATCAAAGTGTCGAGCAGTAAATACCACGTGGCAGGAACTAAATGATGGCTGTAGCCATACGACTGCTTTTACTAAGTATACGCTGCCAGGCCAGTGTAAGCATGATATCTACCTATATGTAAATTTCTGAGAGGGAGGGGTAGGAACAAAATGTCAGCAGAAGCAAAGGGCTCAGAAAGTGGAGACCAGAGTTGATGAAGCAGTCCAGTCCTACAAAGTGCCCCGTCCCTTGGCTGCCTCTTTCCTCAGCCACAGGTAGTTTTCTGTGCGTTACCAGCATTTTCCATCCCACCCTGCTCTCCTATTGGATCCTGGAACTCTAACCATATTTCCGCACTCTAAGGGCTCTGTGAAGATCCCATTCCCTTCCAGAAGGCTTCTGCCTCTCACTGTTCAAGACCAGTGCTTCCATCTGCCAATATTCTATTGGAAATGTATCTGATTGGTCCTGAGTGCGTAAGAAGGAGGTCAGGAAATACCCCTCGGGGTTACACTAACTACTTCCTTCATTGGACAGGCTAGAGATCGGCTGGGATATCAAATACATGTTTTATTTGTATTTTGAATTATTCATGGTGATCAGTTCCATAGGGTGAGCTGAAAGAAGCACCAGGCAAGGCGTATATTGTAGCAATGGAGGTAGAAAATGCCGCTTAGATTTCTTCATTTGATTTTTTTTTCCCACGCAAAGAAATGCTTGTTATAAAGCTGTCCATTATCAGGCAGGGAGGAGAGTGCTCCTAGGTTTACAGAGGTGAGGGCATACTGGTCTGCTATGCCTGTCATCGGCTTACTTCAGATATTACTTCAAACTGAAGCATTTTTGCAAAGTGGAGCCTTACCCCTCACAATGCCCTATGGTTAAGTCTGCTTGGTGATGTGCATTCTTGCAGGGGCAGCCCTGTGTGCCTCATCCATGAGCCAGTCACTTCGGATGGCTCGCAAGGCAAAGAGTCAGAGAATGCTTTAATGAGCACTCTGGGCCACTGGTTTTAAAGCCACCTGCTCCCCCACTAGTCTGTCTGAAAAGCATTTTGTTTTCTTTCTGTGGCACGTCTGTGTGATGTAGAAGAGTCTTTATCTATTTGTTGTTTCATTGGTTGATTAATAAAGAAAACTGCTTGGCCTGATAGGTCAGAACATAGGTAGGCAGGGGAGACAGAACAGAATGCCAGGAAGAAGGGAAGTGAGGTCAGATGCCATTGAACCAGCCACCAGGTCAGACATGCTGAATCTTCCCTGGTAAGCCACCACCTCATGGTGCTACACAGATTATTAGAAATGGGTTAATCAAGATGTGAGAATTAGCCAAGAAGAGGCTAGATATAATGGGCCAGGCAGTGTTTAAAAGAATACAATTTGTGTGTTGTTATTTCAGCGCATAAGCTAGCCAGGCGGCTGGGAGCTGGGTGGCAGGAAGTGGCCCGCCGCTCCTTCTACATCTGTGGAATTGTTGGCCTGTAGAATGGTTTTTCTCCTGGGATTGGCTGTTATCTTGTCATGGAGAACAGGGAGTTTTTGCAAACCTTCTGTGGGTCCTGTGGGTCCTGGTGGAGTCTCCACTCTCACCAGGAGGGCCCAGGCTGTGTGGTCCAGCTTCTTCAGGATGCAGTTTCCTGTCTGTCACCCTGTCTGGCACCTAGGAGCTCAGTGAAAATGAATGGCACAGAGGGTAAAAGCAGATGAGTTCTGTTTGTGATAGTTGTCTATAATCCTTAGCACATGCTCTCTTTGTTAGTAGGTACAATCTCAAAAGCTAAAGAGTTGGAGCATTTCATTTTTCTCCTTCTTCACTCAGCATCCCTTGCAAACGTGAGACATGATCCACTCTCCTGATGCCTGAGCCATCCATCCCCAGCAGCACATTGATGCCCTTAGTTTGGGCTACACCTGCTCCCCTGCTGCAGTTCCCCATCCTTAGGATGAGTAAAGGTCCTGGAAATGGGTCTTATTGACTAAAGAACCTGAACGCAGCTCCACCCATGTGTGTCTGCCAGGCACCGTGAGCATGCACACACATTACGAGGTAGAATGTGCATCTTGTTTCTGAGACCTGCCTTGCATATGTATAGAACATAGCTTGACATTGTTCCCCCTGAAGGACAGCGTAGCCTGGGTAGTGCCGGAAGTGTGAGCAGGGCCAGTTAAGAGCTCATGGGTGTGGTGTTGAATGCTAACTGGCAGAATTATGGAGTGTCTGATGACCAGGCGTGAGTGAGGGAAGGCGAGGGTCCTCATGAGAGCTGGGTCTCCATGACAATCAGCCCAGGAATTGGGAGCATCACAAAGCCACTTTGCACTTCAGCACTTCCGTCTCCTTACCTGCGAGATGACAGTGAGGTCTGCTGTCTACCCAGCTGCTTTATTTGGATTATAAGTCCTGACCGGATCTCAAGGGTGTAGGGTTTAGCTCACAGAGGTAAAATGATTTGTGTTGGGGTTTGGTCTCAGGAAGAGGTGAGGTCAGCCAGCGTGGTTGTGCCAGATGGGCAGATTATGACACAGACCACTACCCTACACTGTCTCATGGTAAAGACCTGCTTGGACAAGCTGTGGACAGAGGCCAGGGGACTGTGCAGATGGCAAATGTCAGGTAATGCTGACCTGAGCCTCGGCAGAGGAGGAGGGAAAGAGAGTTCACCTTTCTTGTTAAAATCCAAGATCAAGATCTCTTCAGGGACAGCATCTTGAGATCCAAAGTCCCTTAGCTGTCTACCTTCTGTGTGTATTTTAACCAAGTTTTTTTTTTTGCTATGAAGTGGTCAATAAAGTAGAATTTATGAGCAGCTCCCCACTGTGCTCCAGTGAATGCCCCTTGTAAATGTCATGGTCCAGCCGACCTGGAAGGATGAGACAAATAGGAAGTCGGGAGCTGTCACATGAGGGGCTCACTGCGCATCACACCTGGACAGGTCTCCCAGGGCAGGCCAGTGCTCTCAGGCTTGGAGACTGGCATCTTCCTATTAGGAGCGCATGTCCCAGGGGTTCAGGTTGGCCATCTGTCAGGCAAGCCTCTTCTTCAGGGCATCTGCTCCACAGACCTGTATGAAATAAGGCTGTGGCTTCAAATCAGAATTATGGCTCATTCAAAGCTCAATATAAGCACGCTCACACTACCCTCTTCCAACCAGTCCCAAACATCTCAATCCAGAGACCAGATGAGAACATTCCAGGGCTAGGAGAGCAAGTAATTTTCTTAAAAGAAAGTCAGGGACAGGAGATTGTTGGCGGAGGCTGCTTATTTGTTCCTAGCAGCTCATACCTGAAATAATCACTCAGAAACTATATTATTTGCAATACTATTTGGCAAATAGCTTAAGTGTATTTCTGGCTAGCTCTTACATCTTAAATTAACCCATCTCCATTAATCTGTGCACACCACGAGGTCTTTGCCAACCGGCAAAGTTTCCAACTGGTGGCTCATGTCTTTCTCCTCTAGTGGCTCCATGGCTTCTTCCTGACTTTGCCTACTCTCTCTCTATATCTCTTTCAGTCTGGCTTTACTCCGTTAAATCATTGGTCAAAAGCAGCTTCTTTATTAACCAATAAAGGCAATACATAGACAGAAGCACCTCCCACACCAGGAAATTTTAAAATGCAATTGAGAATTTAATAGGATGCTTCAACTTCAATGTTAACTCAGTACAGGGGCTCAGATACCATCAGAACCAGATTCTAAACCCTGCTTTTTAACCTCAGTTTGGGCCTATTTGGGGCATGTTGTTCTCAGAGGTGTCTCACCCACAGCAGCTTCACTGAAACAGACTATATATTACATTTAGTAGGCGATGTCTTTTAGTTATAAAAACATTTAAAAATTTTCCTTGGCTTTAATTGGATTATGTAATCACGGTATCCAGGAACGTATGATTCTTTGGTTGGCATAGGTGTGAATCAACACTCCACCCTGGAGTTGGGTGGCATCTAGCACAAAAATAGGACTAAATGCAGTAGAGAAAGGGTTTCCTAAAGAAATCCACAGAACGAGAAGTGGACACTGACGGCCATATTGGCTTTCTCAGACCTGCTTTTGGTGTCAGTTGATGGAGATTTCTTATGCATGTTCATCTCTGTATTTCTGAAGCAGATAGGTGTTTGTGCCCTGGCCTTGTGCTTACACTGGCCTGACAGCGTATACTTAGCAAAAGCAGTCGTATGGCTACAGCCATCATTTAGTTCCTGCCGCGTGGTATTTACTGCTCGACACTTGGATGTATGTCCTCAGGTTTGCCTCTGAGTACCACCAACAGAGGCCGGCACTAGTCCAGCTTAAAGGTGGAGCAACACTCTGGAGGGGATCGCGTTCTTAGTGGTGAGACTACATTGTTAAGAAGTCTGGTCTCATGGCTGATATTCCTACTACCAAGTCACTACCCCTATCCAGTGGGTATTTATTAATAGTTCTTGACAGACAAGAAGAAAACAGTGAAGCTTATTCATATAGGGACATCTGAACATAATGCTGTTACACACTGAATTGTGTGTAGTGTGTGTGTGTATGTGTGTGTGTGTGTTTAGTTTTTAGAGTGGGAGACTCTGGTCATACCATGAATTGCTTTTCAATTTTGGCTTTAGTTGACTGTTGGCTGGAACCAGTGTTGCATGGATACTTATGATTAGAATGTACAGAAGTGGAGGCTAAGGAGACTTAGCGTTTCATGGTACATGGTATAGTAAGTGTGATGCAAAGTCTGGGTCTGCACTAGGGAGATGCAGATGAGTTTACAGCCCTACAAAACTGCAGGGGCTGTGTGTTCCTGGATACAGACTGATCGGGCAGGCGATGGCCTGAGCGGCAGACAGGACTGACTCATTGACCCAGTCAAGGCTTGCTTTCCTGGAGTCCCACCCTACAGTTGTGCGAACAGGTTCAGCTGTCCATCAAACGGGGCTGCTTTCTGTTCCTTGGGCAAGTCGCTCCTCTCTCTGATCTCTGCTATTGTATATCTAACAACAAGCCTGTGCTTGGAACTCATTTTTGTAAAACGCTGATTCTCAGTGAGTATAGACCAAGTCTTCAGTGAGTCCTGGCTCTGTGTTTTTAGTGCTGTTGTAGGTGCATGGGGCACAGTGGGTATAGAGGCAGGTATCGTCCCTTGTCCTTAGGGAACGTTCCCCTGACCCTGGAGGCTTCGCTGGGCCCTTGCCTGAGTGCTGTTTCTCAGGTCTATTGTACGCACAGCCTCTTGGCCTCTCAGCCTGGGAGGAGCAGCTTTCATTATCCTGGATGTCTTTTGTTAAGGTCTCTAGGCAGAGAGCCTGGGGAAGAATTTCCTATATTCATAGGTTCCTTACCCAAGGATACTCTAGATATGAATTACAAACAAGTCATTCACGCTAGAAGGATGGAGAATCGGAAGACTAAAGTGGCGGTTTGTGTATCCTAAGAAGTGTCCTCACAGGAACTGTTGCTCAGACCCAGAGACATGCTGGGGGCCAAGACACCCCTCATAGTCTCTTTCCTGTGTTCTCTGCTTAGCCTGACCTCTCCTCAGTGTGCCTTTATAGGTGCGTTGGTGGGAGCTGACTATGGTGTGGCTCGGGACTCATAGACCCACGTTTTAAATGACCAGAGGAGAGCGGTTCTATTTCCAGTCTAGTTCTGGTCACTGTAGGAGAGAGTAAGTAGACCAGTGGTGTGTCCACAACCCCAGCAGCTGTGGGCTGGAGGGACAGGGGTTTCATGACGTCAGCCAGGCTGTAGGACCCATCACTCCGCTAGGCAGAGCTATGCTGCCAGGCTTAAGATTTCCTGCTGGGAATCAGCGAGGGATATACCTTTGCCCCAGTTTAGGATACTTTACACTGGCAAAGTAGGTAGGATTGACCTCAGTGGGTTGACCCTTGTTCTTAGGCTTAACAGAGGCAGAGAAAACTTCACGCTAGTACAGTAGCTATTGTCTTTGAGAATCCTTGGCCACTGTGCTGCCTAAAGGACAG
Source organism: Microtus pennsylvanicus (assembly GCF_037038515.1). Taxonomy (NCBI): domain Eukaryota; kingdom Metazoa; phylum Chordata; class Mammalia; order Rodentia; family Cricetidae; genus Microtus; species Microtus pennsylvanicus. The sequence goes on from NC_134582.1 coordinate 76,347,239, forward strand.
GGTGCCATATTAATCCCTTCGTTGGTTGGGTAATACATCCTCTCATATGCAATTCTGTGTATTTCCAGAAAATAACTTTTTCCCCACGAGTGGAAAGCATTTGTACACATACATATGCCTCTCTGAGCTGGGAATAGGTCCTCCAGACTCTTAACAAAGAGGTTCTTCTGAGTCTTGTTGGTACAGAATCAACGCATAGGCATAGGCTACCTGTTTCAGGAACTGGTTTACAGCTGCAATGTGGGGCTTATCATTTCTCTCCCTATTCCAGGCCCAACCCCCATCTGGGAGCACAATTAATCACCGAGCAGAGGGGGTGCTCACTAGAGAGAGGCCTTCACTCCCTCACGGACCCTGAATTGCAGGAACAGCCAGGGTGCTGAGTACCTGCTCGTGGCTGGGAGTGTGGCCTCCTGAAGCACCTTTGGGTTTTCCTGTCCCGCTGTCTGTATCCGTTCCTCTGCAGTGCCCTTTGCCAGTTGCTCTCAGTTCTTGGTCGTGAAAGCAGTCCATATCCGTGCAGAGTTTGGACTTAACAGGGAGGTGAGGAAGAAATACAGACAAGGAGTCCCGTTATTAGCAAAGACATCGCAGGCCTTTTGGTGTGCTTAATTTTTCTGTTTCTCCTGGGGCTGCAAGCGCTTGAGTACAGACCTGAAACAGTTAGGAGCAAATGATGTGGCACCTTATGTGCTGTGTTGTTTCATAACTTGCTTCCCCCATATCATTAGCTACTCAATGAATGCATTTCTTTTACAGTTTTATGGAGGCCTAATTTAATATTACAGCATTAGTCTGTTTAAAACGTGCAATTCGGTAGGATTCAGTCAAATTTCCAGGTTGTACAACCATCACACATTCTAATTGGGGAACATTTCCATCAATCCCCAGAAATCCAAGTCCCCATTTCTCACCCCCCAGGCAACTGCTGTGCTGGGTTGTGGGCCTCTCTAAATATAGCCCACAAGATTGTATGCATGTATCAGCCCCAGCCATGATGGGGGTCCCCTGGGGGACAACACTGACATGCTGGCTTCCCAGCAGTGGCTGGTTCAAATGTTACAGGAGATGCACTCCTGCAAGGCCCTGGGCGTTGCATCTAGCTGCTGTGTGCAGCTTTCTCTCCACGAAAAGGCAGGGCCATGTAGGTGTCTATGGGCAGGATGTGATCAGATCTGAGCGTCCAGAGGGCAGAGATTGCAAATGTCACCATGGCCAGCTGGAAATTGAGGCCTCTTGTGTGGGCATCTCCTTGACCTCTGCAGGGAACACCTCTCAGAGTCTGGGCTACTGTTTCATTCGGAAGCAAAGACTATCTTCTATTGATTGATTTTTCTTATGAAGGTTATCTCTGAAACCAGAGGACCAGGAAAAACATTGTCTGATCTGAAAAGAACAGGGCAAGAAGCATGGGGCCCGATTCCATGACATTCCCTTGCTCTCCTTTATCCTTGGTTAATAAACTTTCCTCAGACCATTCAAATCTGTACTCAATGCCTAGAGGACTCTGCCCCCCTCCACAAACCACCCTCAAACAAACCTTACTGCAGCGTTTCCAGCTTGGCTGCCTGGGGACAGGAGGGAAGGATGCTGCTCCTGTTGGCGGGAACACTGCTTAGACATTTCAAAGAACACTTTTTAGAAAGTCTCCTCTTTATCTCAGCAGAAAAGAATCTCACTTGGATGCCTCTACACTCTCTTGTTGTGAGTCCACATTCCAGGTCTGCACTATTTTGAGGCAAGCTTGTCTACTAGAATCCGTTCTGGGGAAGACGGTGAATGCTGTGGAACTCATGGTTAAATGTCACATGAACAGAGGGAGGAGGTATGACTTCTGGCAGAGACCCCAGGGAGGGGACACACTGGTCCCCAGTGAAGCATCGTTTAAATTCCTCTATTTAATATGCTTGATTTTAATAACGGTGCTTTGGACACTATGCTACTACATCTTGCCGCTGTTAAGTTTTTTCTTTCTTTTCCATGGAGGAGCAGAAGCCCTTTGGATCCATCTCCCCACATACAGTGTTCACAGAAGAGCTTGTGTATTTGAGGATGCGCTACATGCGTGCCTGTTGTTTTCAGAAGAGATGCTTCTCGGCTCTGACCAGATTTGAGTGGCTGCCTCTGTGTTTCTAGGGGCTGGAGTATCTGATGTGTTGCATACATTACTGCCAAGTGCCTTCAGAAGCATCTGCTCTGGCCTGCCTGAGAACTCCAGGCCTGGGGCTTCCGAAACAAAGAACACAGAGGGGTTCCAGGCACAAGGGAGAAATATCTTATTCATGGGCCAAGTGAGAGATCCATCAGCGCTCAAGTGCTCAGGCACGGGTAGTTGGCAGGGAGGCATGCGGTAAGTCAGACACCCCAGTCTCTGGAAACAAAGGCACAGGGGCTGTAATCTGGTGCCAAGAGCTTGCTTTTCTGCAAACACCTGATTTGTCCATGTTACGTTATGGCATTGTCAAATATCTGCACCTAGTTCTTAAATCTGGCATTCAAATATGCCGTTAGCCTCAACATTAGCATTAAAGTTCAAATGTGTGCCTTTCCTCGTGACTCCATGCTCTCCTGGGTGCTGGTCCTCAGGCATCGCTGTGTGCACCCAACCCCTTTGGTGGGTTTCACAGGCATCAGAGTGCCCAGACCGTGTGCTAATAGTACAGCCTCCCTCAGTCACGTGCTCTCCATCAGGGGGCTGCATCGTCAGGTGCACTAGCGATTGCCACCTGCAGACCTGTGCAACGGAACTCCCTCCTCCTCGGCAGCCCTCCTGACTCCCTCGGGTGCTCTGCCACCTGAGTTCTGTAACGGGGTTCCTGCATGTAGCATGGTCTGATTTGGATCTCATTTTAGTCTCAGCAGAAGCCCAGGGGGACCCGCTGTGCCGGGGCAGTGTTTACGCTTTGGGGTGTGGAATGACTGCTGCTGTCTTCATCTCATGCTTGACATTGTGTCATGTTCTGCATGGCCAGGGACAAGCAGAGATGAGCAGTGAGCCCAGATAGAGGAGCTGCCAGTTCTGATACTGATGTAGGGCATGAACTAGAGATGAACTACTGAACAGAGAGAGTGTGGGAAGGGAAGAGGGCAGACCAGTCCAGGGAAGGGGGAGGCTTGTGAGGAAGGACATGGCACATCACAGACAGGGAAGGCTAAGGCTTGGGGTGCTGGGAAGAATGTGTGGAACTGGCGAGGCAGCAGTAGTGAGAGGGAGGGCATGTGACTTTAACCTAGAAGAGTGACATAATCCAAGTTACAGAGAATGCTAATCCATACACAGATGAAATGGGAGGGGCAGGAGGCAGGATGAGCGCCTGTCTGGGATGTGACAGAGGCAGGGTTATTGGAACAAGCCTGTGTCAAGTCAGGCCCTGGCAGGGTCTGGTTGTGGTGTTTTATGCCTAGGAAATGAGCTAGGGCTTGCTGGCTACACCAGGCAGGCCCTCCACCTGCAGAGATGTGGCAGAACTGGCCTTGGGGTCAGCAGTCACCCCACTGTCCCTCAGACTTTTGGACTCAGCTAGAGTAGTCTGAGTGTTTTGTTTTTTAATAACCAAGTGCAAAGCAGGCCTCCTGGAAAGCACTGGGAACCACAGCAGATGCTGGCAATGAGCAGAGCTTTGCCATGGGACACTGGGGCCTTCCAGTCCCAGTCCACTGCCATTGATGATTGTAAGACTCTGGGCACGTCCTTGGATCTTTCTGGCTCTCTTTTGTTTTGTTTTGTTTGTTTGTTTTGTTTTTTCAAGACAGGGTTTTGCTGTAGTTTTAGTGCCTGCCCTGGAACTAGCTCTTGTAGACCAGGCTGGCCTTGAACTCACAGAGATCCACCTGTCTCTGCCTTTCAAGTGCTGGGATTAAAGGCCTGTGCCACCACTGCCCGGCTCTGGCTCTCATTTGTAAAATAGGCAATATGAACATACCCCTACCTTGTGATGTCAGGTGGATTACATGGTATAGTATGTGTCATGGAGCTGGATCAAGAAACGGAACGATAAAAATCACCATAGTTAAGTAACACTTGGCACGTGACTCTTCAGATAAAAGCCTTAATTACCAGGTGAATGTAGGGATGGGGAGAGTCACATGGCTTTCCTTGACAAACTAAACTGAAAGGCTCTGAGGGCTCTGGAGGAATCGTGGACCATTGTGAGCGTGGCCTCATCTCTCCACTGCCTCTGCTGTCCCATAGCTCCTCACCGTGTCCTTATTGATGGGTTGCACAGGGGTGGGGTGTGTGTGTGTGCTTACTATTGGGACTGAAGACAGGTTACAAACCTGAGCCCACCGTGTGCATTCACTTGTGATTTTTACTGTCTGGAAGATAGCAAACTTAGAGCATTGTCATGTCTTAAGATCGGAGAGAGATATGGCTTTAAAACAAGTGTTGATCGATTTAAGGAGCGAGCTGAACTGTCTTCTGCTAACCTGACTAGGAGATCAGCGCCTGTTTACACTGTGGCTGAAGCTGTTGTAAGGAGAAGGAAGAGCAGAAAAATTCCAGGGTCTGAGCCCTCCCCTAAGTTGCCCTCCACCAAATGACTTTCTCCACAGCGTCTGGGCTTCTTTGAGTTAGCCAGGGGTGCTGAGCAGAGAGAGAAGGTGGGTACATGGCAGGGACATAAATAATACGAATTGGGCCCCCAGGTCATCTCTTAGCTCCTGTGCTCTGGGCAACTCATCACGATGAAAGAGCTAATTTTCAGAAGCAGTGCCCAGTGAAAGGCCTGGGAGAGTAGCAGTGAGGTCCCATGCCTTAGAGGCCAGGGAAGCTCCAGCCACGCAATGAGGAATCTCCACTGAGTCCAGTGTGAGAGCCGGGGGAGACTGGACATGGTGAGGGATGGGAACTGACATAGTGTGGCAAATAGAGATGAATTCTAGGGCGGTAGTTTTCTCTTCAGCGCGTGTTCAGGCTTTGCCAGACCTTTAGGCTGGCCGAAGACAGCACACCTCTTCAAAACTGCAGGATTGCTTAACATTTGCATGCAAGGTTGGGGTGTGTCAGTTGGATTTCTGCGGTGACTGGCATCTGTATTCATCAGCTTCTTTTCCCCCCAGAGAAACAAAACTAGTTAGAGGCAGGTAGATAGATAAACTAGATAGATAAATGATAGGCAGATAGATGGTAGGTAGGTAGGTAGACAGACTAGACCAGTGGAAACCCCCGGTGAGTACAATCATGTCTCAGAATTTGCTCCCACTTACCAGCAAAGGGCAATTCAGCAATCAGCTGGGTGTTGGGAACCGCAGAGGCTGTGACGGGCTGATGCTCCTTAAATGGGGTCACGGCTACTATAGATAATGGATGGTTAGTTCCAATGTGTGACTGTAAGTGTCCATGAGAACAATACAGTTATGTTCTTTTTATTCTTGATGAGATTTCCCCTTGTTGATTCTGTGGCTCGAGAGTGCACAGGATTTTGCACATGATGAAAACCCACTATAGAAAAGGCAGCTGGAGGTGCCTTCCCTGCTCTGTGCTTGCACTGATGCCAGCAAGTACTCACTGTGTCTGTAGGATTTGTCTGCCATGTGAGTTCATTTTCTTTACATCAGTGCTGGAGCCTGTCTATTATTGTACACCTAACAGAGGAAGAAATCAAAGCCTGATTATTTGATTTGTCTAAGGCTATATAGCTTGTGTATAGAATCTAAGACTTATATTTAAAGAATGTAGTGGCTGATTGGGATGAGAAACCACAAGATATGATTTAAAGAATTGTGATAGGCTGGGAATGTTTTCAGTTTCTTTTCTGGGGGTTAAGAGCGAGTGCTTTAGCCACTGGTGTCCCCCTTCCCCTGACTGAGAGGGATATAACTGTGCTGCCTCCTACCATCGTCACCAATATGTAACTCTCTGGTACTTTATGCTAACTAGCTATTTATTCTCCTTTTAATCTTGCAGTTGTTTGTAAGATTGTGAAAGTACATCTTGTTTCCTACCACCAAATTAAAGCATCATGATGAACTTCTATGTTATTGATAATGTCAGTCCCATGATTGGGATACAGAAAACAGCATTAATCATTACTGACTGTACTTGGTGCAGAGCCAGCAGCACCGGGGCCCTGTGAGACTGCTCTACCTCAGTGTGGAGCTAGGCTGGAAAATTGGTGTTGTTCCTGGAGTCGGCTCAGCCACAGTGCTCGTACCTCCCCTGTGCTAGACAACACAACACTTGGGTATTAAAAAGTCCCATTTAAGTCAATGATGAATGGAAATTACTATTTTTTAGGATTTAAGTGAAGTGGATTCAGAGCAAGGCTCCTTTGGACACCAGCTCATCAGAGATAGTGAGGTTTAATGCAACATGTATTGAAATACACCCCATTTGAGGACATCCCAAGAGAAATTACATGGCTGATTTTTACAATGGGCATAAACACAAAGGGAGGATAGCCGAGCGAAGTCAGGTAATCTTCGGATTAAAATTCTGAGCAGAGAAATGGCATCTTTCATGAAAGGTTGAATCTCCTGATAAGCCTCAAATTGTATTCCCACCTTATTTAAGAATATGTGTTGGCAGGTTTAACAAGATCTTGGCACATTCTAATTTGAGATTTATTACAAGATGTGTGCATGTTTAATAGGGGCTTAATTATTCATATCCACATCTTCCCAACAGTAACTTGCCTCAGCTTCAGACAAATTCCCAGCACATCGGGGGATATGGGCTTCTGCTGTTAAGACCCAGTGGAAGGAAATCAAATGCCGATGCCAGACTTTACCCAGGGCCACATCTCTGCTCAGGCTAGGGTCCTCGGACTTGTGATCATCCCATGGTTCATCCACAGCCCAGGATGAGGACACAGCCTGACATGTGAAAGAGTGTTGGCTCTCAGTTCAGGCTTCTCTGAGGTCAACTACAGTCCTATCTCAAGAGCTGAGGGCTCCTGCTCTCATTTCTTACTGTCTCTTGGCTTCATGGATTTTCTTTTCTTGCTAATGCTTCCCTCAGTATGTTGATGAAGATGAATTGAAACATCTGTCAGATGGGGTGTGTGTGTGTGTGTGTGTGTGTGTGTGTGTGTGACATGGTGCATGTCTATGGGAAATGCTTGCCTTCCATTTCCTCTCTTGCCGTTCTCATTTCCACGAAGAGGAGTTACCACCGCCGAATGGTGATTTTTTTTTTAAACAGAAAATGAAGGCAGCATGGATAGTCGAGGTGGAAGGGAGTGGGTTGAGAAGCAGGGAGGCATTCCAGTTGCGGTTGGTTCAGTGTGACTTGGCACAGCCCCTTTCGAGATCACCTTGTTGAGAATGGTGTAAACTGAGAGGCTCTGGGACCTTGGTAGGTGTGCTTTCTCCCGCCTCTGCTTTACCTCCCGTGTGCCCATGCGATCTCCTACGCTAGGCAGGAAAGCTCTTTACCATGGAGCTGCATACTCCCAGTGTTCTCATTATTTTCCACCTTTGCCTCTAAAGTAATTTTCTCAGAGGCCATAGCTAAGTGTTCTGCATGCAATATCAGCAGCCATCACTCTGTGGGCTGTTGATCCGGCTTTGTTTTCTGCACAACTCTGGTACTCTCGGGCATAGCTAAACATAGGTGAGTCTGTGTGCCCATGTCCACCATGAATGCGTCTTGTAGAAGGGAAGGGAACTTTCCTAAACCCCACTATACCCACAGCAGAGCGCCATCTTATATGGAAGGGGTGTGGAATAATTGTTGGATACTGCATTACAAGCTGCTTAAAGATTTTCCGGTTTGGTGGACAAGTGGAGAACTGGACTCTTGGGAACACATAGGCGGACGTTACTGACCGTGACCATGAGTGCTCTGACAGAGGAATGTCTATGTGCAGAGCTGGCTTCTCTGACCAGGTGTGAATGAGGCATTCCACCCTGGCCTCGCTGCTGAAAGGACTGAAAGCAGACGGGCAGAACCCATGTCCTCATCACAGAAAGTGACATCTTTCTGGTTTGAAGGCGTGCCAGGGAAGGGAGGAATTGATCCCAGCACTTGGGAGGCAGAGGCAGGTGAATCTCTGTGAGTTCAAGGCTAGCCTGGTCTACAGGACAGCTAGGGCTACACAGAGAAAGCCTGTCTCCCTGTCTTGAAAAAAGATAGTTCCATAGTGAGTAAGTAGGTTTCTATTTAACCAACAAATTTCACCCCCATTATTTCAAATGCTATTATTAGCTCAACACATTTTTCTTTTAAAATCTTGTATCAATCAAAATATTAAATTATTTTTGACAAACTCCCCCAGGCCCTTGACTCTGCCCCTGCCATTTCTCTATTTTTCTTCCCATAATAACATAGTTCTGTCAGTTTGTTGTCTGTAGTTACAGATACACTGTTTACACGCGCATGTCCAAGCCTGACACTGGACCAATGTGCACACTCTCGTCTTGTCTGGGAGTCAAGTCACCAGATTTGCTCACACAGCTCAATGCTGCTGGCACTCTGCCTTCTGTCCCTTTGGGGGCTAAGTTTGGGATGGGGAGACGTGGCTGTGAAACTGGCTGTGCTCACATTCTTCGGAGACTTCCTGTGTGTGCAGGAGGTGCAGCAGTTGTCAGCGTTGGGCTGGTGAGTGAGTGGTACAGCAAGCTATGAGCGTCTTCACGGGACTGGTACTTGGGCTTTTCATCTTACGTGACTAAAACTCCAACCCACTGGATAGGAACTCCCATTCTATCCCTATCCCTGCATGGAACAAATCCCCGCTGGGATGGTGATCTCAATTATTTTGCACAAATTCTTGGTGGAGGGGGTGCTTGATGACATGAGAGTTTGAGTTGACGGCTCTGAGGACCCTGTATACTGCTTCCCTTAGTGGCTGTTCTGTTTTGTATTCTCACCCACAATACACTTCTGCTCTGTTCTCTACATCCTTGCAAGCAATATTGCTTGGCACTGACCATCGTAGCCAGTGGGAGGCTATATCCTAGTTTCAATTGTCTTCTGTTGGTGATTAGAGATACCGAACCGCTTTCATGTTCCCGTGTGTTGTTAGCACAGCTTCTTCTCAGATCCTTTGTACGTTTTCCATGTAGGTTGTTTGTTTTCCTATTATTGCATCAGAGATATATTTCTGCTATGTTTCACAGAGTAGCCCTGGTCCAACGATGGCTCACAAACACATCTTCCCTTTATAGGCTGTGCTTTTGCCATGTTGACTTGCTTCTTTTGTGACTGGGAAGTTTGATGGAGTTTGATGGAGACCCAGTTGTCTGTCTTCAATAGTGTCTTCTGTGCCCAACAGTCTGTGTTGTTTGCTCCCATGGTTTCTTCCAGGAAATTTTTGAGCTTGATTTTGCAGGATTCACATGATAAATGTGAATTTTATCCTGTTGCCCATAAGTTCATTTTCCCATCAATGTTGGTTAAAGAGACTGTGATTGCTATATTGTGTAGTCTTGGTGCCATGGCTAAAGAACTTTATTTCTGAGCTTCTCATCCAGCACCAACAGCACACACCTGCTCTACAGCCCTGCCACACTGTTTGGTGTACTGTTCCTTTGCAGTATGTTTTGAAGTCAGAAAACAAGATCTCTCCAGGCTTGTCCCTTCTCGAGATGATTTTTCTGTCCAGGTGTTTCTGTTTAAAAGATAACACTGGAGTTTTTAGCACTGATTTTAGAATTTGCCCTGGATTTCTGTATTTTGGGGGGTGGGGTAGACATCTTAACAGTTTTAAGTCTTTTTGTCTATGACTGACTCATATCTCCCAATTTATTTATGTGTTGCTTTTTTTTTTTAGTAACATCAGTGCACACATCCTTCCTCCCTTAGTTAAGCTCACTCTAAAGTATTGTTTCTGATGCTGTGCTAAGTGAGGTTTTCTTCTAGCTGTGCACTGGAGGTGTCTTCAGGACAGCTGACTTGCCTATCTCTTTGCTTTAAATCAAGTTTTACTTTTTCCATATTGCTGGGTGTTTTTTGTTTTGTTTCAAAAGTCAGTGACATCTACTGCTTTAGAAGCTCAGAAGCAACCAGTGAGGTGCTCCACTTCCCTTTCAACATAGCAGGCTTCTTCCTGTACCAGATGGTGCCATCTCTAGTTGGCAGTGATCCATAGATCAGGGCAAAAACTTGTCCTTATGAGTCCTGGGCTGATGCTGCCAGGATGCCCCTGGAATTTGGCTGAGGATGGCCTGGCATTCTTGTTGATGTCGCTGTACCTATTGATGTGGTTAGCTACGCTAGGATTTTTCATCCCACACACCTTAGGTACCCATCAGGATGCCTGTGCCCCTTGCTGCCAGCTCCACACTTCGTCCCTCTCTTAGTTAGGGTTTCCATTTCTGTGAAGAGACACCATGACCACGACAACTCTTATAAAGAAAAAAAATATTTAATTGGGTGGTTTACAGTGTAGAGGTTCAGTCCATTATCATCATGGTGGGACATGGTGGCGGGAAGGCAGACATGGTGCTGGGGAAGAAGCTGAGAGTCCTACATCTTACAGGCAACAGGAAGTGAGCTGTCTCACTGGGTGTGCCTTGAGCTTATGGGAGACCTCAAAGCCCCTCCACAGTGTCACACTTCCTCCAACAGGGCCCACATCTCAGTAGTGCCCCTCCCTCTGAGGGCCATTTTCTCTCCGCCCACATGGTCCCATTGAAGGCTACAATGTTGCCGCAGGCTTTTACATTATTTGTCATCTTCATAAGGAAGCTGAAAGGCCAGCTATGTTTTTAATGACTGCTGGGATCTGGGCCAGGTGTTTCCAGGCTTCGGGCCTCTTGTTCCAAGTATTGAGAGAAAGGCACACACAGACTGTGAAGTAAAAGCAAAATAATAGTACAGGTCAGAAAGGAATACACTGGCCTGGTCTACAGAGCTAGTTCCAGGACAGGCTCCAAAGCTACAGAGAAACCCTGTCTCGAAAAACCAAAAAAAAGAAAGAAAGAAAGAAAGAAAGAAAGAAAGAAAGAAAGAAAGAAAGAAAGGAATACACTGCCAAAAGGGACAACAGGTCACAGGGGCGAGAATACACTCAAGGGCCCTGGTTATTATTTGGGCCAACTGTGTATGGTAGTGGTTCTCAACCTGTGGGCCATGACCCCCCTGGGTGTCAAATGATCCTTTCACAGGAGTTGCCTAAGACCACTGGGAAACACAGTTATTTACATTATGATTCATAATAGTAGCAAAATTACAGTTATGAAGTAGCAATGGAAGTAATTTTAAGGTTGAGGGCAACCACAACATGAGAAACTCTGCTAAAGGGTTATAGCATTAGGAAGGTTGAAAACACTGGTTTATGGGATTCAAGAGGAGGAAGAGTCAGGTGGCTAAGGTACACCATGGGTATCTCCATTTTGATTGACAACTTTTAAGTTATATAATCTTTTCTCTGCTGTTCATGACCCTTTCCGTGGTGAATCTGATCTTAATCATATAAATGCATAAGTAGACAAGATTGGAGACTGGCTAGCCGAGAAACCTAGGGTAGAACCAAACACAGCTACCGCATACCCCAGCCACTACCACCCCTATTTAATGAAGTGCTATTCAGCTATATTCACAGCCCTGTGCCTTATCCAGCTGTCATCAGAGAGGCTTCCTTCAGCAGCAGATGGGATCAGGTACAGAAGCCCACAGCCCGGCATTATGCATAGAGAGCATCTAAATCAGAGCTCTCTACAGGGTTCCCTCCACTAGGAGATCAGGGAACCCTGCAGAAGAGTGGGAGGAAAGAAAGCCTGTAGGTCAGAAAGAATGGGGGACATGAGGAAAACAGGAGCCTCTGAATCAACTAAGCAGGGCTCATACGGCTCACAGAGACTGAAGCAGCAAGCACGGGACCTGCACGGGTCTCCACTGGGTCTTCCCAGTATGTGCTGTGGCTGTTAGCTTGGTGTTTCTGCGGGTCTCCTAACAGTGGCAGTGAGGACATCTCTGACTCATCTGCCTGCTCTTGGGACTCTTTTCCTCCTATTGGGTTGCCTTGCCCAGGCTTGACACTGTATCTTGTTTTGGTGTGTTTGAGGGTTGACTCTTGGAAGCCTGTTCTTTTCTGGAGCCGGAGTGGTTCTGGGGAGAGGGGAGGTAGAGAGAAGCTGGGAGAAGGGGAGGGAGGGGAACTGTGGTCAGGATGTTTTGTATAGAAGATAATCTATTTTCAATAAAAAGATTCTCTTAGAGGACAATTTGCATTATTGGGGATGACGTCAATTCAGTGTCTAGTTGGCTCTTATTTTTGTTTTTCTTTATCCATTTAGCCACTCTATCTTTTGTTTGAACAATTAATCCTTTTACCTCTAAAATAACTGCTGTTAGGAAAGTCGTTACTGTATGTGTGTGTGGGTGGAGAGTGGAGGAGGCGTTACCATAGAGGCTCATGTGAAATAGTCTATATTTCCTATAATTCATTTTAAGCTAATAACTTGAGTCAACCACAAATTTTATTCTTGATTTCCCCTTCGTTTTTGTTATTAGTCCACAAATTCTATCCTCTTAGTTTTGTATCCATTAAAATATTTTGCAGGTTTTTTTTTTTCACTTCCACTTTCGAGCTCACGGCAGAATTAAGGGCTGTTTTCCGGAGGAGTGTTGCAGAGTTCTGGATCTGGCTGTGCGGCTTTCCACTCTGTTCTTTATGTGCTTTGTGCTGTGTCTTTTCGACTTGAAGGATGTCCTATGACTTTTCTTGCAGTGACCTCACTCTTGACTTCTGTTTATCTAAAGAAGGCTTTACTTCACTCTCAATTTTGCAATGTATTTCTGGCTGGTTTTATTTCAGTTCTCTGAATCTCCTGTCTTCTGGGCCACCAGGCTAAGGCTGAGAAACACAGCAGCAGCCAGTGGCCTCCCTTATACACAACAAGTCTCTCTTCCTTTTTTTTTTTTTTTTTTTGCTTAGGAATTCTTCTCTGATTATGACAGTGTAATTGTCACAGGTGAAATTTGCATGTGCTAGCTGAGATGTGTTGGATTTCTTCAAGCTAGAGATTAACTATTGCTTGTTTTCATGCCTTGGATGGTTTTGGCCATTTGTTAGAATTTGTTCTCATCTATAATTTTCATAAGACACAGAGACACACATAGTGTATCCTTTAGAAAGATTTTCTTTATTCTTTTAAATTATTTTTTCCTCCTATGACTATAGAATTTCAGATGGCCTGTCTTTGGGTATGCTTGATATTTCTATTGTCTGATTCTGCTGTTGAACCAGCTTTAGTGAAATCCACTAGTATCTTCTAGAACTCTGAAGCTTTTGGTCTTTTTAAAAATTTCCCAGTTATTATTAATTTTCTTGTTTTGTTTGTCTCATTTTTCTGTATTGATTATCTTCAAAATGGTCCTTTAAACTCGTTTCCGGGAAATTCATGTACTTCTCTCTCTTCAAGAGCAGTCCCTGGGGTTTAGTTTCTGGGTTCCTTTGTGGGCCTTTGCACCCACACATTTGAAAAACAATGGCCTCTTGGTCTCTGTACCCCCACCCCCTATCAGACCTTCTCCTGTGCCCAGCTAACTCTTCCGGGGTGTCTTAAACATTTTCTAGGTGTTTTCTATAGATATGCACTAGGATTTCCAGAATAGTGGGGTCTGTCGAGTGAGTCTCTGAGTTAGCTCGTGTCTGAATTCTCTCCTGTTCTCTGGCTGGAGCTGTCAGTAGCACCCTTTGCTCAGCGGACCTCAGAGAGTGGACGTCATGTTCACCTTCCACCCCAGCAGATGAGCTGTATCCACAGAGCGTGTTTCTAGCTTCAGCCAGCTTTGCTGGCTTCGCCCTGTGGAATTCCAAGCAGGCCAAACAAGCCATTGAGAGCAAGCTCATAAGAAGCACTCCTCCATGGCTTCTGCTTCAGTTCCTGCCCTGAGTTCCTGCCTTGGCTTCCCTCAGTGATGGATAGTACCCTGTAAGCCACATGAGCCCTTTCATCCCCCGAGTTGCTTCTGGCCATGTTTTTACCACAGCGGCAGAAACAAACCAAAGTATCTGATAGCCCCACATCCAATGTGCTAGTTCCTCCTTGGAGCCCCGAGTCAGGCAGGACGGCAGCTAGTCCCAGGATGTTAGAGAGAAATCACAGTTGGCCTTTGTCCTCCCTCAAGCTGCTCCTATCAGATATTTTCTCTCGGCGATGAGAAGTAACTGGGACAGTCACTGGGTTTCTTTCTGAGGGGGATCTACAAGTTAGAGTCTTCCTCTGGGTCATAAGCTGCTCTGGCTCTGGGAGAGAGGCTGATGTGACAGAAGGGGTCTTCTCTGCTACCCACTGGGGTGAACTTGGTGGTGGCATTGAGTTGTCAGAGGTACTGTGGATTCTTAGCTGACTCCTGGAGTTCTCCTCAAGGGGTTTTACATCTTGCCATCTTGCTAAGTCAGCATTTTTGTGGGTGATGCTATAAGGGGCCTCCTGCTCCAGCATCTCGTTGCTGTTGCTCAGACCTCATGGTTTTTCACAATGTCTATCCCAGCATCCCCTGCTATACTCTCAGTCAGCTCTTTAGCAATATTTCCCTTGTATTAGAAAGACCAAGGAATTAATGGGTGCTTCATTCGAAAGTAGTTGTGGAATGTTACTCCCGAGTCAATTAAAGGGCCGAAGATTCTCTGTCACCGAGTTCTCTCAGATGTTTCGATACATACAGTTTTTCTTGTTCCTGTGAACTTTTACTCCCAGGAGAGACAACTTAGAATTCAGCTGGGCTGTTTTGTGATGTCTCGCGCAGGCTTCATAACCTTCATGATATACGGCCTTGGGACATGTCTGTGTGTGCCCCCTCCTTCCTCTGAGACATAAATTGGGCACATTTCTGCTGAGAGGGAAGACATAGATTGTTTTAGGATTTAGCCCACAGCTGCATCAGTTGGAAGATCTTGGGCGTTAACGTGTGAGGTGTGTATGCCTGAGGAAGAATGACATCTTCAAAACATTCTCTGTCACTGGGCAAGCCTGTCAATGAATGAAGTTCTACTCCACACAGAGAAGCAGGAGAACTGGTCAGCAAGTCTCCATCACAGGATTCTGCTGCCCTTGGCAGGATGTTTAAGGGCTAAGAAATTTTTTTTATCAAGCAGGTGAATTGTAGAAGGTGGGCCTTGCTGTGTTCTGTCAGACATGCTCTAGGTTTGGAGTCCTAGCTCTCCTCACGGATACCCTACTTGTTAAAGAAGAGCGATTAAACAATGAGCAATGACGGATTGAACCTCGATTCTTATTCCACCAAGGGGCAAGTTTCTGGACACCCCGGAATCTGTGTTTCTGTTTCAGATACAGCTGGGCAGCTAAACTATTATCTGCTTCATCGTTCACCAGAGACCCACAGCAGGGAGAAGAAGACATTCCCGCCTCTCTTAGAGGCAGGTTCCTGGGGGTGGGTGGACTGAGCAGACAGACCCAGCCCTCACCATGGTCAGGGGGTCCTTCAGGCCTGCTGCCTGGAAATAGAAATTCTGCTCGCCATTCTAGACAATAGAGCCACACTTTTTATTATTATTATTATTTAAGTACAGCTTCTTCTTTTCTCTCAGGTAGTCAACAGCTAGCAGTTTAAATGAACCAGGTTTATGGATGGCTGCAGAAATCCTCTCCTCTCGAAACCAGTATCTATCCATCAGCATCCATGTACCACTTTACCGCGGAGACAGCGGGGACACAGCTCATCAGAGTCGCCCCAGTGGAATGTTGTGATGGGAAAAGAGGAATAGATTACATATTTATGTAGTCTTTGAAAATGCAGGGGGACAGCAAGATGGCTTGTAACATATGCAGCGACATCAAATAATTCTTAACCTTCCTTGCTTTGCAAATGTTTGGCACGTATACTGGTGCCCACATGTAGTGTGTGCTCAAGACATTAATGAGACTTTAAAAATAATCAAATTAAAAGTCCCTTTTCAGTCCAGGTTCTGCTGAGCTTCAAAATTCCCCTCCAAAACTAGAAAGAAAAATATGAACAGAGACAGGGAGTTATGGCTATGCCGGCTTTCGGCTGATGGAGCTGAGTAAGAGCAGGGACGGCCATTGTAACCCAGTCCCCTTGTACGCTGTTGTTCGCAGATGATTTTTTTTTTTGTCACAAATGCATCCATTGAGGGACGGAGGCAGTTTTGCAGTGATGTGTGATTTCTGTAGCAGTTAGACTTTTCTCTGATCCTAGGATTGGTTTCCAGACCTGGCGACATGGGTTGCCTGAAGATTTTTGAACAAATAATCTTTCTGAGAGGTTTTTATTGACAAGGACAGTTGGACTCTGTTTAGTTGCAGCCATACCATGAGGTTTGTCTTTTTCTGACATTCTCCCTCACTTTCAACAAGCCACTCTACCTGTTCTTGAGCCACACCCATGCCTGGTCCGCTAACGCCAGCGCTCGCCAGTGTCTTACGCTGGTCTATTAATGCCAGTGCTCGCTAGTGTCTTACGCTGGTCTCCTGATGCCAGCGTTTGCCAGTGTCTTGCACTGAACTAAAGCAACAGGAATATAGATTGACCACAAACCTCCTAAAGGCCCTTAAAGGGGGACCACCAGTTCTCTCTACTCTCATACTGTGGCTATGCAAAAAGAGAGACAGGAAACACAAGGTCCTAGCAGCTTCATGGCTGCCAGAAGCTGGGAGCAAAGGGACTTCATGCTTCATGAGTCCACACGCTCTCCAGAGTCCTGGGTGTTTGTCTAGCTGTAGCTGCAGGAGGGAAAGAGCTGAGCTGTGGTTATGAGCTGGGGCTTGCCTCTCATGAGACCCTTTGAGGGATTTTTTTTATTTCTTCAATCAGAGGTAGTCATCTCTTGAAAGGCCCAGTTTCCTGGACCTCCCCTTGCCCTTTGTGCTGATCAGCCAAATGTGACAGATTATGAAGCTGAACTCCCACAAATGGGATGATAAACAATTATCACTTGTATCAGGAGTGAAAGACAGAGGCCATCTTGGCTGAGTATACTTTTGAGCCCGATTTGGGTACTGGCACATTCGTTTGGAGAAGGGAAATTGCCTTGCAGAGTTACTTTCACCTTTGTCAACAGTGAACTGGAGGAGCCTGCAGAAGGATGGGCACTTTGATTTTGTCCGTGTTTCCGTGTAAGGATCTTATCAGTGTGGAAAATGGTCTGGGCCTCAGAAGGCCATGTGTCGTCGCCCCCATTAGAAGGCATGGCCCGGAATCTACAGAGCAGGTAGATTTGCTCTCCACTGGGCCCCTGGAGCCCATGCTGAACTCAGAAATGGTATTATTTTAATTGTTAAGTGCGAAAAGCGACAGGTTGTAAATTAGGGTAATTGAGCTGCAGAATTCTGGTTTCCTGCAATTTAAGATTCTATCCTGGGCAGAAATGAAATATTCAGAGAGCAGAGGAGCTAGAGAGGAAACCTGCAGGGGAAAAGTTTGGTTTGGAATAAGGTCTTAAAATTCCAGGGATTTAAAAGTACAGGCTTCTCCCAGGCCTCGGCTGCCGGGTCCAGGTTGTTAAGTGACGAGCTATGTAAGCTGTGAGTCTGGCAGTTAGCCTGGAATGTAGCATAGAGGGTTTAATCTGGAAGGTTCTTCAGGCCTTAGCCCTTTGGGATGGGAGCTTTGCTCTAGGTTCCCTCACTCAGTGTCATCTAGCCCCTCGTGGCAATAGTCACAGTGGAAGGAATGACCGCACTAGGCACCCAGTAACGGAAGCTGGAAGCTCCTTTCTGAGAAGCAGAGGACTGGCTGCAGCCAGCCAGCCAGCCCTCAGATGGAGCTGGCTCCTAAGGGTTGGTGCCTCTGCATTTTCAGAAGTCTGGGACCACTGAGAGCACAAGATATGTTGGCTCTCGGGCCCCTTTTGCACTAGCTAGTTACATTCTGTTTTCCTGCAGCCGTCTCGGGAGGATTCATATGTATAAGGAAGCCTGAGATGCAATGAGGGGCAGCTAAGAGGCATGGGTAATTTCAATAAATCTAGGGCAGCTCTCTGTCTAGGGAAACAATATGCGTAACAGTCACAAACAGGGAGGGTCTCCAGCTACCAGGACACCGGTGAGCAGAAGCCCTGTATGAGGTTGGCTTTGGTGTGCAGGTCGCTTTTCTATCATCGGCAAAGCAGAGTGGAGAGAAGTTAAGACCCTCAGCCTCTCCCAGCTGTGGTCTCCTCAAGACAGAAGACATTGGGAAGGCCATTTTCCCAGGGCTGGCAGCCTGTTTGCTAAATGAACACTGAACCCATCCTATATACTCATCACCGCCCCTGCTGCAGAGATAGTCAGGTCCCTGCGCTCACAGCCTCATGGGATGAGAGAGATAGGAGGAGGGAGGTACAGCCCACCCGGTGGAATCTGAATTGCAGAGCACAGAGGCTAGCTTTGCTTTGGTGCGGGCTGACTCGTGGAAGGCATCTGTGTAGACGGAGGTGGACTTAGCTGAGATGAGACAGCTCCTCACTAGCGTAGTGTCTGTTTTAGCTGTCAATTCCTCCTTCCTGCCTGAGCTGCAGTGGCCCAAGCTCAACACATGCAGCAGAGAATGGGGCTCCAGGGGTTTGGTGGGATATGCAGGGGGAAGCTTTTGTCCGAAGGATGCTGCTGCTGGAAGATTGCGGAAGTAGTCACATCTGGGACATACAACAGTTTCAAATATTCCCAAAGACAGTCTCTGCTGGGTGTGAAGACCCAGTCCCTCACAGTGGTGGACAGAGAGCTTTAAATGCAGCTGATCTCACTAGAGCCAATTAAAGGCATAGCGCTGGCTGAGGCTGCCCTGGGAGCTTAATTTATGGAGCAACTGTTGAGTGCTGAGCTCAGGGTGAGGTGCACAGGGGAGTGAAGAAACAATGGAAAATGTGGTCCAGGCAGACCCTTAAATATGGCAGGATCTTGTTTGTCCTTTTCAGCAGAGGCAGACTGTAAATCAGCCCCGAGAGATCCTGGCCCAGGATAAACACCAGACATGTGACCGGCAATACTAACTGCTTTTCCTAGAGAATGGAGCGTGTTTCTGACCCCGTGCTGGCTGCTTTATCGGTGACATTTCTAATTAATTTTAAAAAGATCCCCAAAGCATGTTCTATTATCTGTTTTGTACAGGCGAGGAAAGAGCCTCAGAAAGCTCGTTCCTGGCCGAGCTGAGATGCCAGCCTTGTCAAACGCTGAGCCCTGCTTCTTTTGACTGAACCGTGTGCTACAGTTAAAGCCAGGCCTGGGCAAGCTGGTCAGGCCACTCTAGGACCAAAGGGTCTGCGACTTTGGGTTTTGTAGGCCTCAGGGTTACTCTGGTGTTAATGAGCCATGGAAAGACTAGTGTGAGCACTAGTGAATGAGCACTAGAGACTAGTGATGAGCTCTAGAGACAGTGATGAGTACTAGAGACTAGTGATGAGCACTAGTGAATGAGCACTAGAGACTAGTGATGAGCTCTAGAGACTAGTGATGAGCTCTAGAGACTAGTGATGAGCTCTACAGACTAGTGATGAGCACTAGAGACTAGTGATGAGCAGTGGACATTAGTGATGAACACTAGAGACTAGTGATGAGTTCTAGAGACTAGTGATGAGCTCTAGAGACTAGTGATGAGCTCTACAGACTAGTGATGAGCACTAGAGACTAGTGATGAGCAGTGGACACTAGTGATGAACACTAGAGACTAGTGGTGAGCTCTAGAGACTAGTGATGAGCTCTACAGACTAGTGATGAGCACTAGAGACTAGTGATGAGCACTAGTGAATGAGCACTAGAGACTAGTGATGAGCAGTGGACACTAGTGATGAACACTAGAGACTAGTGATGAGCTCTAGAGACTAGTGATGAGCTCTAGAGACTAGTGATGAACACTAGAGACTAGTGATAAACACTACAGACTAGTGATGAACACTACAGACTAGTGATGAGCTCTAGAGACTAGTGATGAGTACTAGAGACTAGTGATGAGCACTAGAGACTAGTGATGAGCACTAGTGAATGAGCACTAGAGACTAGTGATGAGCTCTAGAGACTAGTGATGAGCACTAGTGAATGAGCACTAGAGACTAGTGATGAGCTCTAGAGACTAGTGATGAGCTCTAGAGACTAGTGATGAGCACTAGAGACTAGTGATGAGCTCTAGAGACTAGTGGTGAGCTCTAGAGATTAGTGATGAGTACTAGAGACTAGTGATGAGCTCTACAGACTAGTGATGAGCACTAGAGACTAGTGATGAGCACTAGTGAATGAGCACTAGAGACTAGTGATGAGCTCTAGAGATTAGTGATGAGCTCTAGAGACTAGTGATGAGCTCTAGAGACTAGTGATGAGCACTAGAGACTAGTGATGAGCTCTAGAGATTAGTGATGAGCAGTGGACACTAGTGATGAGCTCTAGAGACTAGTGATGAGCTCTAGAGACTAGTGATGAGCAGTGGACACTAGTGATGAACACTAGAGACTAGTGATGAGCTCTAGAGACTAGTGATAAGCACTAGTGAATGAGCACTAGAGACTAGTGATGAACACTAGAGACTAGTGATGAGCACTAGAGACTAGCTGCCTTAAATGAAGCAAGCCCAGCGGAGGGAATGAGGTGGCACTGTGTTCTTTCAACATTTTGGGGGGACAGTCTAGATTTTAACTTGTTTCTGAACTTAGTTTAAGAGAAAAGGAGGGAAACTCAAAAACTCAGATCTTGCTCTTTAGTTGCCAGTAGGGTAACGAAGGCTTTGAACAAATGTGTACGGGTGTGGGTTTACTGAGGGTTTGGGATGAGACCTCCTAAAGTCCTTAGCTTAGTCATAGACTCTAGACTCTGCATGGCAGCACCTGGAGCTGGTGTGGCTTCACAACTCCTGGTCTTAGTCTACTGCAAAAGATAAGAGGACGCTGTGTTTGCATATTGAGCCATCTCATGGGGGATTTTCAGGTAGGTTTTGAAATGGCATGTGTCTAGGACCATTTTGTGAAGAAATGCCCTAAAGAATTGACATTTGGGGGCAGCTAATCAGTACTCAGCTGTCTGACTATTGAAGTTTGGGGCTAGAAGGAGAACACTTTGTCAGACAGTGAAGTCTAATGAATTCAGACACGCTAAGTAAATGAGGGCAGAGCGCTGCTAGACAGCCCCTAAAATGATGCTGGAGAATACGCAATGGCACGGAGAAGAGCTCATGCTTTCTTTACTATAAAAAGCAGGTTACAAAGGAGTGGGCGCAGAATTACTGTATTTGCTTATGATTTAAAAGCAGATACAGACAGACCCAGGCTGACAAGGCAGACATCACATTTTTAACAATGGCTTCCTGGAAATTCATCTAGTGCGTGATTTCTTTCTTTTTTTTTTTATATGTTCATGCTAACTTTATGCAAAAGCTATAATTTTTAGACCAAAGGAGAAAAGTCAGTGTGCATGTGTGTGCATGTGTGTATGCATCATGCATGTGTGTGTGAGTGTGTGTATGCTTTTGTGTGAGTGTGTGTGTGTGAAGATCAAATTCAAGAAAATCAGGAGTAAATACTTTAGAATTGTTTAGAATTATGTTAAAAAGTTTCAGGTGAAGAAACTGGGCTGAGAATAGCTTTGCCTGTTTCTCAAGAGCTTATGAAACAAGATCTTCTGTAAAGAGCCTAAAATAGCATTATTTTATATATATAACCAGTTTCAAACTAACCATTAAACAAGAAGGACATTGACCATGGGAATAGACATGAATCTGGAATTACCAGTTTCTCATCTCCAAATCAACAGTAGTAGCTCACACCTGCCCCTCCCCTGCACAGCAGTTTGCTACGTCTACTTATAGTAAAACCACAACTCTCCATGGCAAACAGCAAAGAAGCCGTTCTGAATTCATCCCACTTGGGTGAGCTGTGTTTTTTAAACCAACACTGGTAGCTCTGGGCTTGTGGTCTGAGAGATTAGTACCCACGTTGAAGTGTGTGCTGTTTTCAAGATGAAAACAGCATAGCTTTCTAGTGCTCTTGAAGGAGAGGAGGGTTTCCAAAGGCATATCTGCCAGTTGAGGTTCCTGTGTTTGGGACCAGAGTGACCCTCCTGCTGTATTGTAGCACCAGCCAAATGGATTTGAAAGCATGTCTCGCCCACCTCTGTGGGAGGGAGTTTCTTCCTCATGTTCAGCATCACAGCCTCTCATTTCCTGGACCACTTTTGCAGTATTTCATGGACATTATTCAGTAGAAAACAGCCACTAAATATTCCCTAAGTTATTAATTCATTAATAAGCCCATTAAGCTCTGGCTGCTTTGCAGTGACTAATGGCTAGGGTCCCTCCTCTGCCCAGCTGCCAGTCTCAGCTGGAAAATGCCATGAGCTGCGGGCTGAAGTGGCTATAGATTTTTGCAAGAATTCTTCTTTGTTGCAGAAGCAAGCTTTGCGGAAGCCAGGGCATCAGATGCACATTGTGTTGGTGATTAATGACTGTAGCATACTGGTCTACCCTGCTTTCTCCAGAACGATTATTTTAACTGTACTCCCCCTCAGGGAATTGCTCCTTATGGTTAATAAATCATCAAATGATGTAGAATTCTTAAATGAAGATGATGGTAGTATGGTTCCACCTAGATGCCAGTATGCTGTGGTAGCAAAAATTACAGTGAAGGGTTTTTTTTTCTTTTTCTTTTTGACTTGCACTGAGTGAAGGCAGATATCTGTGGCATCCTCTTGTCCCAGGAGCCGGGTTAAGCACTTTATGCTTTCCCCCACTTAGTTCTTTTAAGAATCCTTTCAGGCAGGCAGTGCCATTTTCGTTTTACAGGCCTCACTAAGGGAGGTCCAGTACATTGTTTGAGAGACACATAGCTAATAAATAGCACAAGCCAATCTCACCTAGGATCCTGACTTCCAGAAGTATGCTGTGTTTAGTTTTTGTTTGGGGGCGTATCATAGAGAGAGGTGGGCATCATGTGAGGGCTCCTTGGAGACTAGAGATTTGCAGCAAATGTGGGCGCAGGGGCCGTCCGCAGCTTATCTGTTGTGTGAGGCAGGACCTGTCCGTTGTGGGAAGACGCAGTGTCTGAGGACCTGGTAGGCATGATGCAAGATTCTTAGTGCTGCTTTCCTAACTTAACTTCTATGATATTTGTATGTGAGGCTTGCAGTCAGTCTGAGCTCATCACTAAGTCAAGATAAGTTGTGTATTCAAGATCACTCAGACCTGATGTGACCAAACCAGGGTTTTTACTCAATTTTGAGCTTATTATAATCAAATACTAATAAGAAGTGAGAGTTGAGGCATAGCAGGCTCAGCCCTGGATCTGTGTGTCTGAAAACCACGCGGGTTGCTCAAGGGGTAACGAGTGAGCACACAGTCTCACTCGTAGACTAGCTGTGGGCCATGGGAAGATCTGAGAGGCCTTCTGATCTGGGTATAAAAGTCTCAAAGCGCCTTATGCTGAAGACTTAGTCCCTAGCTGGTGGCAACTTTGTAAAGTGATTGGTTTAGAAAGGATCCATCTTCATCACTGATGGATTGGGGATTGATGAGCCTAGAGCTGAATTGGCTATTGGGATATAGGGCTGGTTGGAGGAGCAGATCTGTGGACTATGGAGGGGGTGTGACTGTAGAGGGCCTGAGGGGAGAGTGTGAGTGTGGACTGTGGAGGGGGTGACTGTAGAGGGCCTGAGGGGAGAGTGTGAGTGTGGACTATGGAGGGGGTGACTGTAGAGGGCCTGAGGGGAGAGTGTGAGTGTGGACTGTGGAGGGGGTGACTGTAGAGGGCCTGAGGGGAGAGTGTGAGTGTGGACTGTGGAGGGGGTGTGACTGTAGAGGGCCTGAGGGGAGAGTGTGAGTGTGGACTGTGGAGGGGGTGACTGTAGAGGGCCTGAGGGGAGAGTGTGAGTGTGGACTATGGAGGGGGTGACTGTAGAGGGCCTGAGGGGAGAGTGTGAGTGTGGACTGTGGAGGGGGTGACTGTAGAGGGCCTGAGGGGAGCATGACAGCAATTGACTGCCTTTCCTGCTGGATCAGGCAGGAGAGAATGTCTGAGGTCAGGTGTGGGGGATTTCTAGTGGGAAGCAGTTCTTCCTAGCCAGGACAGGGAATGAGGAATGGGAAGGACCTGCTTACTGTGGAGATGCCACTCACAATGGGCAGGCAAGGCCATACCAGCTTCCCCTTCAGCTCTCTCCTCATTTCCTGCGCAAAAGAAAAAAAAACCTGCCTTGAGATAGCAAAAGTCAGAGGAGTCTGGGCATCATCTTGCTCTGACCCAGACACAGGAAGAACAGGGCTTTGCCCTGACACCTCACCCGAAGTGATTGGCACTGATGGGAGTAGGCAGGTAGTAATGAGGTTTCTGTATGTTTGAAACAACCTGGAAGGTCACGTGGAGGGGTGCGATTTCAAAATGCCTTGTAGTACCTTGTGCTGGATTAAGTCCAGCTGGAGTGCCTGCCAGACATGCCCTGCGCTCCGTGGCATAGTTCAGCGGGCACATTATTCTGACAGCGACTGTCCATCAAGTGTGCACTAACTGCCAGACTTATGCTAGGTACTTTGTGTAGATCAGCATTTTAGTCTCCATGGTCCACAGCACCCTGCCCCATTTCTATATAACCATGGCCCCCTTTCCTCGTTATGTGAACGCAGCTCCCATTCTGTGTAGCCAGTGTTCCTGGAAATGAATGCGCCTGCTGACTCAGCCCTCTGCAGGCATGACACCTGGGTCTTCAACTTCAGTCGCCGGCTGCCACCTTTCCCAGCACATTCCCCAAGGCTGTGCCAACGAATCTATCTGTGCTTCTCCCACTCCTCCCTGGTGACAGTTGTGTGCGCCTCTGCTCTTGATTCAGGGGCTGTCACTACTCCCTAAAGGTTGCCTGGCCTTTGTTTCCTGGGTCCTAGAAGTTTCCCTCTGAAAATGAAGACTTCAGCATCACCTGCCTCCTTTTTCTTTGCCATACAAACCCCATAATCCACTGTGTGTGTGTATATACCTCAACAGGAAAAGTGTAGTGAGCAAAAGCAAAGCGAATAGCGAGAGAATAGAGCCTGCTGAGTAAATGGACTTTGCAGAACAGAGTCTGTCAAGGGAAAGCCACGGAGCTCCCTCCCATCAATGGGGGGCTGGTCCTGTTCTTGCTGGATGGGGTGTACATATACCTGGGAAAACAGCTGAACGTTTAATTGTGCTGTTATGGTTTATTTGATATATTCTTGGTTGCTAGGTAAAGATTTTGTCATTTTAAGCAGGAGGTCTCTCATGACCTTGGGGCTTCTTCCCCAGCTGACCTCAAGATCCATGAGAACAGGGCTATCTTCACGTCTGGTTCTACTTAAAACTCTCTGACGCTTTTAGCATCATGTTTAGCAATGGAGCGATTCTTATTTAAGACAAAATATGTGGTCACATTTATTTTTTGTGGTTACTGAGGATGAAGTTCCAGGGTCTCAAGAGAGCTACCATAACGATCACTACAGACTTCCACATCCAGCCTGGAGGGAATAAAAATATCATCCCTATTTTATAGCCTGGAAACTGAGGCTCAGAGAGCCTGGATAAGCAACTGTGGATGGTGGGGGAGAAGGGTGGGTCTGTCTGGACGATGAGATGACCCATTTGAGGTGTCTGTGTGTGCAGTGTATCAGGAAACTACTGGCTTTTCCAGAGAGGACCGTGAACGCCAAGATCCATGGTCACTCACGCCTGCATAGATCCATGTGTAGTGGGGCCTGAAGCTTAAGCCTCACGTAGATGTTCTTCATAGAAGTTATTCATAACTGTTTATTCACTGATGTGTAAAATTATTTATTTGGCCTGAGAAAAATAATCACAAAATTATATGTCTTCAAAAGCACACACACACGCATTACAAACATGATATATTTGGGAAATTAACTGCCCACCACACCTCTGCAATAAATTTCACCCCGCATGTTTTTGCAGCCTGCGCTTTGATCGTCTTTTTATGTGACATCAATTTTGTAATATTCTCTACAGAGAGATTAGAAAGATAATTCAGCCTTCCTCTAGTGGCTGAGAAAATTTGTTTTTATATTTGATAATTGGATGCACAAAGCATACGACTTCCAACGCAGATGTGCTCTGCTTGTTTGCGGTGTTCCACCCCTCGAGCACAGGGATCTGAATTATTTCTAGGTCACGTGACTCCCACAGCCTTAGCATCAGTAGTGGCGTGTGCTGCACTGTCAGGACGCTTGCTGGGAGGGAAGCTCTCCTGTCATGAGAGCAGCTCCACGTCTTCACTTCAGCTTTGTTGCTGGAAGAGTCCAAACGTCTGGACCAACAGCCTAGATCCTAGTTTGGCAGGCTTTCAAACTAGTTTCTTCTTTTCCGTGCTTATGGACTTCCAGGGATGGGCATGTTCTGTAGTGATGAGGTGAGCAGACCTGCTTTTTGTCCCTCCCAGCTCCCACACGGCTAGCTTAGCCCCAGAAATAATAACACGGGAACTGTATTCATTTAAACACTGCTTGGCCCATTATTTTTAGCCTCTTATTGGCTAACTCTCACATCTTGATTAACCCATTTCTAATAATCTGTGTAGCACCATGAGGTGGTGACTTACCGGGAAGATTCTAACCTATGTCCATCTCGGACCGGAGCTTTATGGCGTCTGTCTGACTCTGCTTTTTTTCCCCCCACAATTCTGTTTTGTCTTCCCCGCCTACCTATGTTTTGACCTATCAGGCCAAGCAGTTTTCTTTATTAATTAACCAATGAAAGCAACAGATAGATAGAAGACCCTCCTACATCAATGTTCCTCTTGTCATGTGACCTCTAGTGATGTTCCTCAGATGACTTTAGCCAGCACAGAAATGACTGCCATTGTGGTTATATGCTCACTGGGTACCTCTTTCCTAGGTTCCAGTGTTTTTCGGAACAAGGTAGAAGGATGCAGAACAAATGCAGGATGGAAGGAGATGTAGGCCTCAGATAATTGTGGTTAGGATAACGTCTCACC
Organism: Microtus pennsylvanicus; assembly: GCF_037038515.1. Lineage (NCBI taxonomy): Eukaryota > Metazoa > Chordata > Mammalia > Rodentia > Cricetidae > Microtus > Microtus pennsylvanicus. The sequence continues at coordinate 76,374,020 of NC_134582.1, forward strand.
TTGTATGGTTTGTATGATAATGCATGTGACCACAAAGCATATTACTAGGGCCTCTTCTGGGGTCCTAGGGAGCATGAGTAAGGCATGCTTTTAAGCTTCTCTGAAGTTCATGGACCCTTCGGATACCCTAGACTGCCTCAACTGAAGAGGTTCCGAGGGAGACATACATGAGACACTTGGTTTGAGTCAGCAATGAGGGCAGTGACACTGGTCAGGTGAACATGCTGGAGGACACCCCGAGTGGTCAGAGGCTGTGGACAGCAGGCTGGAATCCAGTAAATGACGATAGTGGCTATGCCAAGCTTGTCAGTGTTACCAGTGGTCACAGTCAGTGTTGCAGGAGTACTTGCTTGTGGAGGGGCTCTGCACCGAGAACCTTTCTAATCTAGTGAGTCTCCTTGTTGTGTATTGGCCTATAGGCCAATCTGAAGGAGGCATTTTCTCAACTGAGATTGTCTTCTCACATAACTCTAGCTGGTCATGTGGACAAATGAAAAACAACCAGGACAGACAGGTCTTCTAGAAGGAGGGAGGGGATTTGACAGAAAACTTTGGGAAAAAACAAATACCAAAACAGTTCCTGAAACCCTTGGGGAAAGATACAGAAACACAATGCTCCAAAGCAGGCTTTCTGCAAAAATAGCTGTAGTCAAAGTGCTGAAAACAAAGAGGAATTCTGAAAGCAGATGGGGCATGCACTCCACAGTATTTATAGTGAAAATGATGACACTTTAGAAAGCCCAGCTCTTTAAGGAATAATGACGTAACACCGGAACGCAACGGTGTGTTTTAAATAGTAAAGGAACATTACAAATCTGTCGACTCTTAACTCTGCAGCAAACAAAACATCTATTAAGCAAAAAGATGAAATAGGTATTTTTCAATGTGGTTTGTTGCTAGAAAACCATGCAGCAATGTACAGTAGAGGAAGCTTTTCAGACCCATGACTTTATATGTAAGATTTGGGGGCTTGGAGAGATGCTGAGTGGTCAGAGGGCTTGCTGCTCTTACAGAGGAGCTTCAGTTCCTAACACCCCTGCAGAGCTATTCACAGCCACCTAACTCCAGCTTTAGGGGATCTGATGCCCTCTTCTGGCTTCCCCAGGCACTGCACACATTTGCACATACTCACACACAGACACACTCATGCACATAACTTAAAATAAAAAAAATGTGTACTTTTACATATAAAATATTTATTCGTATATCTACAAATTTACATATAAATTATATACCATTTTCCATATAATATATGTATAAATTTTCTTTTAATTTGATTTTCTTAATAGTGACTTTGGGGGCAAGAGGAATTAGAAGAAGGGGAGTAGGGTTATATATGATCTAACTACATTGTATAAATTATGAAATTACCAAAAAATACATAAAAAAGAAAAGGAGGCAAACACAAAAATAGTAAAGCATTATTGGGTTTACTATATATGCAGATTATATGACATAATGCATGCGTGTTTACTCTTACATATGAACAGTGGCTGTGGCCCAAAGGAATAGGGTAGCAGAAGTCAATGGACTAATTTTGCTTCTTACATTAGATAGTACAATGTAAAGTAACTGGGTTGTTGTAAGTTAAGGCCACATATCTGTATCAATCCCTCACCAAAAGTGATAGAGCAAAGATGTACATAGCTCAAACAGAAAACAGATATACAAGGCATGCTGAAATTTTAGTTTACCTAGAAAATGGAAGAGAAAGCAAACTAAAGAGAAGATGGAAACACACACAGTACCAGGTGTGATGGTACACACCTGTATTTCTAGCTACTTGGAGGGTGAGGTGGTGGGGGATTGCTTGAACTAAAGAGTATGAAGTCAGCCTAGATGACATAAAGACCCCCATCTTAAAAACAATAAATATGAACATGCTAGATCCAAGTCTCACTGTATCCATGGTTATATTGAAGATGAATGTCAATGGAGAGGCTGTCATCTGTAGAAACAGATGACCCTAAATGTCATCTACAGGAGGTTCACTTGAAATACAGGGCGGTGAGGAGTCTGCCGGTTGGCAGAGAAAGAGATTCCATGTAAGATAGCAGAATAAGTAAACTGGGGTATAATGTTAGTGCTGTAAGTCCAAGCATGTTAACCTAGAGCCAGGGCTGGGGGGCATCTTAATCCATAAGACCACGATGGGTATGTGATATAAAGAACAGGCTAATCAAAGGAAGATGCCTTCCCAGCTGTGCCTGGAGACTTCAGTGCTCTGGTCTCAGCAATTGATAGCCCTCCTAGGAAAATAACACTGGCATGATAAAGGTTTGGAATCTTACTCTTGTCTTGGTCCACACTTGTATTTAATTAGAATTCATTATCAGTATAATAGAAACAAAACTCCAAATGAGTGGAAATGAAATCACAGTGTGTCCACAGACCCGTGGGAACTCTGAAAGAGCCTCATTCTGGTGTCCAGAGCAGGTGTGTGCTCGGGGTGGTGGGTGGCTCACACACACACACACACACACACGCACACAGTGCCACTGAAAGTTCCGTGGGATACAGTAGATCATGTAATACTTGGTTATCTCAGTTCGGGAGAACGGTCTGTTGAGGCTTGGCAAGCTGACGTCCTTTGCCCAGAGTTTCCCACCTTGGGACAGAGACGAGGTGGGGTCAGGTCTCTTCGAGCCCAGACACAGGCCTTCTCAGGGCACTCAAGTCACACACCTTTAACTACATTTGCATAAATGGCATTTCCTTTCCTGAAGAAATGCTGTAGATATGCCAGAATCTTGATCTCTGATGACAAGGCCTCTATTCTCTTTCTGGCCATAGCTTTCCTATTTAGTAGAGCAGCTCTGTCTCTATTAAGACTAACTGTTCATGAAGTGCCTTGCTCACACCCCCAGTGAAGACATTCACAGACACACCGGGGTGGGTGGGGTGAGATGATACCCGACCTGGCTCTGCCTGAACTGCTGCTAGACTCCCAAGAACCTTGTCCCCTGCGCTCTTCCTTCTCCGCACCCTGTTCCCAAAGGACTTGAGTGCCCACTGTGTGCCACACACTGCCCCAGGCTGGAGGGAGAGCTCCTCTTCTTTATCAACACAATTCTTACAGGAGGAATTGGCTCTCAGCTCTGAGGTTTTGTTTGTTTCAAATTTGGTTCCTCTGTTTTCTATTATACATTATAAATGTCCCGTTTCTTCTAACTTATAATTTCATAAAGCCTTCTCATTATCTCAGTCTCTTTGGAAGCACTTTTTAAATGGGTGTTTGATGTACCATGGAATGAATGGATCATTTTACTCAGTTATTACAAAGGACAGAGGTTCTTAGGGATCAACCTCCATTACAGGGGCGAGAGTAGACACACATGTCTGCTCTCTCTCGTCCCCTACCCCACCCTTTTCCTCTTCTTATGTGATCTCACGCTTGCATTCCTGCCTTTGAAAACTATCTAGATTCCACGTAGGAGGGAAAATGGGATATTTGACTGAATGGTTTGAATGAGCAATGTCCCTCAAAGGCTCAGGTATGTGAACACTTAGCCCACAGTTGGTGGTGCTATTTGGGGAGGTTATGAGACCTATAGGAGGAGTATTTCCTCGCTGGAGGAAGTATGTCGCTGGGGGTGGGCTTTGGGCTGTGTCTCAGTCCACTTCCTGTTCACTCTTTCCTCTTGTGCTTGAAGCTGAAGGTGTGTCCTCTCCGCTTCCTGCTCCAGCTGCCCATCACAGAGCCTCTCCTGCTACTGTGGACTCTCTCTGGAACCACAAGCCCAAATACGTTCTTTTGTCCATCCATTCATTTTGGTCATGGCGTCTCATCACAGCCACAGAAAGTGCCTTGCTGAGTCTGGCTTATGATTAGCATGATTTCCCACTGCAAATGACGTGGTTTTGTTCTTTATGTGGCTGAGTAACAATCATGTACAGTTTCCAGATTGTCTTTATCCATCCCCCTGCTAATGGGCAACTTAATGGTTTTTATAGCTTGGTTCTTGTGCAAAGTGCCACAGTTAAACATGCATATGTGGGCATCTCCTTGTACTGATTGCTTCAGATATTCACCAGGGAGTGGTGTGTAGTTGGGTCATGGGATAGTTCCTTTCTAGTTCCTGAGTTGCCCTCATACGCAGTGGCTGGATTAGCCCATATCTCCCAAAAGTGTATGAAGATTCTCCACAGTCAGGCAGTTGTCTTTTGTCCAAAGGCACTTCTCTATGCACCAGCTGTGCCATGCCCCTTCTGCTGGACAGCTTGGCTATCCTTGCTCCAGGAAGCCTGCTGTGGAAGTGTCTGATCCTCAGTGCATGTGTTGCTTCGGATCCAGTCTCATCGCTGGCGTGAGCCTGCTGCTGGAGCTTGCATAATGCATGCATGCATTTCAGCTTGTCTTCTTTGGATGATAAATTATACTGCTGTGGTGTGGTGACACCTTCACTGACCCTTCCAGGGGACAGCTCTAAACTGATTTATCTGGGCTTGTCACCGGTGTGGGTATTTACTTGTGAGGTCAGTGGGGACCCCCTGCCTCCCAAATCACCAGGAAACCTTTGTCAGCTAATAACACCAACATGCAGAACCAGAAGCGTGGTTCATAGCACGGTGGGGGTCATTCTTTTCGCACATGCTCTTTGGGGCCCATTCTGGCTTCTCTCTCACTGGGGACCTTTCCTTGAGAGTCTGCTCAGCTCTGATAAGTGGATATTGAATCTTTTAACTCAGAACAGGTATAGGTTTGGAACTTGGGCACCAGCTCTGTGTGCCTATGTGACCTGAGGTACCTAGAGAGTCATATTGTCTCTCAGAGCTTTTCAGTTTTAGCCATTATTTCCCAAACTGCCATAAAACCAATGGCTTATAAAGAGCAGAAATATATTCTCACAGCTCTGCTGGCCAAAAGCTCCAAAACCCAGGTCCTAGTAAATTCTGTGTCTGGCAAGGAACAGTTTCCTCCTACTAGAGTTTCTTGGAGGAACTAATAGAGGCTTGGAGGACTCTCTTGGACTTCCTGTGTAAGGGCACTCTCTGGCCAAGCTATCTCCAGTAACCCTGTCTGTCCACACACCCTTATGCTGGGAATAGGATTTGGCTCATGACTTGAGGTGGGTGCAGGGTATACACACACATAGATCACACAGCTTATTATTTTTTTAAAAAAGACATTTGTTTTTATTATTCATGTGTACATTTGTGTGCCTGCTTCTCTGTATATACACCATGCATGTATCTGAATATACACCATGCATGCAGGTGCCCGTGAAGCCCAGAAGAGGGTGCTAGAGCCCCTGGAGCTGGAGTTACAGGCACTTGTGAGCTGCCTAATGTGGGTGCTGGGAATCAAACCTGGAACCTCTACAGGATTAGTGAGTGCTATTGACCACTGAGTCTCTCCAGCCCCTACACAGTGGCTTCTTCATGATCGGAACAGTGAGTCTTCCTTATTGGGTCATTTTGGAGCCAGTGAAGTGGCACAGGAGGGACAGCAGTTTACAAAGCGGTGACAAGACAGACCTTGCGCATTTCCATTTACAGGTGCTATGGCTCCACTGGCTGCAGATTGCCAGGGCTCAGAGAACACACATTTTTTTTTCCTACTAAAAAGCACTGCTTCCCTGTGCTTACTCACCTTAGAGCTAGCTCCCCTGGGTCTGTTTCCTCACCTGTAAGTTAACCTGAGAGACTTTCCGAGGTCTTGCAAAGAGCAACAGAGACTCCAGCTACACTCTCCTGCCCATATGTACTAATGGGAGAAATCGTTAGTCTTGTCACGATGGAAAGAAATACAGTTTAGTCTGTTAACTTCCTGTTTCTTTTTCTCTAGTGACTTCTGGCCATATCTAGCTATGTGGTTCCACAAAGAAGCCAACATGCTTATGGCCATTTAGATCAAGTGAGTGGAGATTAAATACACATTAGGCACCGACTCCCAAGTCAGCTGCATGGCAGTTCCACGTGGCTCCGTGTGCTGTTCACTGTCTCCTAGGATGCAACAAATACTCGGAAGGAGACCTTGAGGGAGGAGGGGTCAGTCTGTGCTTGCTCGGCTCTCTATGTACAAGCCCAGACTGAGGTAGAAGATCATGGCAGCAGATGTATCATGGCAGAAGATGTAGACACGGTATCTTCTGGAAAGCAGAGAAGGGGGGGGGGATACAGAAAGAGCCAGGGGGAGATAGAGCATAAGGACACACCTCTAATGATGTACATCTGCTCACGACCCCCCAACACACACACACACACACACACACACACACACACACACACACACACACGTTTCCCACCTCTTGGCAACATTATCACGCTCAAGACCCATTCTTCTTCTCAAAGCCTTCAGGGCCAACTGTCTCTGATGATGTCCTCATAGATGCTTCCCAGAGGCATGCTGGGTATCCGCTTTGCTTGGCAGTCTCATTGGCACTGAAGAGAAGCTAGCATAGGGCTCTATTGTGTAGGGAAGGAAGTAGGACATTTCTGTCACCTAGCAATGTTCCTTTGGGAGACAGTGTTGTAGAGCTGGTAACACAGTTTGTTCCAAGCTCTGGTCCATGCTGGATGAGAGCGCAGTACCTTCGTTAGTGGTGGCATTTCACAGTATTGTCTCATCAATAATGGGATGTCTTTTCTGAGCCCGGGACACATTTCCTGATTCAGATTCTCCAGTGTGAAGCTGAGGGGCCTGCCTCCCTTAACTCCCTCTGGGGCTGTGGTGCAGGCTAACATTAGAGATTTGGAGATCTAAGGGACAATGGCAGAGTTAACTAGGGCATGCGGCTTTCCCTAAGACGTTCAGCTACTGCGAGATACAAACCTGCAGACTGCTATTGCTAACTGCACATTGCTTTGGCAGGTCACTTCATGGCAGTCCATCTGAGATTAAACTCATTTGCTGGGCTCAGCCACCTCCCCCGCAGATAGCATTTCGTGTGCTCCGCTAAAAACTGCTAACGCGTTGTGTATACCTTCAAAACAGTCTTGAAATAAATGGTACTCTGTGTTGGGTTATTAGGTTTAAGCGAATGGACTCAATACCCATTGGCGTACAGTAGACACTGAAAAAGACTCAACAGCCCAACCACAAGATTGGATTAAATACAGTGGCCACAGTTTTCTTGAGAGAGAGTGCCAGATGGGCTCTGGCCACAGGGGGGTTACTAGACCGAGAAGATAAACAAGATTAAAACAGAATTATTTCTCATACCAAATCAGGATTTTCCGCTGTGTTTGCAGCAGTGACTCCTGGGGAAACGCAGCCTGAATGGAGTTTACTGTCACAGGGCCCGTGCATGTGTGTCCAGTGATAAATCACAGGATTTATGTATTTAATTTCCTCTTATTGCTGACTCTTTTCCGATCTCAAAGATATGAATTTAGAAGTTAGGGGCGTGTATCTACAGGTAGTAAAATGCCATTTTGTTCTTTCTCGCGGCCGAATCCTCCGTGGAATTAAAAGAGCAGGAGAATCTTGTTAAAGACGTGTCAGTTCATTATGCAGTGGAGATTCATGTGGTGAAGACGGAACTAGCTGCAGTTAGCTCTGCTGTGGGCAGGGATTCCTCCTAACATCTGCGTGCTGAGGGACCAGTGAGTGAGTGCCACATTTCCATCCTCAGAACCTCCCTGGCATTGCGGGCCACCCCTCTACCTCTTTGCTTTTTATCGTTACGTGTTGCACACGACTGTCCTCCGAGCCAAATGACCACCACTGGACTGTTGACATCTAAACACAGAAAGAGGGTCATCTGAGCAGGTAGTCATGCCATGCTACCTGTGTAAGGCAATTCTGTCTTAATGCAGGTGGCCCCATGGGAGAGACTAGAGTAACAGGTGGGGAAGCCTAGAGGGATGGGACACCATCAGCGCTGTGGTGGAAAACCTCTCATCTCTGCTGATAAAGACTTGCCATGGCTCTCTCTTTGGGGTGGGAGCATCCACGCCCTTGCCAGAAACCGCTCATTCATGCTCTGTAAGAAAGCCCAAGAAACTCATTGGTTCCCCAGAGCGAGCTAGTGTAGAATCCTTTCTCAGTTTATCACTGGAACCTTACGTGAGACGCCATTTCAGCTTCTGCCCCAGTGAGTGTGAATAGCATGGCTTCTGTGCTTCCCTGCCTAGAAGGCCAGTGAGCTGCTAGGGGCTTGCTTAGTGTAGTTCCCACTCAGAACCTTTTCTGCAGTGGTTGGGGCTGCTCACCCCATCCACTGAACAGCCATTCCTGTGGGTAAATGTTCCTCCGTCATCCCTTGCTCAGAGACCTCCGGCGTCCAGGTCATCGACTCTGGATTTTGGCCATAGCTTTAACACAAAGTCACATTAACGCTCCCAGCAGCATGAAATCCTAGCATTGGACCTGAGGCACGGCTGCATCCGGGCCTGTGTCACTGTCCCTTACATCGTGTCTGCAGCTGCCTGCCTCGCCAGCCTTAGGCTTCATTCTTAAACATGTCTTTCTCCAGCAGCAGGAATGTCACTGGCTGTTCCAACTTAGCCCTTTCTTGTTAGGGTCTGTGGGAAGAAAGCTGCTCTTTCTGTGAAATCTGCAGACCCAGTGTGCCCTCCCTTGCTTTCTGCGAGGTTCCGTATTCATTCCTGGATGGATGGATCCTGGTACTAAAGAAGGTGATGCTGGCAAACTCTGAGTGGCCTGGGTTGGCGGGGCTGGGGGTTAATCAGCCCTGACTGAACTCTAGGCAGTGGTTCCCATTAGAAGAGAGAGGGCACCTGTGAGACAGGCGAGCTTTGTATCTGTGTCACAGAGAGGGTGGCTGTGGGGTCAGGGAAAGGCATCCCCAACCCCAGACCCTCCCGCTCCAGCTTTGTGTAGAGATCTTCAGAACTCAGGAACTCAGTTTCTCTGTGCTTGGAAGTGCTCCATTTGTTTGTATGCTGGCTTTGGAGTGAAGAGACCACACAGATGGGGACTCCTCTCCACACCACACACGTGATAACAGCTTCCTTGCCGCTTCCACAGAGGCTTAATCCTGTCAGCATCCATCCCGGCTTGTGGGGCCTGGGAGATGTCACTGGCATTTCTGGTGAAGTGGTCTGGACTCGAGTCTTGCCTGGGCCCATCTGTTGCTGGGCATGTGAGGTCCCCACAGTTCTCTGACTTCCTGGTTTTCCTCCATGGCTAGGAGGAAGAGTAGTGCTACAGTAAAGGGGCTTGTGGCTACGAATGTGACTTCTGGAGCAAGACCACAGGGGCTGAATCGAAGCTCCTCCTCTTGCTAGTGTGTGACCTCAGGCAAGCCTCAGTGCCCAGTCAGCCCGGGCATCTGTGGGAGAAGAGTGAAGGATGTAAACAGATCCCGTGATGCTACCCCACAGCAGCAGTTAGGAAGCCACCGCGCATCAGTCACAGTCTGTGGCAGTTTACGGTTTGCCTTTCGGGCATCCCAATCTTTTCATGCTGATATTGGACAACGGCTCTGACCCTGGCTGGCTCTGAGTGTACCTTTCCAGGGATTCATCAGGCACTGGGCAAATGTGTCCATTTTGTCATGTGGAGATTTCCCTGGCTCAATGGCGCTGTCCATGTCGGAGTGTAATCCTTTATTTCCCAGTAAATCTGAGCTTGATTACATATATCAAAGGAAACACTGTTTCTCATATTCCCTCCTTTCTGCATTGCACACACATGCACACATACATGCACACACATCTGAGTCAGTACCCCCATTTTCCCATTTTATTTCTTTACTTCTTTCTGGAGGTTCCTACCGTTATATGATCCATTGTCAACCTTTCATTGGAATAACAGGCTTTATATTGACGCTCATTCTTTTGTACCAGCCTCCCCCCAGTCCTCACTCTTTGGTACCCAGCCCCTCCCCCAGCGCTCGCTCTTTCATTCCCAGCCTCCCCCAACGCCGGGGCTGGTCGGGAGATGCCACTCTGGTGTGTGGCCGCTGATCGTTTCTTAGTTCGTTGCCTGCTCCTTTCACGCTGAAGACATCTGGACTGTTCAGGTGAGGGCCATGTGAACATGTTGTAGCTGGCCCTCCTTGTGTTTGTCCTTTTGTGTCCCGTCTCACTTCTGAGGGGTGTCATCGTGTTGATATGCAGTTGTGCTCTTGGGTGTCTTTACACTGTCACAAGTGTTAGTGAGGACAGGTTCCAGCAGGTCAGTTTTTCTCTTGCCTGTTAAAGTCAGGGTTCAGATTTCAGCCATCCTGGCATGATCCGGCCTATGAGCATCTACTTTTGTGAAGTGTGATCATTCATACCTTCTTTTCCATTCTTTTAAAAACACTTATTTTAATTATGTATATGTGCCTGTGAGCGCAGTGTCTACGGAGGCCAGGAGAGGGTGTCAAATGCCCTGGAGCTAGTTACAGACAGTTGTGAGTCACCTAACGTGGGTGCTGGGGACTGAAGTTGGCTCCTCTGGAAGAGCAGCAAGTGCCCTTCACTGCTGAGCCTTGTCTCCACCTCCCACGTGCCTCATTCTGAACTGTGTGTCTGTCCTAAGGCTTTATGTAAGTCTGATACCTTCCGTTTGCAAGCCACCTCTGTGGTTCTTGTTGATGAAAGGCATCTTCTCGCAGTGATCTTCACACGGGAGACGATGCTTGCTTCTCCTTTACGTGTTTTAGGCAAGCAGCTGGGAGAGCCAGGTCTCGCTGCTTTGTTGAGCTGTAAAGTGCTCTCCCTGGCTTTAGCAGATGACACATTTCCTATTGACAAGCATGTGGTCTTCTGCCCTAAATCTCTGCCTCTTTGTAAAAGAGCCTTTCTTCATCTGCCCCTGCCTTGTTTAGGGTTGTTGCTCTCTAAAAGAAATTCAGTAGGGCCCAGACTGCAACAGACCACACAAAGTATGGCTCGGGTTTGAAGGAAAGGGCCAGGTCGGCCAGACATCCCCTTTCTCCTTTCAACTCTGAAATGCTAAAGCAGTGGGTGGGCCTTGTTAAGAAAAGGAGGGACAGGTCAAAATGAACCAGATGAGAGCCAGATACTAACCAGAGTTTCCGCCTGAGATTGGTTACTCTTTTTTGTTAACGGTTGGCATGGATGAATACTGGTAGGACTTTGCAAACTCTAGGAGTCGAGTTGGAAAGAGATGGTCTCTGACACTCTGGATCCCACAGTCAATGGGCTGTACAGCCCAGGCTTTCGGGAGTTCTGTTGGATGCTCCAGGTTAGAACTCTGTACCCCTTCTCCTTGAGGGAAGATGAGTCCCTGTGCTTTCCAGCATGGCTCCAGCCAATCAAGCCACACTTGGAGCCTTGGGCTATGCAAAGGTCAGTACTCTGAGAAATTGGGAAGCTTCTTGTTCTTCTATTCTCCATCACAGAAGTGTGTCGGTGACATTGACTTATGTCCCCTGTGCCTTTTAAGGTCATCTGGTGTCCAGAAAGGCATCCTTTCTTATCTTCCTGGGATAGAGGAGGACCTAGGGGTTTCGGTGAAACACAATAGACTTCAACAGTTAACAACAAGCTGGTCGTCATCTGTCCTTGGCTGTACGAGAAAGCTGAGCAAGTCAGGAAGCTGCATTACCTCCATGTTTTCCTTCAGTTCCTGCCTCCAGGTTCCTGTCTCTGCCCTGACTTCCCTCAGTGATGGATGGTTGGCTGGAAAGGTAGCCCAAATAAACCCTGCCCTCTCCAACTTGGTTTTGGTCATTGTTGTATCACGGTAACAGTGACACAAATGAGTGAGATACTGTGTGATGAGCCACACCTTGCCTGCGTTCACCTGGGGGAGTTGGGACCGAGGAAGTAGAGAATCAGGGGGTTGCCAATGAGCCTGTCTTGAACTGTTACAGTTTGGTATTTATTTGTCGTTTGCTGGTGACTTATTGGGAGCCTTTCTTTCTGTAGCCAGGGTGTTCTGTCTTTCCATGATCCATTTTAAGTATTGATTACCTTTTCATTGAGATGTCCCTTCACGTTTGACTTGAAAACAGTATTTTCTCAATTTTATGCCTGGTGGCTTCCGCCCACCTATTGCTTCTCTCCCCGTGTAGGTACCGCCTCAAGCATAAACAGCTGTTTTTTTGGGTAATTTTCCACACTGCTGTTTGAGCATTTTGCAGTAGTGAAGGGCCCCGGGAATGATCGCCCCGCCTGAAGCAGCCATCCGTAGACACAAACACAATGGCAGCGTGAAGATGGGCTGACTGAGAGTTCGGAGCGTAGTAATTGCGGAGTGCAATCTTCTCTCTCTCCTCACTAGTGTCTGTCTGGGGACAATCACGGGAACTTTCAGGGGCGGCTGAGGGAAAAAATCTCATCTCATCTCTGGAGTTGGAGATGAGAACAAGAAAATGAACGCAGTTTCTTTCGTCTGTGAGCTAAGTCCTGACAGTTTAACTCAGTCGTCACCGCTGGGGTCTGTGGAGTTGATGTTCTCTGACTGCAAGGATGGCGGAGGGACAGCCTCCTTTGAGGCTGAAGACCTGTCCCTGGCACTGTCACAGAAATGATGGCCACTATGACAGTTGCCTCAGTTTCTCTCTTACAGGTTAAGAACAGAAAGTCTGAGCCACAGCGAGGTCTCAGGATACAGTTAGTCAGGAGACTGGATTCTGTCTGGAAGCTTTGGGGGCAGAAACTATTTATGTGTGGGAGAGTTCAGGCTGTAGATGAGCCCACAAGAAACCCAAGTCTCTGTCACATTGTGGTGAAGGATAGCACCTGTAGAATAGAATTCAGGCTTTTGGAGGGGGCATTTCTTACCTCTTGACTGCCCTTAGTGGTCAGAGCTTAGTCAGCCCATTGCGTGGGATGTGTGTAGCATTGCTTTGCAATGTCTGCTCCCTCCCTTCACACCAGGTTTAATGTTGGTTATCTGTCTGTTCCCATCTGTGTGAGGCAACCAGCAGTCTATATGCTAAAGGCAAACTTGTATTCCATGATAGACTGAAGCTGGGTTGCTGGGCTCCTGTCTCTGGTTTCCTCTGCCCATCTTCCCTCCCACTCTGTCCTGGCCCTCATCCCTGCACCAGGCTCCTGGTGAGGCTGCTTCCTCTAGTTCTGCCTCCTGGGAGGCTCACTACTAGTCACCACGGGTCCTTAGTGAGAAACAAGAGGAGGAACCGTCCAGGGAGATGAAGCCTTGCTCCTTATGCTTGGTTACTGTGTGAGAGAAGATGGTATCCAGTCCTCTGGGACAGTGAGAGTCTAACCCTGTGGAGACTCCAGGATCCAAAGAGCAAAGTCTATGGCCAAGATATGGTCCCTATATCATAATCCAAATATGATTTTAGTTGAACATAGTATTTCCATGTTTAGAATGCTTAGGCCTATCTTGCAGGCCAAATCCAACTGAGACCGTGGGTTTCAAGGTTTCCATGTTATTAAGGTGAGTGGGGGTGGGCGTGGGGACAGAGCTGTTAAAAGAAGAATGTGAGACAGTTGGGACATAACACAGAAACTTAAAATAGTTGCTCCCTGGCCCTTCCAGGGAAATTCCAGTAGTCCCACCTAGCAAGGGCAGAACTGGATTTCTGTGGCGATCAGCTGGACATGGGGCACTGATAGCAGACGTATAACTTTGCTCAGGGTCTTATTTGCCTGGCCATCTGGGACAAGGGTTTCTATCATCAAGATCAGCCACTAAGACCCGTGTGAGCCTAATCTGGAGATCGGTCCCCAGTCCCGAGTGGAGACCCACGGAGTCCTGGGTCTCCTGCCATTTTCCCACTTCTCAGTAAGTACAAAGCTCGCAGACGGTCATTTGAGCCTTTACCGAGTTCCCCACTCCCACAGGTGTGAGTGGCTCTTGATATCCCTAATAAATAATCACGCTTAAGTAGAGTACTGGTGGAACATTTTTCTGAAGGTCTTTAAACTGACTATTTATTTTCTTGGAGAAATATAACCCAAAATGGCTTGGTAATGAATTGCCACTGTTGTCATGGGACTGGTTCACATGGTAAGGAAGATTTATGCTTCCAGGTAGATGGTGGAGAGCTAAAGAGAAGAAAGGCAGCCCTGATGAGCACAGACGGTCTGCACTGCTGTGCTCCCATGTGGCCGTGGTCCCGTGTGGCCGTGGTCCTGTGTGGCCGTGGCCCTGTGTGGCCGTGGCCCTGTGTGGCTGTGGTCCTGTGTGGCCGTGGCCCTGTGTGGCTGTGGTCCTGTGTGCATTCACTGCTCACTTACTGTGTCTTCCAGTTGTGCCTTCCAGGAATAATTGTTACACAGGAATATGGGACAGCTGGAAGGCAAGTCACAGTAAATTTGTCTTTACCCCGACATTGGCTCATCCCCAGGCTTTTCTAGCGTGTGTTCATCCATGCTGCCGGTGGCCAGATGGGGCACTGACCAGGGCAGATCTGGGGCAGCTGCTGGGGGAGGCACCCTCTCAGGACAAGGCTAGATCCTTGCAGACTGATGTGCCTTCTTCAGGCACCCTCCAGTGCTGGCCTCTGTGGAACCTCTCTGATTAGGAACATTCCTCTGAGGTCCTTTCCCTCAGCACCAGCTCTACTCCAGGGCCACACAGAAATCTTGTGTGACAATGAGACGTGGCCAAGTTTGAGCTCTCAGTCCATGGTTCCCCCTGTTTCCCAAGTCACAGAATTGGTTGCATATTTGAGCCTGCACCCCTGCCCCAAAGAGAAGACAGTGCCCATTGTTCTAGCTGAATGCTGTACTACACACATGCGGAAGCCTGAGGACAGGGGTCCCCTGCAGCCCTCCCCAGAAGACAGCCTCAAAGCAGCTAACAGCATATATGTTTTCTCCCCTTATGCGATCACCACCTCCCAAGGGCCTTCTCTTTTGCTGGCTTTCTCCTGATAGCACTCTGGGGCAAGGCCAACCCAGTATCTGTTACCTTCCTTTTCTCCCAGACAGTTCTCCACTCAGCCTCTGGGCTCCCATCTCAGCCCCGAGGACTTAGCCCCCTGCTTCTTTGGAGCCATCTCGGTCCTTCCACACTCTTGCTTCCTCTGAGAAGGACCTGTAGGTTCCACCCGCAGCTGTTCCGAGTCACTGCTTGAGTCAGAGTTGGGCCCAGCACAGTTCATCCGAAGCTGACAGTCTAGACCTTGGTGTGGCTCCAAGAGCTTAGATCTGTCACCAAGAACGCAGTCCTTATCAGTGGTTCCCAATCTTCCTAATGCTGGGGCCCTTTAACATAATTCCTCATGTTGTGATGACCCCCAACTATGATACTTCATAACTATAATTTTGCTACTCTTATAAATCATAAATATCTGTCATGCAGGATATCTGATATGTGACCCCACCCAAGGGGGTCACGACCAACAGGTTGACCACCACTGCCTTAAGTCCTTCCTTGGAGTTTTCTAGCCTCCTTCCTCTTAATAATCCACATCTGCTGACTGTAGGTAGGTTCTAGAATCTTCTAGAAGGGCCACAGCTCTCCAAGCACAAGTCCATACAAATACACAAGTGATTCTGGTCAAATGGATCTCCAGGAACCAGGGATCCTTCTTATAGGAGCCAGGCTTGAGTGTGGTTGTGCTTGCTTTGTTCCTTTGGTGCAGGCAGTATCTTGGTGTCCAAGCAGAATGCCGTACCACTCCTACACAGGCGCAAGAGAGACTGAGCTAGCAGCCCACACTGTTCTGCAAGCCCCTGAGAGCTGAAGAAAGGCCCTATAATGAATACTTAGAACCTGGAAGCTCTTCTCCAAGCAAAGGATGCTGCTTGTATTATCTCCTTATTACAAGGCATTGCCTCCTTCTTCCTGAGCCTGGCCTCACCTACAGCAGGAGCTCAGGGCCACCAGGAGCTAAGCTGATGTAGCCATTCCCAGCCAGAATGCCTGGAGACAGCTGGATGGACTGCAGTGGCAGCCAACGGATAATCCAAAATCCATCACACGCACGTGCGGCTCCAGATCACACATGTTAAGCCGAGTAATGGGATTACTTAAGTGGCACCTTATTTACACTTTCTCACAGGGCATAGGTGGCTGCTTTTCTGAAGCAGCCGTCACCCAGATTTGATTTCTCAAAGATCTCTGGAGCCCACAGAAGCATCCATCCAGAGGAAGCCAGCAGTATGTTTATAAAACTCCATTATCAGCTCAGAGCAGAGGATAAACAGGGATCAAATAAAACACGACCACCATTTCTGGAGCATTCTACATGCTGGGCACCTAGCAGTAGGCATCTCTGGTCATGCTTCCAGGCACCTTGATGGTGTTGGCACCCTCATTACTCACATGAGGAAGCTGAGCACGGAAAGGTGAAGGCACTTATACCATGGCAGCAGAAATGACAGAAGAAGTTGCCACTTAGAAACACTGTCACTGGAATCTATATATATTTCGATTTCCCGCTGGGAAGCGGAACCATTGATTTTAGTTCCAAGCTGGGGTAAGAGCTGAGTTTTGTAGAAAGAGAGGTGTGGGAAACGGCCTTCTGAGGCATTGCTGGGCAATGGGGAAATACTCTGTGTGTTGCTGCCAAACCATTCCAGCAGGCCGCCCTGATGAGATGCCTCTGGTTCCAGCTGTGGTTTGGTGTGCCCCGCTGTTACGGCGGATGAGGTTTCCGGCTCGGTTGCCTTATCAGAGCTGCAGTGTAGGATTGTTGTAGATTTGTCATACGCCATTAGCAAATGTGTGATTTCTGATATGAGCTCTGAACCTTTCTCCCTCCTGTTTGGGAAGGGGTCGTGAGGTCTGGGCTGGTAGAAGAGCTGAGGTTCAAGCCCTGATTCTTCCATATCCTTCTTTTCTTAATGAGGTAGCAGAAATGCCTGGATAAAAAGAATAAGTGGATGGATGGAGCATTTTGCCACCCTGGAAACAAACTCATGGGAAAGGGCCAGTGTTTTCTTGGGTTGCCTTGGAATTCTTTTGGCTTTTCTTTGACTTGGTCCAGGGGACGTCATTCTTGCATGGTGCATGGGTGTGTGTGTCACAGTCTCAGCTCCTAATCCACAGGGATCTTAGGTGAAGCTTTGAAGGGAGTGTGGATCTTGGCAAGATAATTTCATTTCTCTGAGTGTGGAGATCCCTTGGAGTATAATGTAAGGGGTGCGTTGCTTCAACTCTGCTAGCTCCAAAGACTTTAAATTAGTGAAACGAGCAGATAACTGTCCACCTTGTCTTCTTTTGACTTTTATGAGGCAAGGTTTCTCTGTGTAGCCTTGGTTGTCCTAGAATTTGCTTTTGTAGACCAGGCTGACCTTGAACTCACAGAGATCTGCCTGCTTCTGCCTCCCCCAAGTGCTGGGATTACTGCCTGCTTCTACCTCCCCAAGTGCTGGGATTAAAGGTGTGCACGACTACCTCCCAGCTAGTCTCCATTTTAAAAACATTTTTTTAAAAAGATTATCTTTAAAAGCAGAAGCAGGAAGGAACCTCAAACCTCAGTTTTCCCAAACATTGACAGCCACTGTCGCCATTTTGAGTTTGCCTTGTGCGTATTTCCCTGTCTTCTCTCATGGCCCGTGAGCACACCATCAGGTGGTTGAGACCCTAGACCACGTGACTGTGAACTTGACTGTGGAAGACATGCTGCGGCCCATAGGTTCTGGCATGAGTCATGCTGTCCTGGACTCCAGCATGTCAGTGGGCCTGGCCGTCCCATTGGTGAGCATTGGGAAGGTGCGTTACAGTGGGAGAGAGAGGACGTAGTTAGCAATGGTCACGTCCTTGGCTCTCTTCCTTGTGTCTTGGTTTTCTGCTTCTCCCTCCTCCCTCCACCGTTCTACTGCCAGGAGCCGGTAACATGGAGAATGCTTTGCTCTTGAGAGTTTGTCAGGAGTTTATGTCTTCATAGTTCTGGCTATCATGTGGACAAACCAGCAGAGTTACTTCTTAGGGTTCATGAGTTATTTACTAGGTAAGGGACTCGAAGGATCTCAGACATAATAACTTCTTGTGTTCACGCCAGTGCCTTAAAGTGTGAGTGCAAACAGAAAGATCCAAGCGATAGCAGAATTGCTCTGCTTCAGCTTCCATTCTTACGCATGCTCCAGCCCCTGGCAGGGTATAAAATGCTACGACTGTATTTACACAGAGCTTGGGGCATATTTGGTTTCTTATTTGACACATTTAGACTCTGAGACAGCTGAGACTTGGATTGTCAGTTTTCAAATAATAAATGAATAAAAAAGCATGAAATCATTCGGTGCTTTGATGGCTGAGTGCATGCCCGCCCCCCAACACACAAGCAACCCATAGCCTGATAGGTGTGTCTGTTACCACAGAAGTGATCTCACTTGAGGGGTTTGAATTGAAACCATGAAGGGTTTTTAATTGAAAAGATGGGAGCCTGAGAACCCAGGCTGTCCATTTTCCTCTACCCTGTTCTCTGCAGGCACAGCAGGATCATTTGAAGCCTGGGTGAGGACAACAAGGCATGCATTGCTGATCCTGTCTGAGGTCCAGGGTCTTGATTTCCATAGTGTGGTCATATGGCATGTCACTCACTCTTGGGAAGCTGCCCTTTGGAGGGGTAGATACTTCTGCATTTAATGCAGGGCAGGTGCAGCTGGCTGGCAGTGTGCCTCTTGATGGGGAGCAGTGGCCAGGCAGTTGGCTCTCATCATGTTTCATAATGACTCACACATGTTCTTAACAGGTGGTGTGGGGACTCTCGCTATTGGGTCAGAAAGGTTGGAGTCTGGGCTTGTTCGCCCTGGGGTGGCAGGTGGTGGGGCTGTGCTCTGCCTTGCACTTGAAGCCCTCACGGTGGTGTCCATCCTGTGCGCTGTTCCTCACCAGCATCTGCGGTAGCTGTGGAGTTCCCTGGTCCTCTGGCAGGAGCAGGCTGCAGGTGCAGAGAACACTGAACAGAATGGGCTAGAACTTCTGCTGTTACTGCCCCGTGTTCTGCAGTCGCTGGCTTTTTTTCTGATCCTCCTGAGCTGAGGACATTCACACCAAAGACTGTGCACGTGGACTTGGGCTGGCTCCATACTGTGTGCAAGCCACCCTCCACTGCACCCCACATAATCTGCATCTGGAATCTTCCTTGACCTTCGAGATCCAGCTGGTTGTGTCTTTCTCAGTAGAAACTGCCCTGCTTCCTGGGGTGTATGTACGTGTGCAGCATGTATGTGCGTGTGTGTGTATGTGTGCACACATGTGCATGTGTGTGCGTGTGTGTGTGCATGTGTGCACTCATGTGCATGTGTGTGTGTGCATGTGTGCACTCATGTGTATGTGTGATAATAATCAGTGATTTCACCCTTGTGGTTATTACAGCTATCTCTAATGACGACGTTGGTCAGGTGCATTTGTAAGGCATTCTTACATTTTTGGTTCTCTCTCCTCTTGGAGCATCACAAGCTTCGTAAACTTACGGTTAGCTGTTCCTCACATCTGTTTTCTGGTCCAGTGTTAGGGCAGACATACAACATGATTATTGTGCATTTAGAATGAACTTTCCCACCAGTCCCTAGGCTCTCACTGGGCTCCCTAGACTCCATAACAGAGCTGGGTATGTTTAGAAGGCAGCTGGGCATGGGGCTGCTCCCCTGGTGGCTTGTCAGTGCTGTCTGGTGTCCAGCATGGCCAACCATAGCAGCCAGCTGAGGAGAACGGGGTTGCTAGATATTGATGAACTAGCCTAGTATGTAGATATTGGGGTTCCTACCGGGGAACTTGTGGTTGATGCTTTTCGGTATGAGAAAGATTATCTTTGAGCTCTCTGGGCTCTGCCTTGTCCACATGACAGAAATACTTCTGCTCTCTGTAGTGGGCCAGATAAGAATATTCTTAACTGTGGAGTCTGAGTGAGATTCCTCTGATCATGTCCCTGAGTCTCCCGAGCCTATCAGCATCTTTTCTCTGGTTGTTCTAGGGATGGAGACCTGCTGCACCCCTGATGGGGTTGCCCTGACACTTTTTGGGTGACAAGTTTCTGTGACCCCGGTCTCATTGGCAGCTGTGTGGATTCTGCAAACAACATTGAGTCACCCGCAGCAGATTCTTACCCTCCCCCGCTGAGTCCCGGTTTAGTGCAGGGGTGTTCAGGCTCTACTTCATGGAAACTTGTTGGTAATCATGGAGGAAAAGTATGGGTCAAGAGTGTGAGGCCATCCTTTGGCAGGCTTGTTTACTCTGCCACCTCATGACAGAAATAACGTCACTGCATGCATTGCATATTTCACAGAAGAAATCACACATCCTGGCTATGGCACTGGTTTGGAATGGACAGAAGGCCTTGATAGGATCTATTTGGGGGCTTTGTTGACTTTGCTGTATCAGTGCTTCAGTGACAAGGTCTCAGTGTCATTGGCAGGGTGGCAATAGGAAGCAGGACAGCTTAGGGACCCATTGAAGGGAGTCTTCATCGCTACCCCTAGACTGTGGATGTGGCGGGGCTAACAGAGGGCTGGAAGGAGCTGTAACAGAAAGAATAAGGTGGCAGGTGGACACTTCAGAGACTCTGTGGTTGTGGGTTTCCAGAGGGGAGAGTGTGTCAGAGCATCACAGGTTTTGGGTCAGCGTTTTGATGTCCGTACCACTTTGAGTGGGGCTCCTGGACAGGATGGCAGCTGTCAGCAGCAGCACAGGACTCACAGGTTCAGGACATTTCTCCGACCTCATCTTGCTGGCTCTTGAAGCTGCTCTTTTTGGCCCGAGAGGCCATCATTATGCCCAAGAAGGCTAAACCTGGGTAGGTGAGGTTCAGAAATCTGGGACTTGCTGCCCACCTTACTGGGGCTGGACTAACAGGTTGCATTGCTATCTGGTCCCTCAAAGACCTCGTGAGGCATAGATTTCTGTTTTCCCACTTTACTGGTAGGAAGCCTCTGATCTGCGTGCTTGTCTCCACAGAGCAGGCATGCCCACGCCCCTCTCCAGTGTCTCCACAGAGCAGACATGCCCACGCCCCTCTCCAGTGTCTCCACAGAGCAGACATGCCCACGCCCCTCTCCAGTGTCTCCACAGAGCAGGCATGTCCACGCCCCTCTCCAGTGTCTCCACAGAGCAGGCATGCCCACGCCCCTCTCCAGTGTCTCCACAGAGCAGGCATGCCCACGCCCCTCTCCAGTGTCTCCACAGAGCAGGCATGCCCACGCCCCTCACCAGTGTCTCCACTCTTTACATCCCTTTTGTGGTGCCGCTGAAGGAGGCTGCATTCTGGCAAGAACATGATCTTCAAGTCAAGTGAACACTAAGTTCAGGTTTCTCCTTCCCACTAGCTATGCGACCTCCTTCTAACAGCAGTGCCTGTACCTGTGGTGTGCGGCTGTTTATTGTACTGTCTCAGACAGTTATTGTAAGGGTCAAATAAAACAGTGTCTGGCCAGGTCAGCACTGGGCCACTCAGACTTGATGGCCCTTACCTGAGTCAGCAGGATCACTATTAGTTTCCGCCTTAAATTTTTATTTGAACTTTTGCTGTACGCTTCATTTTGGTCCAAGCCTTGGCCCTTCTCCCACTTGGACCTTTCTTTTGCTGTGACAACATAAAGAAGCGTAACATACAGCAATGTAAAGAAGAGAGGATTTATGTATTTTTGTTTATGGTTCCAGAAGAGAGAATCCATCCTGGTGGGGAACCTGGATGAGAACATTTCATCCTCTTGCAGGAGAGATAGTTAGTTAGATAGACAGACAGACAGACAGACAGGTAGATGATAGATAGATAGATAGATAGATAGATAGATAGATAGATAGATAATATATAGAATACAGAGAGATAGAGACAATAGAGATAGAATGAGATGATAGAGACAGAGATAGACATATACAGAGATAGAATAGAGATAGATATATTGATGATAGAGATGTAGAGTTAGAGAAAGCTAGAGATAGAGGTGATAGAGAATAAAGACATATATACAGGAGGATCTAGGAAGTGGGGCCAATCTATAATCCCTCAAACTCTCCGCATCCACCACCCCAGTGACATAGTTCCTCTGTTGAGGCTGAAGTTCCTAAAGGTCTCATACTCTTCCTAAATGGAGCCATCAACTAAAGATCAAGTGTTCAAATGTATGGGGAACATGTCTCATTCAACACACACCAGATTTCGACTTCCACAGGCAGTAAAGTCCGCTTGTTCCTGATGATTTGGGGATGCTGGCCATGAGGTAAGGATGCCACGGAGCACCCCAGTGCTGCGCATCTCGACCCGTCCCCCCAAGTCCTCCCTGTGTCATTATTCTGCTTCCGGGTCCCTGTGTCGGTCCCAGTTGGAGTCACCAAAGGGAGGCGCCTATTTCATTATCCTCCACTCCAGCCCCGTAGCCCATGGTCTTGAATCTAAGCAGAAACATGGGGCAGCTGCAGCATCCAGGGAATCAGGCAGAGGTGGGGTCATCGTCTACTCATTCCGGCTCTCTTGATCCTTAGGTGTCTTAAACACAAGCGCCATGCTGGCAGTAAGGTCCCACAGTGAAGCCACCCCGCTCAGCCCCAGGGACTGGCCTCTGTGGAACCACAGAAGAGCAGCCGATGCTGCAGTGTGGGCTGTAGATCGGTCAGGTGCCACAGAGCTAGGAAGAGTGTGGGTTTCCAAGGCTAGCAGCAAGTCGGTCAGATACCCATGGGCTTCCGGGACAAGCAGCATTGCAGTGAGCTGGATGGAGTGAGGGAAGGTAACCTAGGGACGGCGGGGAGTATGTTTCAGGTGGCGAGTAGACAGCACGGGCAGCGTTTTGGAAGTTAAGCAGATTTTGTCCTGTTTCAGTAAAAGATAAAACCAAAGCATTCACTCCTGCCTGGAAGGAAGCCTACAGGCTGGAGTGTGACTGTAGTGAGCTAGCGGGGGCCTGCAGGGGCCGGGCCCTAGGGGCTCTGTTAGCAGGGCTAGCCACTCTGGGTTGTACTCTTTAGATGGTTACTGTTGGAGCCTGTGGAGAAGAGCTGGCAGTGCTTGTGGGAGGCAGGGAGGCCCTAGAAGCTGGGCAGAGGACCTCCAGTGTTCTGTGGCTGGTATGTGTGCCATCTGTGGTGGCTCTGACTTTCCCTCTGTTATCTTTGCTCTGATTGAATTAGTGTTTGGCCTATTTCCTTTGTCCTATTGAGGACTAAATTATAACCATTGAGGATGCTCTTTAAAAAAATCCCATGCTGGGTGACGTCATGATGAACTTGGTCCCCTAGTCAGCCTCTCCAGGGTAGGATAGAAATCGGCTTGAATGAGTATTCTGCATCAGGTGCATGTAGTACTAGCAGTGGCCAGAAGAGGGCATTGGCTTCTCCTGGAACTGGAGTTGTAGGCTATGAGCTGTTCATGTGGGAGCTGGGAACCAAACCTAGGTCCTTTGCAAGAGCAGCAAGTGCTCCTGAATGCCAAGCCACCCCTCCAGTGGAAGCATGTTCCTAGAGGCCTGGTAGTCAGGAGTGGGGAGCTATCAGGAATCTGTGATACCCGGACAAGACTGAGTCTCGGGCCAGTTAGCCTTTGTGCTTTCTGGGGTGTGATGTTTTCATGCTCCAAGACAGCAAGGGCTTTGTTTGGTGTGTCGGTGGCACGGGGACTTTCAGGGACCCTTCATCTGCATTCAGTATGCGAATCACTGACTACATAGGAATTTTGCCCATCGCAGCCTGGTCTCTGTGTTAGGAGACAGTAAATCATAATTGAAACATCTTAGGGTGTGTATGCTGTGAAGTAGAGAGCAGTCCAGCATCATAATTCTGTCTCTTTCTGCTAGGCAGCTCTGTTCTCTAGATGAGGGTCACTGGACCTTAGAGGGGGGGCATGGTCTTTAGAGGTAGACCCGCAATTCATGTTTCCAGGTCACACTGAATTGTTTTCTTCATGCCGAGACTAGTAAAAGAGCCCACATTGAAAATATTTTGTCATTATTTTCCATTATGATTGGTCTCCTTTCAGTCAAGTCTAGCGAGAAGTCACATCATAGAAATTTTAAACAAGCCATTTCCATAGGCCCTGCTGGTCCCTACATCCCTGGGGTAGCTCACTGATGTAAAGTTCTAGAAGCAGGCATGAGAGCACTTGCCTGTGGCTTGTTATTTCTGGATGCCCGCCATGCTGGGTACTGTGATCATGGTAAGGCTCTAAGAGCATCTTCAAGGTAGGTACCAGTGATCTCATTTCATGGAGAAGGAACATGACTCAGAGAGGCCAGCATATGTTACAAGGCCACTCAGCTAAGACTTGTTGGAGCAGGAACTCAAACCCACACCCGGTTCAAAGCCTGCCCTAGCTCCTGCTACCTTTGAGTACATGGTACTGATTTCTCTCTTCCCTGGATATTGACAAGACTGCCTTTCATTAGCTCAGGCAATCTGGCAGCCTTGCTAGGGAGGGCAAGGGTCTGGGTGGCATTGGTCTTGCCCTGTGGTTCAATTTGAGTGTATACCAAGGACCCTTTTCATCATTTGCATCAGCAGAATGTAGCACGAATTTTAATTGGTCTTACTAATAAAGACCTGGAGTCAGATATTAGGGGGTGAAAGCTGAAAGATCAGAGAAGCAGAGAAGACAGTCACTACTTCTTACCTCTATGAAATGCTCGGATCGAATGGGGTATCCTGTCTCTACAAGTCTTCAGACTGAATGCCCTCAGTTCCTCTCTCCTCCCGCCTTGTATTCCTCTCTCCACCCAGCCATATTCCTTCCTGTCTGCACCTTCCTAGTGTCAGAATTAAAGACATGTGATTCCTAAATACTGGGATTAAAGGTGTAAGCCATCACCACCTGGTTCTGTTTCTCTTTTAGACTGGAGCAATCTTGTGTAACCAGGGTGGCCTTGACCTCACAGAGGTCTGTCTGCCTCTGCTGGGATTAAAGGTGTGTGCCACCACTGCCTGGCCTCTATGGCTAACTAGTGGTTTAGTTCTGTACTCTGATCTTCAGGCAAGCTTTATTTGTTAGATTACAAACAAGATATCACCACAGCAGAAGAACATAAGAACGGATATAGAACACAGTTGGGAGAAGGAACCACACACACACTTCCCTTTTCTGTTTGGACAAATAATACCTTGGCACCCCAGTTTGAATGGCTCAATAGAGACATTCAGTCCCTGAGAAGGGAGAGCGCATTAAGGCAGTGGCAACTCTAATTGGCAGGGAAGCAGGGGTGGGGAGGTGGGGGAGTATGGGAGGAAGATGAGTCAATCCTACTCACCTGACATATTTCCCAAGGTCCATGACCCTATGTTTGAAGTCCCCTCCAGCAGTGCTGGAGCTTCAGGGCAAATGATGCCTTTTTGGAAATTCAGAAGCTCTGTTGTTCTTGGCCTTTGTTGTTGTCTTGGGATGTTTATTGATTGGGCTGCTGCTGCAGGCAATGAGTCATTTGACATTCCTGCAGATGGGAACAGTGGGTGAGTGTCTGGGTTTCATCAGAGTTCTGCTAATTCTCCTGCAGTGTGCACAGATAACTGAGACATGCCCCCACCTCCCAGTCATTACCTTTTTACCTAAGCCTTTCCCTGTGGACTCTGTGGGTGATGGACCTTAGCAAAGGTGTGATGGTAGGCGGCTTAAAATAACTGGCTATGACCTTTATAGTGTTTTGAAATTTTGATGCATTTATCAAAAATGTGTACATTCCTTCTCATTGTTTGATGTGATTCTTTTATTTTTTTCCCATTCATTATGCTTTCGGACTCAGGAAGTTGAGGTAGGTTTTGCTTTCAAACGTATGTAGACATAGTATCAAAATAGTTGCAAAATAAAATGTAAACTGTATCTCAGATCTTTAATCTCATGTTAAATATTTGCTTGTATTCAGCCAACCAGGAATATAGACGTTTGTTTCTCATGGGTATATGTGAGGGATGTAATTTATCAAATGTATATAAACAGTCCATTGACTGTGTTATTTTTTCTCATTAGTTACACTACAAGTACGATTGTCAGTTATTATCTGTATTTTACTGGTGGGTTATTTATTGAAAGAGCAGAGAAACCCACATTGTTATTTTCTAAATCATTCTGTCTAAAGCCTGCAGGACTTTACACCAAATGTCAGACCAATTTATCAAAGAATAGCTCTATTCAGGGTGAAAGTGATTTAGAGTGTGTATACAAACATCCACCCACCTGTGTCTACACATACCTAATAGTTATGGGAATTTCTCAGGGGCTGCAGTGCTCTTAAAGCTAGATCGGCTGTCTTATATATGAAGCGATTTATCAAGAATTTATCATGTGCTGTTGAGTGATGCCCCAGGGAATAGGCAGGTAAGACTACCCCAGCTCAGACGTCACCTATGCCCACGCATGTGTGTATGTGTTGTAGGGGCGGAGTCCTACATGCACACTGAAATGTGGTACAGCACACAGCTCCTGTCCCTGGTCAACCCAAGTCCCATGAGTGATGTTTAAGATGGTTCAATTCTCCATCCAATCTAGACTGGGTGATCAGTTGACCTTGTTCAGGGTCCCCATGGGGACTATTCCTTGGTGCTGGTAGGGGCAGGTTTGGCAGAGGATAGATACACCAAGAGCATGTTGCTGATTTAAAGATGTAACAGGACACAGCTCAGAGGTGAGGTGGCTGCATGGGGGGCTATGTCATTTCCCAGCAGAGGAGTGACTTTGCATCATATAGTGGGTCGCCTAGTAGGCATTATCCCTGTGCATAGGGAAGTGTCCAGTTGCACAATAGACACCTTTACAAAAGCCTGGTCTAGAACTTACTTCTATTAGCCAGTTTAGAGAAACCTCTAACCCCAACAACCTACCTCCTTGCTACTCTACCCAGTCAATTGGCGTGAAAGGGGGGTGACCTGGTTTGTGTTGAGTCACCTTCAGAACGTCTGACTTCCGTCCTTCATGGGTCTTTTCACGCATGTATGCTCAGCAAAGCCAGCCTCCCTCTGAGAAGCTAGTAACTCAGAAATGCTATGTCCCTAGGGCAGAGAGACACCTTTGTCTGTTGATTGACAGTGGCCCTGCAGAAGACCCTGCACGGACTGTTTTGCCCTCTCTGTACCTTGCTTCCTCTGCTCACGGCTTCCTGGTTCACCCCTGGTCCAGATAAATGAGGCCCTCATTTACGTTCCAGGCTGGTAATTTGTATTGTCTCAGGTGATCTTCAGATGGATCTGTAGGGTTCAAACAGTTTAGCTAAAATATGTATGAGGGAGAAATTATCTGTTTCATGTGCACTCAGTGTCTTTGATCTGTGGCATCTGAAGCTGTTGTCTGTAATAAATTACCCCTCATCTTCATCTCCAGAGCCACGGCACTTGGGTGCTTTTGATTGGCTCTGCCCCCAGCTTTTCCTTGGAGTTGGCTTTAACAGTCTTTGTAGCTGAAATGGGAAATCCCTGGAGAATATTGGGGCTAAATTGCATCAGCCATTTTGGGGCTGTACTACAAGGGAAGAGAAATCATGTTCAATTGTGCTATAGGACACGCCCATCTACGGTGAGGGGACTCTATTGCTGAGTCTGCAGAGGTTCGGCGTCATTTCATATTAGGCCGACTGCAGGACGTCTTTAGCAGATTTGCAGGAGAATGGCAAGGCTCTTGACCCATGTAAACATCTGTACAAGACTGGCTTCGGGGCCCCAAGAACCCCAAATCTGTGAATGTCCACATCTCCGAAATAAACTGCACAGTGTTTGCCTAGAACCTGCTCACGTCCCCCCCACCACCTACTTTACGTCACCCCTGGATGTAAATGCTGTGCAATAGACCGCGCAGTTTGGGGAATAATTGTAAGAAAGTTGATGGTGTTCAGTGCAAATGCGGGTGTTTTTCAAAGACTTTTGGTACCTGGTTGAATCTGTCGAAGTGGCGCCTAAGATATGGAGAGCTGACTGTACTTATGGGTATCGTCATATACATTGTGACTCGTGAATACACACACATTTGTCATTAGATTTTATGATATGTACCATGGGAATGAATATAAATACACACATGCATGTGCTTATAAACAATTTTATATAATTTTGTGTAAGTGTGTGTGCATAGGTGTGGATTCATGTGTGTGTATGTATATGTACAGACTTTTTTTTACAGGTGCTGACCAGAACAGAATATCTCTAACACAGTTAAAAATTCAGTTAATTCCTTTGCAGCAGCTGTCACCAGCCATTCATTTTATGGTGCCCAGTGCTGTTTCTGGGGATATTTAGCTAATGAGGGGAATGTTTAAATGTGATTTTTGCCTCTGTTGATATGATAGCATGGTGCTATAGTACTACCAGGTCTCTGGTTCTTCATCTGCTCTGAGCACCAGCCGTCCTTTCCTTCCTCCATCTTAGACGTACAACAACCGATTTGCTCTCTGACGGCCGGGCTGGCTCTTGAGAGTGTTTACTGCCCTGAAACACTTCACGATGTCAGTCATCAGTCAGTTTATTCATGCTTGAGCCTCTGCTTAGACTGGTGGGTTCTTGGAGATTCCTAAGTAATGAGAGTTGGGTAGGTCCCTTATGAAATACCATGGAAAAATAGAATTTGCCTTTCATCCTAAGAATTGCTTAACTCCAGCTCAAGGCTGTGTCCCTCCCTGTTCAGAAGCCAACTCTCTTAGACCCTGCAGGGTAGACCACTAACTACAGACCCACACTGCCATTCTTGTTGCTCAGTGTGCACGATACATTAATGAGAGTTATTGAATTTAATAAATGACTGTATTTCAACGTTTACTTTTCCAGTTAGGCTTATGTCTGAAAATTAACTTGTTTCTGAGTCCTTGTAAGTTCCTTTAAAGAATTCTATCATTAGGTGACCACATTTCTAGTCAAAAGGCCAAATCAGACAAACTAACCTGGCAAGTGCCCATTCATCCAACAGCCTCAACCCTGTCTGAATTTGAATAGGTATCAACTTTCCTGGGCTAGAACAATGGTCAGAGACAAGGTTCTCATGGTCCAGGTCTCAGCTGGCATTGCGACTGGCCTCTGAAGTCCTGGGAGCAGGGATGGGCTGTCACACAGTGCAGCACTGGGGTGGCATGGGACCAGGCACCCTGCTGCCAGATGAGTCTGCTACAAATGACGCAGACCCTGCGTTTTCATTGAGACAGAAGATAAAAGCCTGGCTTGCTCAAAGTGTCTTGAGCCTCAGGGGAGAGACCAGCCCTGGTATTGGTGGAGTGACAGTTTGGGACCATAGCTAGCTGTCCTTAAGTTTCTTAAGGATGCCAATGGTTAGTTAGGTGGAACTTGAGGATGAGCAGATTCCCAGGTGGTGTCTCTAAGTGGCTTTCTTCACCCCTGGCTTTTTGTTACCTTGGAGATCTCACCTCATCAACTTTCCTCATAGAGTGAGCCAACTGACGCACCTGAGCAGTGTGGGCATCTCTGGGGGCACCTGTGCATGTTAGAATAGTGATCCCTCATGCCCTGACACCTCATACTCTGACCCTGGCAGAAGACCCTCTCCCTGCTGCCCCGTGCCCATTTCCCTGATGAGCTTTGTTACATTGAGTACTTCACAGTGCTCATGACCTTGGCCTCTGGTGGACACTGAAATTCACAATAGCCCAAGCTTTGTGAGTTCCCAACTCCTTTGCCTGTGTTTTGGTGATCTTCTTTCCTCTAGAAGAGAGAAAGCAATCAGACGCAGGGCGTAGTTCCCCATCCCACTTGGCCTGCCTGGGTGAGAGGCCATTTGATGGATTCATTTTCCATCATGAGTTTTCATTCAAGGTGTGCTTATACACTTGCAGTGATTAGGCAGTATTATTACATTTGCAGCGGGTTTTAAATATCCCAAGGCAGATACCAGCTTTTAGAGGCTTTATATTTAAAAACGTGCTTTTCCTCCTGAAAGAAAACCATAAAAACAGCAATTAGAGTTAACCTGCAAAGCGACAAGGTCCAGAAGAATGCTTCACATCCCAGCCGGGTCCTCAAGCATACTGAATCATTAGGGAGTATTCTCTTCTCGGGACCTGCTCAAGCCTTTCTTGGACATCAAAGAGAATGTAACGTGTGAAGTTAAAGCAAGGGAACTTACCTTAGGCTCCAGCCCTTCCCTTGGACACACATCCTCTGCTTTCAGAGCTCCCATGGATTAGGAGAGCACAGCCAAATGAAAAGATTTCCGAAGAGCCTCAGTGCCCTTGAACTTGCTGACGTCCCCTTTGCATGAGAAGGGGGCATTGGTGGGCAGCCTGGCCAGTTTGTTATCTTTGTCCTCTGGTGATGAGACCATTCCTTTTGGGCTGTCTCTTGCCTTGCTCTTGTGAACAAAAGACTCTTCTGGTAACAGGATTGTCTAAGGCAAAGAGGGTATTGAGCATCACACAGAAACATTGAGTGATAAACATCCCACCAACTTCCACCCTTTACCCAAGACCACTTAGCACTGGCTCATCAGCTTTTAGATAGCACAGTGCTTCGAATTTGGATTGTATTTAAAATAATAAGTGTGTGTGTGTGGGGTGGATGTTGCAGATAGATTATTCTAGACTTTCTCAGTAATTGCTCATGGGATAGATCTCAAGTCACATGATTATGACAGTCATGTCGTAAAATTAAAACTGGAGCGAAGTGGACCAGCTCCTTAAAGTTAAAAAGTGGTTAGTGCTGAGTCTCCGGGATCCAGGGGAGGCTGTTCGTGTTTGTTCACACCCTGTAAAATGGAATCACTAGCCATGGAGCATTATGTTCTGATTTAACTCTAAATCCAGTTTCCTAAAAGTTTTGTGAGCTTGAGTGGCCTCAACAAGAATCTCGTATTAAGTCAGGTAACTCATTGAGGAGGAGACCAATGACATTCACGGGAGATCGTGTGGGAGCTGAGCTGCATCATAGGACAGTGAGGGCAAAATTAAACTAATCGTGCACTTTGATGTAAATTAACTTCTCCAGAAGGGAAGTTGAGGGCTTGTTTCAGACAGCCATTTGGAGGTGTCTATAATGGGTAGAGTACTTGCCCCAAACCACACAGCTAACAGACTATCAGCTGGAAAGGGCAAATGCCCTAGAGGTGATGTGGTGTGAGACTGAACAGTCTAACCTTGCTGGTTTGCAAACTGTGGGTGTTCTGGGCAGGGTGAGGCCAAGGATGCTTGTTTAGAAGGGAGAGGGTTGCTAGAAGTGAGGAGAGGTTAACAGAACCCTGAAGAACTGAGGGATATAGTTTCTTGCAGTTTCAAAGTGCTTGCCAGGTGCTTGATGCAGACTGCACACAAGAGTGATGTGGCTGTGGTTGGAGCCGAATGGACTCCATGCCCGAAACTAAAGACTTTACGCTAAGCACCCCGGGGGTGTTCTAACGTTTGAATGGTCCTCTGGTTTTAGGCTCTGTAAGTGTTGAGGAACTGGAAATGTACACCTCAAGTTATATGTCTCCATGTAAAAGAAATGCTGACAGTTAAATTATCAGCTGTTACAAATACAGGGGCTTAATCGTAAGTGAGAGCCGCCCAGGCATCACCAACAGTACAGCTGATTGCAGATACACCTCACACGTAGGAGATGGCTGGGCGGATAGGTCAAACCAACATGAGCAGAGCTGTTTCCATGCCAGGCTGAGATGTTTCTATAACTCCCAGTGTTTAGTATGTACAATTTGAAAGGCGAGAATTGGAGAAGTAAATTGACATTTTTTAATTGCATTCTCATGCTTGTTTGGGGGAAGATTTGTAAGCGGTGAGGGTTCTCCTTTGTGTTTTGGGAAGCTGGACGAGGCAGTTTTTCTGCAGGGAAAGGCCTCTGATGTCTGACCTTCGTTTCTACCTTTCTTTCCTAGGATGACTATTTCAGAAACTGGAATCCCAACAAGCCCTTCGACCAAGGTAAAGGATGCATCATGGGAAATACCAACACATTCTCTCTTCCTTGCATGCAGAGTTGAGTCTCTCTCTCTCTCTCTCTCTCTCTCTCTCTCTCTCTCTCTCTCTCTCTCTCTCTCTCTCTCTGAAGCTACCTTGCTTTCTTCTTTTATTGACTTTGGATCCTGAACTAAGTGGGGGTGGTAGAAATTTTTTTATCCACTTGGGTATTTGTCTGAGGTTATTTGTAGACAGATTTACACAATTTTTAAAACTTGAGTCAGCTAGTGAAATTATTGATTGATTTTGTTTAAAAAAATAGCAGAATGACTATCAAGCTTGTGAATCGTGGGGCTGGCTATACCCTGACGTTTTACTCATAGAATGTAATATGCTGAAAGATGTTCCCCCACTGAATGAGGGAAAAAAGAAAAATTCTGGGAGATTTTGGATACTTGAAATTGTTTGTTAAATGCTCCCCTGTATGGTTTTTATTTAAAAGACAATTTATGTATTTTGTGTGTATTCCTGTGTACACAGACATATACATGTGAGAGGGTCAGAGACAACTTTCAGGATTTGGATTCCCCCTTCCCCCATGTGGGATTCAGTATCACAGTTCACTGGGCATGGTGGGAAGTGACTTACCCCCTGAGCCATCTGACCAAACTTCATGGTGTCTAGTGAGAAGCTTTTGCTATGTCCACTCACGGACATGCTGTTGTCCTTGAGTCCTTCCCATCTGTCCCAGCAGATGTGGAACTGTTTCCATGGGGGCAGATAGAAGTCACTATGTCCTTGTGTGATTTACTGGGACACAGTGAGGGCTGTCCTATTCCTGCTGTCCCTTGAGTGGCAGCTCTCGGCACTGACATCACTGCTGAAATGATGCTAAATTGTGCTGTGGATATACGTGTGCCATTAAGCCTGAAACTCAGAGGCGACACCATCTACCATGCATGTTTCCCAGCGCTCGTGATTCTGAGTATTGGCTTCTGTCAGTCACTTGCCCTGGATGCCGCTTTTTCTCATCAGGAGAACTGACGTTCAGGTTTTCATGTGTGTTTATCCCAAACCTTAAAGCAATGCATCATTTTGTTTATGCAGTCCCACATGCCTTTATCCATCCATTCATCTGCCTACCCTGGAAAATTTATGGTGCTCTCGCTGTCTGCACAAATGCAAAGCCAAAAATCCAAACAGAGAGCAAATGAAGCATGGTTAGTGCCCACCTGAGATGCGAGGAGAGAGCGCGGTCATGATTTCCATGGGATGTGTTAATGACCGCAATGCAGGAGTGTGCAGGGAAGAGTGTCTGGCTGTGTAGAGGACTGTGGCAGGGGGATTGTGGGTCTGTATATTTGAGGAAAGGAGGAAGGGTGTGTGCAGAGACCTTTCCTTTGGAGGCTTTGCCTGGGATGCACTCAATCACCCCAACAATTCACAGTAGCATATATAAAGGTATTAGTCATTTATGCTAAGCATTTCCTTAACTCAAGTGTTTTTAGAAGACTAAACCTTCACTTAGGAAGAATCCTCGTGACGCAGAGTGGCACATCCCGGCTTGTGTGTGATGGGTGAGTCTGTCCAAAGACATCTGCTTCAGGCTCT
Organism: Microtus pennsylvanicus; assembly: GCF_037038515.1. NCBI lineage: Eukaryota > Metazoa > Chordata > Mammalia > Rodentia > Cricetidae > Microtus > Microtus pennsylvanicus. Next base: position 76,407,152 of record NC_134582.1, read on the forward strand.
TGGTTGTGACAACGGCTCAGCTGTGGGGTACCCTGAGCTGCTGCTTCATGCTGAGATGCATACATACTCCTCCTAGGATCCCTGTAACCACCAGGCTAACTTCCTTCCAGGGCGTTCAGACAAATGAACATTCCATGAAGGGAGGACACACGAGAGAAGGGACTGTATGAAGGCAAGTGCTGTTTGCCATCTGGATATATAAATGATTGCTCCCCTTGTTCTGATGGTCACACAGGGATTTTTGAGTCCCAAGGGAAACATAGCATTTAAGCCCACTTAGGAGAAAACTCCTGACAAGGGTTTTGCCACTGTTCTGAGTGGAGCCCTGCTCTGCTTGGAAACTTAGGTCTGCTGATGCTTAGATCTCTCCAAATCTCATGATGTTTAAGCATACAGCGGAGAGTCCTTTCTGGTCCCTCTGTGTGACTGCTGTGGTCATGTAGAGACACAGCCGCGGGAGAGCAGCGAGCAGAGGGTAGCCTTCGCTTACAGTATTAGCTCCAGCAGATGTCGTTAAGTACACTGTGTGCAGCTTAGTAGAGATGGGTGGTTACTGGTGGCGCTGACACGGTGAAATAAAAGCCACAGGCAGAGATGACGTCGGGCATCTCTTCCTTGGGAAAGCAGGGGAATCACTGAACTCCAGAGGACTTGTCAGCAACACAAAGTCATTTCCATTCTGTCCTGATTTGCTCTCTGATACTGTGATCAAACATCACATGATCAAAATCAACTTGGGGAGGAAAGGGTTTATTTGGCTTACACTTCCACATCACTGTTCATTACTGAAGGAAGCCAGGACAGGGACACAAGCAGGAACCTGGAAGCAGGAACTGGCAGAAACCACGGAGGAATGTTGCTTACTAGACGAATCCTCCTGGCTTGCTCAGCCTGCTTTTTGTATGGCCGAGGACCACCAGCCTAGTGACAGTACCACCCACAGTGGACTGGGCCTCCATGGAAATAATTAATCAAGAAAATGCTCCACAGACATGCCCAAAGGCCAATCTGATGGAGGCAATTCCTTAGCAAGAATCCTTCTTCCCAGGCAACTTTAGTCTGTGTTGAATTGATAAAAATGAACCAGATACTATCCTGATCTAAATACAAGGCTGAGGAGGTGGCCCCGTGGGTATAGTGCCTGCTGTATGATGTGGGGGCTTGATTCTGGACTCTCAGAACCTACAGGTGTAGTTGCAAACCTACAGTCCCTGTGCTCCTGGAGTGAGATGAGAGGCAGGGGCAGGACAGTCATCAGAAGCTTGTGGGCCAGCTAGCCTGCACACACAGGAACAGAGAAGACACTCTTCCCCAAGGATAGTGGACTGCAAAGATCAACACGGAGGTTGCCCTTTGACCTCACATGCCCACTGTGTCACGTACATACCAGTACATACATGCATACATGTACATGCATACACATACATGCAAACCCCCACATACACACACAGTGGAGGTTACAGGGGGAGAAAGAAAAAGGAGATGATCTCAAAAGAAGGTTTATATGAGGAGATGTTTATTTGGCACAGAAGGAAGTTTTTGGAAACACTCGTTTTGTTAAAGCCACCTAATATTTAATACTGGTCATAGAAACAGAACAAAGGAAGGCCTCTCTGGTGAGACATCCCTGGTCATATAGATGTGGAGCGTGTGAGCACTGAGTGATGGGCACATGCCATGGGTGCGAGCAGGGTGAGATTTGGCTCATCGATCTGTAAGCTGGTACATGCTTACACAGATGACAAGGCTCCATCATGGTGGTTGTGACTTTCTTTAGCCTCAGCTTGGCCTCATACAGGCTGTGGTTTTGGTCAAGCTCGCTCCCCATGGCTGCATACTCGACCTTGCTGATATCAGTTACCTCCAGTGTGGTGTCAGGAGTACCCCGTTCTCTTTCCCACCTGATGGAATGGGCTTGGTGAGGACAGTTGTCCATAGAGTCCAGAGGAGAAAGAACAAGATGATCTGGGAACTACAAAACTGTCATTAGGAAAACAAGAGTCTGACTGGGCTGGGGTGGCACACAACTTTAATCCCAGCTCTTGGGAGGCAGAGGCAGGCAGATCTCTGTGAGTTCGAGGCCAGTCTGGTCTACAAGAGCTAGTTCCATTCCAGGATAACTAGGGCTGTTACACAGAGAAACCCTGTCTCACGAAAAAAAAAAAAAGTCACCCCCCCATAAAAAAAGAAAAAGAAAAGAAGAAAGAAAGAAAGTGAAAAAAGAAAACAAAAGTGTGGCTTTGGGGTCTACAGAATTTGGGTTGAAAAGCTATGAAGCAAATTCTAATGAGTTATTTCAAAGGCTCCCAATTGTCCTTTTATAAAAGGAACACTGAAGTTTATAAAAGGAACACTGAAGTTGGTTTGCAGTGTTGCTTATGAAGAAGCTGGATTGCTGCTATTATATGGGGATGAGGAAGGTTTTGTGTGTGTGTAATTGCCCACATTGTTATGTTTAGAATGTAATTCTGATGACTTGAAAATGTCGCAGAGTGGTAGAGCACAGATGGATTTAGACCTCTGCTGTAGATGTGGTTCACTCAGGAACGAGCCTGGTGATCTACGTGGGTACAAAGTCCCAGCTGAAGAAACAAACTGCGTTAGGAGGGATGGCCGTGAGACTCATCAGGGGACTTGTCAGGGACAAGTGGACTTCTGTCTAGAGAAAGCTGTGGGTGTTTCAGGACAGCACATGATGGTTGGCTTTGAGAATGCTGCCCCTTTGGCAGTGAGTGCATCATTCTGGTCTAGCAACCCAGCAGGGGCTTACCGTCAGCCTATGCAGGTGACGTCAGGACACAGCAGGAACATGCAGGAACAGGTCTTCAGATGTAAAAGAAGCCCCGTCCACCTGCTGTCAACTCAAATGACAGGAAAGAAGAAATCCCTGGGACTTTGACTTCACAGGTTATCCCAGCATCCTAATAAGCTCAAATCCTGAGGCATCACAGAACCATTCGAGGGGAAATTTTCCAACTGAGAGGAGAGGATGGTTCCCATGCTCCAGCTGCCTTTGGGGTCCCAGAGCTCTGTGAGGGCTACAGCATGCTGTGTCGCTGGGCGGAAAGAGGCATGGGGACAAGATGGCTCACTGATGAAGTTGGTGGACCTCTTCCACTTAGATGAATCTGCAAGTTTTACATTCTGGATGAGCTAGAGATGTAAGCCTCTGTAGTCGTCTTCTTGGCATAGAAGAGGTTCCACAGAGCCTCTGATTTGCATTTATTTAGCAATTTTTAAGGCTTCATTCACCTTCTCTGAGCCTGGGAACTGCTATATTTCAGAGGCAGCTGGCCTGGTTTGTGGGAGGCAGTGTAATAGTTTGCCCCCGGCTGTCTCCGTTTGGAGGAACAGGCTTCACTTCTCCATTGCCACACAACTTCAGGAAGATGTTTTCCCTAACTCAACACTTCTGATTCTCCTACACTTCACTCCAGATAAGTTCATTCTCTTCTCCTCATTTCTTGTATGTCTTGACTCTGACAATAAAACAACTATTATTTTTTTTTCAAATTGGAGTATTGATTTCTAAATGTTGCAATTCAACCCTGGCAGGAAGAGAACATTATTAATTCAAATATCAGTGTTCTTGGGTTTAACTCCAACTCTTGGCTTTGATCAGGTTAAAAGTTTGGTCTTACCTCTTTGACTTTGCCTGTTTGTTTTCCCAAGAGAAATAAACCATAAGATATGTAATATTGGTCCCAGGGAGTCATCCTTGGTCCTATCTCCCATTTTCATTTCCCTAAAGGTGACAGAACTATTACTTAGCTTTTCTTTCCCTGTCATTTGAACATATGCACAAGGTGTTACATTAAATCATGTATTTCACAGTAGAAACCAGTGTCTCTGTCTCTAGCGTGCTGAAGGCACGTCAGCATACCGTTTGACATTTTGTTTTTGTAGTTGTAGATTTAGCAATTTCTTTACAATGTAACCTTCCTGCAGGTGCCCCATTTTACTCCAGTTCCCTGTTGATGGATGGCTACATTGTCTCTATTTGTTTTGGTGTTGGGGTACTTTTTATTAACAACATCAACAGGCGCACAAATACTTTCCTGACAAGCCTTTAGACATGCAGAGAGCAGCATCTCCCAGAGGGAATCTAGGATGGGATGTCATACTGGCTAGTTTTATGGCAACTTGACACAAGTTGGAGTTGTTTTGGAAGAGGGAACCTCAAGTCAAGAAAATGTTCCTATAGATTAGCTTGTGGACAAGCCTGTAGTGCATTTTTTCAATTAGTGATTGATGTGAGAGGGCCCAGCCTATTGTGGGTGGTGCCATACCTGGACTGGTGGTCCTGAGTTGTGAAAGAGAACAAGCCAAGTAAGCCACAAGAAGGAAGCCAATAAGCAGCGCCCCTCCATGGCCCCTGCATCAGCTCCTGCCATGCCTGAGTTTCTGTGCTGATGTTTCTGGATGATGGACCGTAATAGAACTGTAAGCTGGGATAAACCCTTTCCTCCCCAAGTTATTTATGGTCATGTGCCTTATCACAGCAATAATAACCAAAACTAAGACAAATACAGCTATGCCAGTGTTAAAATGGTCAACTCTGGCAAATTCCTTGGCCTTTCTTGACTCAAGGTTGCCCTTCACTGATAGAAGGCTTCCCCATAGCATTTCCGGGTGCTCAGTTCTAAACGTGAGCTTCCATGTGTGTTTTCTTGTAGAGGAAGTAAAAATGAAGCATTCAAAATGTAATGCTTTTATTTTAAAGTTACAGGTTTACCAATGAGGTATGACTATAACTTCAATAAAACCAGCAGAATTAAATGGACCTTTTAACCACCAGGGTAGGGAGGGACATTTAATGTAAGCAGGAAGAAAGGCCCAGGCTGGGGTTGCTTCCTTGCCTCAGTGCCCTATGGGAACTTGCAGTGGTGTGGAGGAAAGGGGAGGGGTGAAGGGCTCCTGGTTAGATCTTGCTTATGCCATTATGTAGTGGTCCCATTCACACCCTTGGCTCTCTCATTCGCGGAGAGGCACTAATGTGCACTTCCATCTGGATAGACATTCGTGGAAGTGGCTGTTTATGCTCACAAGGGCCAAGGGGCTGGCTAGGTAGAGAAGCTTCCTAATGAGACCGTGCTCTTTCCAGTCTATTCTGTTAGGTGCCGTGTGCAGGCCCCTCGTGGTCACACAGTGCTGGGACAGATTGCATAGGAGGCCCTGGGACTGCTTCCTAGGGCCTGTGTCCCCAGACTTCAGGAGCAAACCCCACTCAAGGTTGTGTTTCCCCTATTCGGGAGGGATAACGGAGTCATGAGGACAGTCACCTTGCAGTCATGGGCACTGTGGCTTCCATGTACGAGCCTCCCCAGAAGGTGCAGTCTGTTCTGAAGTCATGCTGATCACTTTCCCCCAGATTTATGATATTTGATGCTAGTTTTTATCCAAGGGGGATCTACTACTATTCCACCTTCTGAGTAGGGCATCAGCCCCTGGATCTGTTGTATTTGTTGAGCTGTAATCAACTGGCTTTGGCTTAGGTGAATTCTCAACAGAGTAAAATATGTCAGCTGAATTTAAAAACGATCCACCTATAAGGCTGGTTCAGCTGGCTTCTTGGAGAGCGCAGAATGGATTCATGTTTTTCTCCATTTGCACAGAAGGAAGCTAGCTACTTAAGAAAACGCTAGACCACTCCGTGCCTGAAAACAAAGCATTTGTTTGTTAATACCCTCACCTGTATTATGTAGCATGGAATCAATGGGGACCTGTTCAATGTTCTTTTTACATAGTCATTGTGTCCCCGGGAGGTAATGGTGTCTGCTGGGAGAAGGCGCTGGCTCTGTAGCTTTGAAGACTGGCCTCCTTTCCTAACTACCCTTCTGTAGCCCTGTGCAATAGGACAGGCGTCTGCCTTCCTGGGCCTGGGGATCCGTGTATCTATGCTAGAGCTTATGGAGTTTTTTATACCTTGCAGTGTGAGGGATCTACAAGATTGATCCAGCCCTATAATACAGAGCACGATGAGGGTGGATGCATGATTACCGTTTCATTCCTGAGCCTCAGATGTGGAAGGATCTGAAGGCCTGAGAATGAGCTAGAAGGTCTGTCAGTCACCTAGCCGTGTACTTACTGTAGGTGTGTCCCTTACTGCAGTTTGCTCCCTAGACTGAAACCTGGTAAATATGACCAGCCAGAGGGTGCCTCGAAGGTGCCCCAAAGAAGCTCTCATGGCCAGGTAGCTCAGGTCAGGGGTCATCAGTCTTTCCAGGGTGATGTTTGGTAGAGGATCCCAGAAGAAGTACCTGGTGCCTTCCTAAAGATGACCACACATTGGAGGAGAGCTGCACTGGAAGCACATGGTGGGGAGGAGTCGTTTCTGACCATGATCACATGATCAGTCAGGGTTATAGAGTCCACCGGGGGGGGGGGGGGGGACTCAGGGCTGCTATGAACAAGCACAGCAGAATGAGCCAGTTACTCACATGCCACTGACATCATCAGAGTGAGCCACTCACACGCAACTGACATCATCAGAGTGAGCTACTCACATGCCACTGACATCATCAGAGTGAGCCACTCACACACAACTGACATCATCAGAGTGAACCACACACATGCAATTGACATCATTAGAGTGAGCCACACACATGCAACTCACATCATCAGAGTGAGCCACTCACAAGCAACTGACAGCAGCAGCTGACATTTATTCCTCATGCTTCTAGAAGCCACAGCCTGAGCTCAAGGTGTCTGCATGGTGGGTTCTGGCAAGGGTCTCTGTTCAGTTAACAATGTCCATGAGGCCCTTTGTAGCTCCTAGAGGTGATTTAATGCACACACGCATACACACGCACACACACGTGTGTGTGTGTGTGTGTGAACATGGTGCTGTTGGTACTGAGCCCAAGCCTCCCAGCAGGGCCTGCTTGAGCTGGTGAATGCCAGTGACAGAACTGACTTTCCCAGCTCTCTGGGCAGCAGAGGACTGAGCAGTTCCTGGCCAGGGGTAGCTGTTTATCAGGGTCAAGAACTGTGTGGATGGCCTCAGCAGCTCCTGCTCTTCACTTCAGATCAGGTGGAAAAGGTCAAAAGAAACCTTTGCCGAGGCAGGAAGGCTCCAATTATGTGGGAAAGGTCGCATTTCTGTTGTTGTTATAGAATACACTGACAAAAACCAGCTCAGGGATGAGTGAGTCTATTTTTCACTTACAGCTCCAGCTTACATAGGCCATCATTTTGGGGAAGTCAAGGCAGGAACTTGAAACAGCTGGTCACATCACAGTCCTATTGAAGAGCACAGAGGAATGCATGCATCCATGCTGAATGCCGGGCTAGCTTTCTCTACTCTAACACAGTCGAGGGCCCCGAGCCAGCCAGGGAGTAGTGCTGCCCACTGCCAGACTGGGTCTTCCTGTATCACGTAAGGCAATGAAGGCAATTCCACACACGCACGCGCACACACACACACATACACACACACACACACACACACACACACACAGAGGTAAATTGGATCTGGCCCCTCTCCCATTGAGACTCCCTTTCAGGTGATTCTGGGTGGCACCAAACTGCCCATTTAAAGGAACTGTGTATTTGTCTGTGCTGGCTCTGGAGACAGCCCAAGCCTAAGTTAGCATTTCCTACTGCTTCTCACTGCATTCTGCCCCAGCCACATCTACCTCCAGCCTCCCTAATGCTCAGACTCGGTGACTAATGTGATTGCCACCTCCTCTTGCAGGGAATGTTCCATTTTCCTGCAGACACCTACTTTTTAGGTGTGTAACCAAATTCATGAAAGATGTATTTCATTATTATTATTTTTTAATTGACTCCACCTGCTTTATTCACCAAAGGGTAATGTGAAGCCATGTATAAGTATATGGTTTTTTAAAAAATGACCCCCCCCCATAGGCTCTTGGAAGTGGGCTTAGGAGGACAGCCTTGTTCGTGCTAGCCTCACAGTGACAGGATGTTCCTTCAAGATCTGTCTGTGTGACAATGCTCACAGGTCTATAATTAACCCAGTAATACCGAGCACACAGTCTTTTAAAGGTCTGGCTTGACGCTCAGTGAAAATTGTGGAGCTGGAGAAGAATAGAAGCCTGCACCTCCATCAGGGACTGCTTTGAGGGCTTGATGCTAGTAAGTGCTTAGCATTGGGAACAAAACGTTCTGGGTGCTTCCTGGCAGGAGCAAGGCCTTTGAATGATCGGCGTTGTCAATTAATGAAAGCAAATGGATCTTCTGCCTTCAGCCAAGGGGCAGCTGAGCCAGACCCTGCTATTGAGATGTTCAGACAGACATCCGGAATCTAATTCCTCAGTGCACAGTCACCTTCCTCCATGTGAGGTAGGAGGCTGGTCACATCCATAGGGCAACTAATCAGGAGAATTGCCTTCATAGACCCCAGAGGTCCAGATAGCTACACAGTGCCACCTGTATTAACAAAGTGAGGTGTGCATTTTGTGTGGAGGGGAATACTTCCCTTGCACATGCATATGTGCACACACATGCACATACACACATACACATACATATGTGTGCACACACATGCACACACAAGCATATACATACATATTCATAGTTTTATTTTTAAAATAGGTACACATTTGGTGCTTATACAGATACCAAGATCTTGAGACAATCAGAGTTTTATTTAAAGACATCACCAATATTCTACTTGGTTATATAGTGATATTCTTAGCCAGCCACAGGACTTTTAGCATAGTGGTCACATTCAGAGGGTAGCAGAAAGGTGCCATTCCCCCCAATTTTTTTTAACCATTAAAAGAATTCCTTGTGAGAAATGTGAGCATGGGCTGGCATGATTCCTTCCTGTGTGCCTGTTCTGAGGAGCAGCAGGCTGTACCCTCTGTCCGACTTCTCTGCCACCGAAGAACACGCTTCCACCTCATGGAAGACTCGATGGACGTGGACATGAGCCCTCTAAGACCTCAGAACAACTAAAACTAAAAGCCGACAAAGATGATCACTTTAAGGTGGATAATGATGAGAATGAGCACCAGTTATCACTAAAATGGTTAGTTTAGGTGCTGGGGCAAAAGACGAATTACACATCGTAGAGGCAGAAGCAGTGAACTATGAAGGCAGTCCAATTAAAGTAACACTGGCAACTTTGAAAATGTCTGTACAGCCAACAGTTTCTCTTGGGGGATTTGAAATAACACCTCCTGTGGTCTTAAGATTGAAGTGTGGCTCAGGGCCTGTGCGCATTAGTGGACAGCACCTAGTAGCTGTAGAGGAAGATGCAGAGTCAGAAGATGAAGATGAGGAGGATGTAAAGCTGTTGAGTATGTCTGGAAGCCATCTGCTCCTGGAAGTGGCAACAAGGTTCCAGAGAAAAAAGTAAAACTTGATGAGGATGATGATGAAAATGATGAGGATGATGAGGAAGCTGAAGAAAAAGTTCCAGTGACGAAATCTGTACGAGATACCCCAGCCAAAAATGCACAAAAATCAAACCAAAATGGAAAAGACTTAAAATCATCAACACCAAGATCAAAGGGTCAAGAGTCCTTCAAAAGACAGGGAAAAAACCCTAAAACACCAAAAGGACCTAGTTCTGTAGAAGACATTAAGGCAAAAATGCAAGCAAGTATGGAAAAAGGTGGCCCTCTTCCCAAAGTGGAAGCCAAGTCCATTAAGTATGTGAAGAATTGCTTCCGGATGACTGACCAGGAGGCTATTCAAGATCTCTGGCAGGGGAGGAAGTCTCTTTAAGAAAATGGTTTAAACAGTTTGAAATTTTCCATGTTACTTAATTTCTGTAACAGGTGATACATCTGGCTGTCCTTTTTATAATGCAAAGTGAGAACTTTCCCTACTGTGTTTGATAAATGTTGTCCAGGTTCCATTGTCAAGAATGTGTTGTCTAAAATGCCTGTTTAGTTTTCAAGGATGGAGCTCCACCCTTTACTTGGTTTTAAGTATGTATGGAATGTTATGATAGGACATAGTAATACTGGTGGTCAGATATGGAAATGGCAGGGAGACAAATATACATGTGAAATAAACTCAGCATTTTAATAAAGTAAAAAAAAATAAATGTGAGCATGTTGAGACAGTACATAAATATGGGAATATTATTTTGATTATTTTCAATTCAAAGCAAACACAAAAACCTCACTATAACATCACAGAATTCTTAATTGTAAGCCATACCTCTTCTTGGTGATCCAGTTAAGATTAATTATTTATGCAAAAAATACCCATGGGGAAAATATGATATTTGGATACAAACCATACAAGTGTTGGCAGACATATGCTAATAATTATGATTTTTGCCTTTAGTGGAGTTGATCCTGAGTCATTTCTTTCTGTCTGTGATTAGGCAGGAGGAGAAATTCACACTTGGGGATGATAAAATGAGATTGTCACATTATGGGCAAACCTTTGTCATTCTGTTCTCAGAGCAGAGCCCAGATTTCTCCACACTAAATGGTTTCATTTTATGTGTAGTTTGTGAAGCAGGAGAGATGTCTCAGTGATCAAGAGCACTGCCTGCTCTTCCAAAGGTCCTGAGTTCAACTCCCAGCAACCACATGGTGGCTCACAACCAGCTGTAATGAGATTCTGTGCCCTCTTGAGGAAGAGACCTGGTTTAGTCATCCTCATCAACTTAGACCATGAAACCCAATATGGACAAGCTCAACAGAACCACCATATATGGGCTTCTGCATTGCCAGGGCATGACTTTCATTCATTCATTGTGAAGCAGGGGTGAATGTGGGTGAGTGAGCCTCAGCTCCAGCCCTGCCGTGCATGTGGCATCTCCTCTGCAGACACAACAGCTGGGCTTGGGTGTGTACAAGGTCTCTAGGGATGTTTGGCTTCTGTGGTGGTTAGTTTTAAGGGTCATGTTAACACAACCTAGAACTATCTGAGAAGAAAGGTTTGATGAAGAATTATTTATATCAGGTTGACTTATGGGTGTGTCTTTGAGGTATTGCCTTTATGGTTAATTGATATAGAGAAACCTAACCCATTGTGGGCAGCACCATTCCCTAGGCAAGATGTCCTAAACTGCATATGCGGTAGGAAACTGAGCTGAGCAGAAGCAAGCAAGGATGTGACAATGTGATGAATGACAGGATGTTACCAACTTCTTGAGTTCCTGCCTTGACTTCCTCGATAATAATTGGAGCATAATTTGGAATTATAAACCAAGTGACCTCTTTCTCCCCCATATAGCTTCTTGTCAGGGTGTTTTTATCATAGTAACAAAAATGATCAGCTTTCAAGAGTAACTGGGTATGGCAGACAGCAATTATAAACCAATAGATTTGAGCTTAGCCCAAGTATGAAGTTTTCATAGATCAAGCAGATAGCTGTGTGGAAACTGGGCACTGGGTGGGGCTGGGGCTACCACTGGCATTGCTTCTGAACTCGAGTCTGTGGAGTTCTGTGAGAGGAAGGCTGTTGAGAGGGATGCTGTATTTTATGAAGTGTTTCTTTATAGGGCTCCGCCAGTGTTGTCTGGCTGCGGTGTCTGAGGTGTGTTTCGCTTCCCGAATCTTCTCTAAATAGCATTGAAGACTGACTACCAAGTGGGCCAGAATGACACAATCAAAACAGCATTCGCTGTAGACACAAAGGGCTGTTGAAGAAAAATAGCTGAGTTACTGCAATGTTAAGAAAAGTCACAAAGCTAATCAGCTTACAGCTTCAGTCTCTCCAAGGCAGAGCTAACGGGGGCTCACTCCTTCAGAGGATTCTGTTGTCCTCAGTAGGAACAGCAGGAGAGTAAGCAACCCCAAAACCACACTCTCTCTTTCTAGTCTAAACAGCCACGAATTTCCAAATGCTGTTTGATTTTTTTTTTGTAGACTTCATGTGACAGCATTGATGTGCTCTGTTGAGGACATGTGTTGCCCTCCTATGCTAGAGCAGAGACTTGGGGAGCCATCTTCTTCTCAGGGTACTCTCTGAGGTCCTATGGGAACAGATTAGCCTGGTCTCCGACCACAAGGAAAATCCAGGCCCTCCAGTGGGCTCTTATCCTACTCTGAAGGGTAGAGTTGCTTCCCTGGATCCCAGGCTGCAGCCCCAACGGAACTGCACTTAGAGACTTCTGTCAGCTGTCTTAGCTCTTAGTGAGAGAGGACTCTGGAGCACACGATGGATTAAGAGTGATTTACATCTTGCTAGCTCAGGCACCAAAGGAAATACATTGTAACTGTCGGATGGAGAGGCCCACGATGTGTTAGGACAGTTGTCTAACACAACTCTGCTCTGGTTGACATTGAACTGAGATGCCCTAGAAAGGACTGAGGGACTCCTTGTGTCTCCAGGGACATTCAGGTGCTCTTGGGTATAGGACAGTAAGAAAAAGATGTCAACTGTCTTGTTAATGGTTCTGCAGGAACTTATCTGTGGAATTTTCTCAGTTGACTGGCAAGATGCTTATCTGTTAAGAGCACTAACTGCTCTTGCAGAGAACCTAAATTCAGCATTTAACACCCACAGTGGGAGGCTCATAACCATTTCTAAGTCCAGTAATTCTGCTCTGCAAGCACTTGCGTGTGTGTGTGTGTGTGTGTGTGTGTGTGTGTGTGTGTGTGTGGTGCATGTCAACAATGCAGGCGCACACACACATAAATTAGTAGCCTTAAAAGCAGTTACCAAAACAAGAGTACTCCCACTGGATGCTGTGTGTTTATGACTGAATTATTTACTTTTTCTCTTGGTTTCATTTCTCTTGATTCTGTAGCTTCTTACATGTATCTAATTCATCGAATATGCTAAATGGAGAAAATTACCATGTATCTCAGTTAAGGTTTCTATTGCTGCAAAGAGGTGTTATGACCACAACAACTTTTATAAAAGAAAACATTTCATTGGGGCTGGCTTACAGTTCAGAGGTTTTAGTCTGTTAACTTTATGGCAAAAAGCAAGGCATCTGGGAGTATGCCAGCGTGCAGGCAGACGTGTTGCTGGAACCAAGAGTCCTACATCTTTATCCAAAGGCAGCAGGAAGTGAACTGAGACACTGGGCATGGCTTGAGTGTATATGAGACCTCAAGCCTGCCTCCACAGTGACATATTTCCTCCAACAAGACCACACCTCCTCCATTAAAGCCACACCTTCTAATAGTGCCACTCCCTATGGGCTTGAATGAAAGTCACATTCAAACCATCACAAACTGGTACCATAACTGTCCAGATAGTAGGGGCAGAAACCGGAGAGCTGTGGGTTAAGCAGGCAGATGATGGGTCTTCCATCTCTTAACTCTAGTACTGTTCCTTTAAGATCTCGTTATACTATTGTAATTCATGTGGCTTAGTATGTAAACTAAATTTGCCCTGGGATTCACACGGTCTCTTACCACAGCTTAGCAAACCCCTGTCCCTGTCCCCTATCCTGTGCCGTAATTCATTCTTGGGGGCCTCGATTTATATGCCATTTGCTGGAGGAAGCCATTCTAATGCTTTGGACTAGATCAGGCTGATCTCCTATGATACTCCATTGTGATAAGTGTTGTGGACCTACTAAGTCACGCTTTAAAGACCTTCACTGTTTACCACATTAACTGTTCCCACGTCCCGCAATGAGGGTGAACTTTCAGATAAGCATGACTTCATTCCTAACCAAAGATGAGAGCCAGAGATGAGAGAGCCTCTAAAGTTTTGAGACATGATAACCCGGAGAGAGAAGAGATCCTCAAGAGATGCGGTGGACGGAGGCCTCCATCTGTCTCAGTGTAGCGCTGCGGGAGTGAAGTCTTTTTTGGGAGTGATGGGATGGTCTGGACTTGTTCCCAACGTCTTCTCGTTAATGATTTGCTAGTTTACTTACTACCTAAAGTTCTGTGTCATACAAGCATCTAAAAGCCCCCTGGGGACATCATTCCACTGTCATCCACTTAATTGAGTCTCAACCAGGACGTTCCCAGGGGTTCATTCATTGTGAGAGGACCCTTCTAGCAGCTGCCTGGATCTGCAGTGAGTACCCGGGAAAGGGAGGCTGTTCAGGGACACTGGCGCGTTAGCAGTGGAGGTGCTCTACAGGAGGATCTTTGGAAAATATGATTTGACCTTTTCTCTGTTGAACAGGAGGAGGGACCTGCTTTTAACCCAGCTAGTTACTAGCCAATCAGGACTAGGCTGCTGAAGTCTGACTTTTGAGCCAGTGATGAGCTCTCTCAAGACAATGGAATCTTCTCTTTTCAAGTATGTAATGTCCTGTTGTATAGGAGAGGTTGTGTGGTATGTGATTGGGGAGTTGCAAGTATCAAAGGTAATGGGCGGGAGGCCTTCCCTGTGCAGTGCCGCAGGGTGTGCTCTCTGGTTTACAAAGTGCCCTGCACAGGAGCAGTAATGTCTCTGAAGAACTTGTTCTCTGGCTTCCTTCAGAGCTGCTGGATCAGAGGACATAGGAGAGTAGGGAGTGACCTGTGAGAATTGTTCCCCTGGGCCTCCTGATGCTCACTGAGATTTGAGAGCTGCTGATTAAATGGAGTGAAGAAAGAACTGTTGCTATCAGCTGTGCCACGCTGACAACTGGGACCTGAGCTATGGTGTGGGACTTTCCTGGGCCTGTATGGTAGGGGTGCAACACCTTACAGAGAAGCTCCTGTAGGTGAATGACTTACATACTTAGCCAAGTAGTCAGCTTGGGGACTTGTGGTGTCTGCTCCTTAGGGATGGGTCAATGTTGCTACTGGTTTCTTTTTTGGTTTTGTTTTTCGAGACAGGGTTTCTCTGTAGCTTTTGGTGCCTGTCCCGGAACTAGCTCTTGTAGACCAGGCTGGCCTTAAACTCCCAGAGATCCGCCTGCCTCTGCCTCCCGAGTGCTGGGATTAAAGGCGTGCGCCACCACTGCCCGGCTACTGGTTTCTTCTACGCTCTGTAAACTGCACTGTTTCTCCCGTTGTCTTTTAATGCAGCCCCTTCTGGAAGGTCACATGTATTCCTCATATCCTCCAAGTTCACATGTGTTCTTCATGTCCTCCCAAGGTCACATGTGTTCTTTATGATTTCCCGAGGTCACATGTGTTTTTCACGTTCTCCTGAGGATCTCTTGGAAAGATCCCTGCTTGACATACTGCAATCAGAGTGAGCTGGTGTTGCTAGAATAGCTTCTATGGTTGGTCCTGAAGACCGCAGGGGGACCGGTGCTGTGAGGGAGTGCGGTCCCTATATACAAACTCTGGCAATAACATGAGTGCGAATGGCAAATGGAGGTTAATAAGGATCATAGCTGTAGATACAAAGCATTCCATAACCACCGGGGGAAGCTAGGGTTTCCTTCCTCTGTCTTGCACATCTTGACTGGCAGGTACAGCAAGTCTTACAAATGGTTATTAAAAAAGCAAATCAAGCTGGCATTCTATCCGCTGTTTTAAAAAGTACAATTTCAGTGTTAACTATGAAAACTGGGAGTGTTGAGCATGTCACACATTATTCGATTCTGTCATCACAACGTCTCTGTGATCTGGGCTCTTCCTGTGTCTGCCTTCCAGAAAAGGGAGCAGAGACTCAACCAACTCAAGCAGTAAATATTTTAGATTTGGAAGTCCCTTGTAGTCTGTTGCAATAACTGACTTTTGCCACAGAGGCAAGTGCAGCCCTGGTCATATGCAAATGAGAGGGCGTGGCTACTTGTAGGCGACTTCCCATGTGCAAACTGAGCTTGAGCTTTCTAAGGTTTTTAGGTTTTTAGTTAATGCAAAGAAATATACGTAGCTAATGGGTTACACAAGACAGGCAGGAGGCCAGATCTGGCCCTAGGACATAGGTTGTTGACCCCTGGTTTAGGATGATTTGGAGGCCAGGGTCTCCACAGCCTGTATTGTTCTGCACATCATGGGGGCCGACAATGACACAGGGATGGGGGCATGGGATAGGGGTGATGACTGCTTGTTCATCTCATCCAGGGGCAGCAATGACATGGGGATGGGGTGACAACTGTCCACTTGCTCATCTCTAACAACGCCCTGCCGAGAGCAGCACCTGCCTTAATGGAAGAGTTTGTCAAGTTTTTCAGGAAAGCCCGGTTTTATTTCCACTGATCTCTTTTCTCTTTAGTCTGATGTTAATTATAATTTGGTTGGTGCATTTTGGTTTTTGAAGTGATAGCTAAGAAATGACAGGTCTTTGTTTTTAAGTTAAAAAAAAAAGTCATGTAAAAGATAGGAAGAAATCAGGAAAGGGCTCCTATTTTCTGACTTCTACTATCCTGTAGTCATCTTCCTGGGTCCCGGATCCACAGGCTCCAATGATTCTGTAGTCATCTTCCTGGGCCCAGGGCCCACAGGCTCACACAATCCTGTAGTCGTCTTCCTGGGACCCAGATCCTCAGGCTCCCATGATTATGTAGTCATCTTCCCGGGCCCAGGGCCCACAGGCTCCCAAGGTTCTGTAATCATCTTCCTGGGCTCAGGATCCACAGGCTCCTACAATTCTATAGTCATCTTCCCGAGCCCCAGATTCAGAGACTCCCACGATTCTGTAGTCATCTTCCTGGGCCCAGGACCCATAGGCTCTCTGAACACACTCTCTGGGAGTTGCTATGAGAAGGCAGTAGTTACATTCATTTTAATTCATACTTGCTTTTTCAAGTCATACATCTTAGAGAACCCTCCACATATGTTATTTCAATATATATTATTCTGTGAGATCTATGCCTGAAATATGCTTATTTATTTATCCATTTCCCATTGTTGCATCTGAGTTCTTTCCTGATTTTTGTTGTTATTAAAAAACTGTCGCTAGACTATCCTGAGATTAAGGCTGTCGTACTTCTGTAGGCTACGTCCCTAGCCGTGGAGCCACAGCATCAAAGGAAATGTTCAGTTGCGCTAGCTCGCTCTCATCTTTTTTCATTATTTACATGTTTTTTTTCTTACATATTTTACATTACCTTCCCAGCAAGTTATTTGCCTGAATGGAGAAGCTCTACAAAGAACAGCATTCCGGTGGGGAGATGGATGGATTCCTGTCTCCTGTATGACTTCCTTTGCTCTATTGTTTCTTGTCCTCAGTTCGTGTTCCTCTTTTCAGGCTCTCCCGTACAGTCGTCACCAGAGCACGCTGGGGTCTGAGGCTCCAGATTTCATCATGATCTTTGACATCTATTTAAAGAACAACCACCTTTTCTAAAGGCAAAAAGAAAGAAAATGTGTGGTAGGCTTGCCTGGCGAGGATTCTCTGGTCCTGGAGCAGCAGTGGCTTTTGAAAACGGTGGTTAATCCCTCTGAGTACTTCGCAGAGCCTGCAAGAGGATTGTGAGTGGCTTAGACACAGAATGGTCTCTGCTACCAGTGTCTGCACGAAGGCCTTTGTATGAGTCATCTCTAAATTTACAAAATGACCATCTAAGACTAGAACGATTCTCATCACCATAATGGAAAGGTCAGAGGGGTCCAGGTCACACAGCAAAGAAAGAGCAGAGCCGGATTCAGAACTCAGAGCTGAATGTAAAATGCCCGTTCTCCATCCCCACAGATCTTGTCATTTCTTGCTGGTCATCTTGAAATTGTACAAGTATTATTTTGTTCATAGCATAGACCAGCCAATCACGGTAGGGAGTCTACAGTAGGGAGAGTTGCCCTGACCTTGTTTCTCAAGTAGTTTTAGAAAGAGTTTTCTTCATACTGAGTTTGAAGGGTAAGAGAGTGGTCACCCACACTTCTAAGCCTCCAACAGAAGGGCACTCAGCCAATAGGGAGGAGCTGAGTCAATAAATGAGTTTGACAAATACACCTCGAGTAACTGGGGAGACATCGGGGAATAAAGATTAAGATGTGGCAAATCTTTAGAGGTGAGGAAGGGCACACAGTAACTCTGTTCAGTCGTGAGATCAGAAGAAGAACAGGGAATCTTATTTTTTAATCCATTAGAACTGTGCAGCAATTAATCTTTGACCTCCTAATCATAGGTGTAAAACTGGGTAAAAACAGCTAGGATGATGTCACGTTGGCTAAGTAAAGTAGCTCCTGTTTTTGTGAGTATTCTGTGAACTAGGTCTCTGGAAAGGCTCTAGGTCTGCAGGTCACTTCCCTTCTCTGGGTGCCTCTGCAAAACTGAGCCAGAGAGCAACCGAAAGGAGCTCCCCAGTTCCCATCAATCCTGCTGTCAGCCTGTGATAATTGCTGCATAAACGGTGGCCTCTTAACCAAAAGGGAGTCTGAATTCCTGTTTCTCCCACCAGTCTGCACAGGGTTGGAACCTTACGGGGTTCCTCCAGATCTCAGGGTGAGGTGTGAGTGCGTGCATGCTGGGTCCTGATCCGCCATCCCCTGTATGTCCACTTCCAGTTACCATGTCCTCACAGATCCCGTCTTGTTATAGCCCGTGCCTCTTCTTTAACTTGGCTGACATTCTTTGGATTAGTCAGGGTTCTCTAGATGTCAGAATTAATTGAATACACACACACACACACACTATAAAAGATCATTTATTAGACTACCTTACAGGGTATGGTATAGGTACTCCAACAATGGCTGTCTGGTGATGGAAAGGCAGAGAATCTGGTAGCCATGCAGCCCATCAGGATGGATGTCACAGGATTCCTGCTCTGGTCCTGGAGTACTGGAGGATTCCTGGAAAGCTGCCAGTCTTCATTCTATATAAAATGCTGGCCATAGCAATAGGATAGATGAACTTGCCAGCAAGAGTGAGCACAGACAGGCAAAAGGCAGAGCTTCCTTCTCAGTGTCCTTCTATGTGAGCTACCCCTAGTGGATGTAACCCAGATTTAGGGGCCTTCCTGCTTCAATAATCCGATTGAGAAAATCCCTTCCAAAGGTGCCCGGCAGGCTGGTTGGTTATGGTCAAGTTGACAACTAAGATTAGCTATAACACCCCTTAATTGATAAGGCACTTTCACGGGTTATCTGTTGAGTGAGCTTAACTGCCCTCCTAACTGCAGGGTCACGGTCCTCCAACGTTAGTGGCATGTTTAAGACAAGGATGAGAGCTCGATACAATGCTGTTAGCTCTGTTCCCAGGGATTGGGTCCAGTGCGCTTCAGAGATCTGTGATCTAAAGACCCGTCTCAAGGACCTGTGTAGCATGATTTCCACGAATGTGGCCGATGTCAGAAATCCACTTGGCCACTTTAGGCTTCTCCTTGGGTTATTCCTTTTGAATTTGTTCCTTCATATGCCCCATGAAATATCAGAGAAGGCTGCATGGACAGTTTCAGACTGCTGACAGATTGTTGTCTGGAATGGTGGGTGGGAACGGCTGTGACAGCCAATGACAGCGTCGAGTCCCTCGAGACCCACTATCACAGAGTTTGTGAGGACCGGCAGAGTTCGGAGTTTGCTTTCCACCTAATAAGTGACAAAGCTGGAGCTACATGGAGGAGACGGTGGAGGACCCGGAAGCATCAGAGAACTGAGAGAACAGACTTGGTTTGATCTGGGGGAATCCAGTATGGTGGGCGGAGCAGCAATCAGACCGGTTTTCCAATGTGGAGCTGGTCTGGGGGCGTAAGCTGCAGGACCTTCACTCAACAGGAGGAGAATTAAAATAAGGACGGCGGTAGCAGATGGGAGGCAGTTTACTGTTTCAGTGCATCTAAGGTTTCCAGCATCTCTGTAAATAATCCTGCAAGCCCCGCTTTGCAGAGGATACAGTTAAAGCTGCAGGTAAACAGAAGGTCGCTAGGGTTACCTGGTGATTACATGGACAGTGCGAGCTCAGATATCGATCCGTTTCACATTAAGACCTGAACTGTGGCCGATTCGGCTCTTTCGATAATTAGAACTCTCTTTGGTGGTGGACTGCCTGCTCCGAGCATGGTAGAGGTATCCCACGGCTAATTGTTCAAGTAGAACACGGAAACTAGGAAAGCCGCTCTTCCTCTGCTTAATAGGTGCTAATAGTTACACGTGCTAGTGCTGCTAAGAGAAGTGGGACTTTCGTTAAAACATTGATTAGGCATCTCTATCTTTGGGCTTCTGTGAGCCTTTAATATGCTAATGCCAATGGGGCTCTTCAAAGGCAGGCAGCCTGTACGTGATTCCCCATACTTATCTGAGCCTAGACCTCATTCCTAAAGAGCACGGCAGGCAGGCGCCTTAGCTACATTTGTAGGGAATGTCTTCTGTGAGATAACTCAGAAACTCGGGGTTGGGCTGTGCCAGTATCTGCTTTCTGTTGCTTTATAGCTAGGTAATTGATGAGAAAAATAGATGTCTTTGCCTGGCCACTCTGGAGACCCAGGCTGGGCAGCCAGAACTGGTAAGGGTCTGTAACTCCCTCATGATGGAGAGCGCAATGGCATGCAGCCCTGGGAAAGGGAAGAGCGTGGGCAGGTAAACCCCTGCCATCAAGAAAGCAGAAATCCATTTCTGAGGACTCCGCCCTCATGGTTCAAATGCCTCCAGCACATGCTTATGCCAATACCGCCATGTGGGAGAATTCAGTCTGTGCCTGCGTTCCTACAGGGACAGGTCATGTTCTAACCTTGGCCCGTTGCCTGACCATAGCTCCCGTGAGGTTGTTCATGTCACTGAAGTGCCAATTCCAGAAGTACCCGGGATTTCTTGGTAAAGCAGAAATCCCTGTTCCACATCCTGGGACCCTGTCGCCTGGGACTTAGCAATTTCTCATTCCTGCAAAGTCCCAAATGCTTGTATTACCTTCAGTTTTCCTCCCATTTATAAGGAACAATATTAAATGTTTAATTATTTCCCTCGCCTGCGTATGTCCTTAACTATTGATTAGAAGAAACAATTGGTATAATAGCCACTCGATGTATAATTATTTCTTATAAATGTTACACAAGGCCGGGGAACGGCCTTGTCAAGCTACAAAACCGCAGATGGTAACGGGAGGACGCACTCGTGTCTGAGCGTTTTCCATTTCTGAAACCAATTATTTTTTTAAAATTGCTTTCCAGATTGGCCATTAAGTTGAAAAAGATCATTGATTTCTTTTAATGCTGGCATCAAGGAGGATTCTCAGTGAAGGAGGATGTGTTTATTATTAATTGTGTTAGCTTTGACCTGGAGGCTGATCTCCAGCCATGTTTATTCTGCTCCTAGGCAACCAGGGGTCATGCTCACTAACTCTTCCTCATCTTATGGGAAGCCACAGTGTGATGGAGAGGCGGATTGTCTTTTTATGGGGATCTGTAGAGGAATGATTTGAGCTACCCAGCCAAGAGTGGTACCTTTAAGTGTTTCAATTACCTCCCTGGGCATGGTGGTACACACCTTTAATCTCAACACTCAGGAGGCAGTGGCAGATTATAGTCCCAGGTCAGGCAGGGTTATATGATGTGACCCTAAATGCAAATAGAAAAGCAAATGTATTTATCCATTTCTTTGAATTATTTCTACTTTTAAGTAGAAATAAACTGAACCATGTAAGTTATAAAACAAGCAAAAACAAACCCCAAATCCAAACAAAAGACCTCGTACTTAAACAATAGAACAGCAGAAGTCTGTATGGAAAAGTCTCACTTGCCTCTCTGGCGAGCTCATCTTTAGTGTCCAAACAGAGGACTCTGGGACAAGGTGAGGCTGCTGTGGCAGGGGACTGAGATAGGGATGGTGGCAAGACTGCTCAGATACCAGCACTGCCTACAGCCTTCCCCAGAGGACATGTTAGTTGCAGGTGCAGATCAGGTCTTTCCCCTAGATGGGAGGGTAGAGCTAAGCCTAGGTAGCCGGGGTCAGGCATGATTCTGTCCTCAGGCAGGACCTAGCCGGGACCCACAGACTCGGCATCCACCCATCTCATTCCTAATTTATTTGTCTCATTATAAGACTTTTCTTTTCATGCTAGGGCTTTGGGACAGTAACATTTAGGGTTCCTCTCTAGTTTGTATTTGTCATAACTGGGGTTTCAGATACCCTGGAAACTTGTTTTCAGATTGGGGCTTTATTTTTTCCTCCTGGAATCTTTCATTTTACAAACCACCGAGTGGAAGGCACAGGCGTTCAGGGACCTGAAGGACAGCGTGTTTCCCAGAACCGTCTCTCCAGGCCCCAGCTCACATCACAATGTCGTCCATGTGGAGGTGTAGGGATTTGTTTCCGTGGGAGCTTATGCAGCTCTGTGCTTCTGCATACCAACATCAGGCACAACAGCCCCTTTAGAGGCAACGTGTTATTTTTATGTGTCTGACTTTATTACACGCGAAATGAAACCATCTCTGACATTTTCTGTACTTGCTGAATTTTTATTAGCGTCCTATCTTTCATCAATAATAACATAAGCTGTGACACGCCTCTCCCGGATGTTTGCTAAGATTGCTGCTGTTGTCGGGACGGAGGGCTCTAACCACCTTATTAGAAATAGTTTTGCCCTCGTTGCTTTTATCTCGTTAGATAATCCTTTAATCCCCGCTCATTGCCGGTAAATTCTGCCTCTGCTTGCCAAGGCTGTGAGCCCAAGTCTCAGAACAGCGTGGTGGGTGAGGCTGGTGTGCTAGCCTATCAGTTGTGAGTTATTACAGGATCATTAGTTCTGGTGGCTGCGGTGATGAGAGCAGGAGGTCTCTTACCTGAGGCCAGCTGTGCCCGTTCATAAGGAGGGACTTAGCAGGCATTTATGCAAGAGGAAAATTGAATCAGCACTGCCATCAGCGCATTGAATTATGACTTCTTTTCCCTGCAGAATTTCTATAAAAATGTGATCCTAGATTTGGGCAGAGCCATGATTTCTTACGTGGGCTAGTCGAGGGTCTTCTGGTAATGCAGGGAGATTGGAAGCTTTCTACATGAGTAAGTCTTCCATTATCCTAGGGACGGCAAGACAGCTGGCTCTGGTTGGTACCCACATGAGACTATGTCCGCACTTAGATATGAGGCTTACTTTCAGTGATGTTGGGAAAGCCACCTCAGTGGTATCTTTGGTCTTTGAGAAATGAGACTGAAAAGAAACCACAATCAAAAGCACTTAGGCTCTATTTAAAGTGTAAAATGCCTTTGCTCTCAATGCCTGTTGTCACTGTAAGAGGTTTTAAAACCAGCCAAATATGGGGCATCTTGAACCCCCAGTGTGTTTCCTCTCAAGCACTGACTGTTATTGCAAAAGAAAATGTGTGGCTTGAAGGGGAACAGGGCTCGGGCTCGGTTGCACCTGGACGAGGCACTTCCCAGGGCATATTTGGATATCAACAGCCAAACCACAGCAGATGCTTAGATTGCTGCTGATACCTTCAAAATACAGTTTTTAACTGGGTAATAAATACATTGTTAGTTCAGAAATGAAAATAAACAGGAAGGCGTCTGGTAAAGAGCCTCCGGAGCCCACTTTTCTCGCTCTGTAACCATTGTTATTAGCTTCTTGTATTTCCTTCCAGAGGTGATTTAATAATGCTTGCTAATGCATGCGCCTGCCTGTTCCTTCTCTCGCTAAAGACATAAATGATCACCCTTTATGAGCAATGTTCCCTGTCCTGCTTTTTGGTAGGGAGCAATAGACCTCCGAGAGACTTCCATATCTAGATGTTGAGCTCGTCACTGGTTGCTTTTCCTGCATAGCCATATGGTGTTCCGGCCTGCAAAGATGGCTGTGTTTACTTCATGTGGTCTCTACTGATGGTCAATTGTGTGGTTTCCAGTGTTGTGGCATGGCCACCAAGACATCTTGTATAAATGTCCTCACAAATAAAGTGCCAATTATTCGATATGCCAGCTTCCCCAAAGAGGAGTTACTGGATCAGAAGATGCATATATTTATAATTTTGATAGCCACTGTCAAATTCCTATTGTTTTATAAAAAAAAGTCAGCGTCCAGAAATAAGCAAATTTCTAAGCAGCCTTGCTAATACTCTCTCTTTCTCTGTCTCTCTCTCTGTCTCTCTGTCTCTCTCTTTCTCTTACACACACATAGTCACATACATGTGCACATGTGGTCACACACACCTTGCATCCATTTTCTGAATGGGTCCTTAAGTTTTGTTAATTAATAAAAACTTTCTGTGTAGAGAGGTTAACTTCTGAAATATAATTTAAATGATTAAAAAAAGAAAAGAAAAATTTCTCACTGGTAGTATTTGCCTTTTGATTTCATAAGGTGCATTGCCAGGTAACATTTTACATTTATGAGTTGAAATGTGTTGACTTTTACGGATTTTGGATGTATTCACATGATTTTAAAAGCTGGTGCCCACCTCTGGGTTCCTAGGGAATACTTCCATTCCCCGCCATGATCGTTGATATGACTGGAGTCTGCCTTGCTGGATGATGAAAAGTGTGAAGTGGGTTTCTTAAGATGTCATCTGTCCCTCCTGTGTGTGTAAATGTGTGTGCACATTCCTGAGCTGCCATCTGTCCCTCCTGTGTGTGTAAATGTGTGTGCACATTCATGAGCTGTCTTCTGTATCTCCTGTGTGTGTAAATGTGTGTGCACATTCATGAGCTGTCTTCTGTATCTCCTGTGTGTTTAAATGTGTGTGCACATTCATGAGCTGTCTTCTGTATCTCCTGTGTGTGTAAATGTGTGTGCACATTCATGAGCTGTCTTCTGTCCCTCCTGTGTGTGTAACTGTGTGTGCACATTCATGAGCTGTCTTCTGTATCTCCTGTGTGTGTAAATGTGTGTGCACATTCATGAGCTGTCTTCTGTCTCTCCTGTGTGTGTAAATGTGTGTGCACATTCCTGAGCTGCCATCTGTCCCTCTTGTGTGTGTAAATGTGTGTGCACATTCCTGAGCTGCCATCTGTCCCTCCTGTGTGTGTAAATGTGTGTTCACATTCCTGAGCTGCCATCTGTCCCTCCTGTGTGTGTAAATGTGTGTGCACATTCCTGAGATGCCATCTGTCCATCCTGTGTGTGTAAATGTGTGTGCACATTCCTGAGCTGTCTTCTGTATCTCCTGTGTGTGTAAATGTGTGTGCACATTCCTGAGCTGTCTTCTGTCTCTCCTGTGTGTGTAAATGTGTGTGCACATTCATGAGCTGCCATCTGTCCCTCCTGTGTGTGTAAATGTGTGTGCACATTCCTGAGCTGCCATATGTCCATCCTGTGTGTGTAAATGTGTGTGCACATTCCTGAGCTGTCTTCTGTCTGTCCTGTGTGTGTAAATGTGTGTGCACATTCCTGAGCTGCCATCTGTCCCTCCTGTGTGTGTAAATGTGTGTGCACATTCCTGAGCTGCCATCTGTCCATCCTGTGTGTGTAAATGTGTGTGCACATTCCTGAGCTGTCTTCTGTCTGTCCTGTGTGTGTAAATGTGTGTGCACATTCCTGAGCTGCCAATGGTCCCTCCTGTGTGTGTAAATGTGTGTGCACATTCCTGAGCTGTCTTCTGTCTCTCCTGTGTGTGTAAATGTGTGTGCACATTCCTGAGCTGCCATCTGTCCCTCCTGTGTGTGTAAATGTGTGTGCACATTCCTGAGCTGTCTTCTGTCTCTCCTGTGTGTGTAAATGTGTGTGCACATTCCTGAGCTGTCTTCTGTATCTCCTGTGTGTGTAAATGTGTGTGCACATTCCTGAGCTGCCATCTGTCCCTCCTGTGTGTGTAAATGTGTGTGCACATTCCTGAGCTGCCATCTGTCCCTCCTGTGTGTGTAAATGTGTGTGCACATTCATGAGCTGTCTTCTGTATTTCCTGTGTGTGTAAATGTGTGTGCACATTCCTGAGCTGTCTTATGTATCTCCTGTGTGTGTAAATGTGTGTGCACATTCCTGAGCTGTCTTCTGTCTCTCCTGTGTGTGTAAATGTGTGTGCTCATTCCTGAGCTGTCATCTGTCCCTCCTGTGTGTGTAAATGTGTGTGCACATTCCTGAGCTGTCTTCTGTCTCTCCTGTGTGTGTAACTGTGTGTGCACATTCCTGAGCTGTCTTCTGTCTCTCCTGTGTGTGTAAATGTGTGTGCACATTCATGAGCTGCCATCTTTCCCTCCTGTGTGTGTAAATGTGTGTGCACATTCCTGAGCTGCCATTTGTCCCTCTTGTGTGTGTAAATGTGTGTTCACATTCCTGAGCTGCCATCTGTCCATCCTGTGTGTGTAAATGTGTGTGCACATTCCTGAGCTGTCTTCTGTCTGTCCTGTGTGTGTAAATGTGTGTGCACATTCCTGAGCTGCCATCTGTCCCTCCTGTGTGTGTAAATGTGTGTGCACATTCCTGAGCTGTCTTCTGTCTCTCCTGTGTGTGTAAATGTGTGTGCACATTCCTGAGCTGCCATCTGTCCCTCCTGTGTGTGTAAATGTGTGTGCACATTCCTGAGCTATCTTCTGTATCTCCTGTGTGTGTAACTGTGTGTGCACATTCCTGAGCTGCCATCTGTCCCTCCTGTGTGTGTAAATGTGTGTGCACATTCCTGAGCTGCCATCTGTCCCTCCTGTGTGTGTAAATGTGTGTTCACATTCCTGAGCTGTCTTCTGTATCTCCTGTGTGTGTAAATGTGTGTGCACATTCCTGAGCTGTCATCTGTCCCTCCTGTGTGTGTAAATGTGTGTGCACATTCCTGAGCTGTCTTCTGTCTCTCCTGTGTGTGTAAATGTGTGTGCACATTCCTGAGTTGTCTTCTGTCTCTCCTGTGTGTGTAAATGTGTGTGCTCATTCCTGAGCTGCCATCTGTCCCTCCTGTGTGTGTAAATGTGTGTGCACATTCCTGAGCTGCCATCTGTATCTCCTGTGTGTGTAAATGTGTGTGCACATTCCTGAGCTGTCTTCTGTCTGTCCTGTGTGTGTAAATGTGTGTGCACATTCCTGAGCTGCCATCTGTCCCTCCTGTGTGTGTAAATGTGTGTGCTCATTCCTGAGCTGCTATATATCTGTCCTTCTGTGCATGTGAACGTGTGTGACATCTTGAGTTGTCATCTGTCTGTCCTTCTGTGTGTGAACATGTGTGCACATTCCTGAGCTGTCATCTGTCTGTCTTGTGTGTGTAAATGTGTGTGCACATTCCTGAGCTGTCATCTGTCTGTCTTGTGTGTGTAAATGTGTGTGCACATTCCTGAGCTGTCATCTGTCTGTCCTGTGTGTGTAAATGTGTGTTCACATTCCTGAGCTGCCATTTGTCCCTTCTGTGTGTGTAAATGTGTGTGCACATTCCTGAGCTGCCATCTGTCCCTCCTGTGTGTGTAAATGTGTGTGCTCATTCCTGAGCTGCCATCTGTCCCTCCTGTGTGTGTAAATGTGTGTTCACATTCCTGAGCTGCCATCTGTCCATCCTGTGTGTGTAAATGTGTGTGCACATTCCTGAGCTGTCTTCTGTCTCTCCTGTGTGTGTCAATGTGTGTGCACATTCCTGAGCTGCCATCTGTCCCTCCTGTGTGTGTAAATGTGTGTGCTCATTCCTGAGCTGCCATCTGTCCCTCCTGTGTGTGTAAATGTGTGTTCACATTCCTGAGCTGCCATCTGTCCATCCTGTGTGTGTAAATGTGTGTGCACATTCCTGAGCTGTCTTCTGTCTCTCCTGTGTGTGTAAATGTGTGTGCACATTCCTGAGCTGCCATCTGTCCCTCCTGTGTGTGTAAATGTGTGTTCACATTCCTGAGCTGCCATCTGTCCATCCTGTGTGTGTAAATGTGTGTGCACATTCCTGAGCTGTCTTCTGTCTCTCCTGTGTGTGTAAATGTGTGTGCACATTCCTGAGCTGCCATCTGTCCCTCCTGTGTGTGTAAATGTGTGTGCACATTCCTGAGCTGTCTTCTGTCTCTCCTGTGTGTGTAAATGTGTGTGCACATTCCTGAGCTGTCTTCTGTCTCTCCTGTGTGTGTAAATATGTGTGCACATTCCTGAGCTGTCTTCTGTCTCTCCTGTGTGTGTAAATGTGTGTGCACATTCTTGAGCTGTCTTCTGTCTCTCCTGTGTGTGTAAATGTGTGTGCACATTCCTGAGCTGCCATCTGTCCCTCCTTTGTGTGTAAATGTGTGTTCTCATTCCTGAGCTGCTATATGTCTGTCCTTCTGTGCATGTGAACGTGTGTGACATCTTGAGTTGTCATCTGTCTGTCCTTCTGTGTGTGAACATGTGTGCACATTCCTGAGCTGTCATCTGTCTATCCTATGTGTATAATTGTGTGTGCCCCTCCTGCTCACTGAGCTAAGAGAAGCTGTTTCTGTTCCACACCAGCCTCTCATTTGTATTTGGGTTTATTTTTGTACTTTATATTCTGATCCATTTGTCTGTCTTATGACAATATCATAGTAGAACCAGCACAGTATTATTTTAAACATTGCTCTATAATATATGATGTTATCAGACAGGGCTACACAGCCTTGTGGTTTTTCAGATTTTTCACCATTATTCACAGTCTTACATATATATTTGTCTTTATGTACATATAATCCTTAAATGAAAAGCATTGTTTTTATGAAGATCACATGGCATGTACAAATTTCCTGAAGAGCTGTCTGGGTGATGCCATCAGGAGTTTGTCTCTCTGAGCACACAGTATGCCCTCTGGTCTTTGCACAGGTTTTTCAGTTGCTGGTTGGTTGGTATTCCTTAGAACGGTTTGTAAATTTTCTTCTGATAGGTCCTACAAATTCCTTCGTCACTCCCTTGCCATTTAATTCTCTGTGTGCTATGTCAAGTGGAATTATTTCCTTGCATAAATGGGTGCTTTGTTCTTAGTGCATGTCAAGAAGCCAGGAATATCTGCAAATTGCATTTGTCTTTTGCCTGTTTCCTGACATGACTTTTAGTTTTTCTAATTAATTGACTTGAGTCTTTGAAACTTTCTGGATGTGTAATCAACTTGAATTTTTCCCCCGTCTTAGGGAAATATATTTCTTTAAGTGTTTATACTTTTAAGAATTTTCTTTAATTTGTTTTCCTTAATCTTTAATTATCTTTAGATGATGTGAAACACGAGCAGTTATAATGAAAAAGAGAAACACCTTTTCTCTCCACAGAGAACATTTCAGATAAGATATCAAATTCTGATTTTTTCTTTTCTTCTTACACCAAGACATTCTCTGCTCTCACTCACGGGGTATTCCCCAGTGAGTTCAGCTCGAACACTGGCTGGGGTTCAGGTCAGGTCCCACAAGTTAATGGACTTGGTCCCACATGACTGCTTCCATTTCAGATGCCAATAGGAAGCCCCGGCTTGGCGCCTGTGCTTCTGACGACTGGGCTGTCCATTCAGACTTCCCCAGTCCCTGCTCGTCTTCACTCTGCCACGGAGCCCTGCCATAGCTGGGGAAATATCTCCCGTGCTTTACACTTACGTTGTAAAAGGCAAGGAGTGGAGACACATGCTTGACTCAAGCCTTGGAGTGGCCTTGAGTGTAGAAGGTCCTGTCCCCGTGGAGGTGAGGAACACTGGCCTCCTGGCACACAGATGCATTAACCTAGCCAGAAACTCTCCTAGGAGACTCACTGAGGCTCCATTACATGGGCACAGTTGAATAAGCCATTGGCCATTGGCGACTAAGTCACTCTCTAGCCCCCCACCCATCCCTGAAAGCTAGGGCTGGGCTGAACGTTCTAGCTTCTATCATATGTCATGTTGTTGGTTCCTCTGGCCACCACCATTCTCCCACACTCACCTCGTTAGCATCAACTCAGGAGCGACTGGAAGTGACTCAGTGTGAAGACCAGTAGGGGCGTCTTTTACTCTGACCCTTAGGAACGTCCAAGGATTGGTTACCTCTGCCCCAGGAACCAGAACTTAAGACTGAAAGCTTGTTCCTTATTATAGTGACTACCGTGTTTATTTGAGTGTTACAGTAGGTATAATACTAGCGTTGAGGCTGAGATAAATATATTTTTATCACTTCAAGGAAGAGTATATTCTTTCTGTTTCACTGAGTAGCTTGTGTTAATGTTATCAGGACTGCCTTAGAACTGAACCTCTTCAGTGATTCTGGGATGGTTATATGATTTTATAACCATAAAAATATGATCTAGTTTGTAGAATTATTAGTGTAGGGAAATCTTTATGTTATTGTAGAAACGCTACTTGGTGGTGATATTTTATTGCACCCTGGATTCTGTGCTCCTGTTTCTGCAGTGATGGCCACTAATTAGATTCATCTTGAACTTTCCTTTGCACGGAGTAGCTCTGAGGTTTTGTTCTTAATTTGAGCACCTTCCATTTGCTTTCTCTACGAAGGGCAGTGAAGCGTTACTCTAATTATTCTTCATCCGTGAGAATTCAGGAGGCAGGTATCAGAGCAAGAACGGGAAAGATCAGAGAAGCAGAGAAACCACTAGCAGTCCGGACCTGCTCTGGTCCTTCCTCTAAACAGAGAGCCAGGTCCTTCTCCGCCTGTCTTACTACTTCCATTCCCATCTGTTCTCAGTCCCCCAAAGCCTCTGTGGTTAATTTTGGTCAGCCAGTGGCTAACTCTGCCCTCTGACTTCAAGCGAGCTTTATTTGTCAGAGCATATTCAAAATATCACACCACACGGCCGTGTTCTACATAGCTCAGACTGAGCAAGAGTCTGCACTGTGTTTGGCATGATAAGTGGTTTTGTGGGCTGCTGTGTATTTGTGTTTGTGAGCATGAGCTTAAATTAACAATGAAGGTAGGGTTTACATCTCTTGGAGGTCAGCATACGGACAATAATTTAGCATTACTACTAGTAGGAAAAATTGTTAGGTAAATGAATGAATTGCTTGAGTCTTCTCAAGCCCCGCCCACATCTCCTGCAGTGCAGGGGAGATCCCACAGCATGAGCTCTGAGGAGTCCTCCAGGTGATCCTTGTGCACCCAGGCATCTGGGAATAACCTGTTTTTTTTCTTAGCTGCCATCTGAATTAGGAGTTATTAGCTCATTGACTGGGAATAAGGGTAAAATATGGCTTGTTTTCTCGCTTAGCCTCCTGAAGCCAAGACTGATCATCCCATTGACACTACAGAGCTCATTCAAAGGAGAGTTTTTGTTAAGCCTGCCTCCCTGGGCGGCTAGAAGCTTGTGAGATTCAAAGCGCCTGTGAAATGTCAATAGAGTATTGTTTGCTTGGGGCCTCAGTCAGGGCAGAGGTCTTACACAAACTAATGAGGCTTTACCATAGCAGGAAAGTGCTTCCCAGACGTGCTTGGTGTCTGCGTGGCCTCCCTGCACACACGTGCTCAATGTCTACGTGGCCTCTCTGCACGATGTGCAAGCTCTTCCCAGATGAGGGGGTGAAGGAGCGAGAGGGACCGGAAGGCAAGCCCAGTGTGCTCAGCTCTCTGATGGCCAATGCTACATAGAAGGTGATGCCGTGGTGGGCTACCTACTTGACTTCATCTCCACACGATGCCACCCAAACGAGAAACAGATAATTGGCTTAACCTAAGGGCTTAGCCCAATTAATGATTTCCCTGCATTTGCCAGGTGCCTGCCCTTCCCTTCTGGACACTGAATTCATTTAGCTGGCCTCACAGATTTACAAAAGCCAAGCTGCTTACATACTAATTGGGTCAAGTCATTACACAGGGAGGCACGGCCATGAGTTGGAGCGCTCGCTGCTGAAGCAGCTTTCCATAGTGTTCCTGTCATCTCTTCCTTGGTTGTCGTCCCCAGAGTGGTCAGATCTGAATGCCACCAGGCTGAGGTTGTGATGATTCTATGGCTTTGCCAGGGACCAAAGGTATAGTTTGCTGAAACTAGTTCTTAGTTACACTCAGATACCTCATCTTGTGGAAACCCCCAGGCCTGTGTGTTCAGTACCGGATTCTCTCGGGTGTGAGAGTGTGTGTCTCTGGGGAACCGTGGTTCTTGGGGTGGGGGGGGGTGGAGATATGATCCACGAGCCCATTGCTAGGGACTGCGGAGTGTGAGGTACTCAAGGGCATCATGTGTCCCCGAGTCTAGGGTACCCATCATCATGTGCCATTATCCTCTGAACACAAGAGAAGAACTCAGAGAAGCTCAGGAGACCTGCAGACAAACATATGTGCACCTCAGATATATGTGGGGCCTGCAGTAAGAGTCACACATCTGTAGCTGAATCATAAACCAAGTCACTTTTTATACGAGTCCCATCTTGCCTTGGCAGATCACCCTGTGATGAACTGGGATGTAGTAGTCCAAGCCTCTCTTTCTCTTTTTCTTCTGGACTTCATTTTATTTCTCCAGGAACCTGACATGTGCCCATGCGCAGCAACCAGCTTTCCTGTCCGGGTTCTGACGTTAGTCTCCTCTTCATACCAAACCATTGTCCTAGGTCCTCTCCCCAGGCCTAGCAGGCTCTCACCAGCCACACAGGCCACTTCAAAGGATGGACTAGAGCAGTGGTTCCCAACCTTTCTTTCTTCCGTGACCTTTAATACAGTTCCTCATGTTGTGGTGACTGACCCCTGCAACCATAACATTACTTTTGTTGCTATTCCATAACTGTAATTTTGCTAGTGTTCTGAATTGTAATGCAAACACCTGTGTTTTCTTATGGTCTTAGACAACCCCTGTAAAAGGGGTCATGACTCACAAGTTGGTAACCACTGGACTAAAGGCCCGGAAGTTGGCTTAGGGTCATAGAGGCAGAAATTCTGAGGTTCTGGGACAAAAGGCACAGGATGTGGTGTGTGTTCCAAGCTACACAGAAGCCCTGCTGCCTTTGGAGAGGTCCATAGGCGATGCCCTGAGCAGGACCCTCCCTGCTGTCTGAGGACAGTGCCTAGATGGTGACAGGGTTCATTTGCAGGGCTCTATTAAAGGGGAAACGCTAACAGCCTTGTATATACATGTCTGTGTCCTACACTGTGTCTTCACACTCATGTGCACAATCTCCTCTTCACACTCACATGCTCCACTCTTCACACTCACATGCTCCACTCTTCACACACACACGCTCCACTCTTCACACTCATACGCTCCACTCTTCACACTCACATGCTCCACTCTTCACACTCACACGCTCCACTCTTCACACTCACATGCATTACTCTTCACACTCACATGCACACGCTCCACTCTTCACACTCACATGCACACGTTCCACTCTTCACACTCACACGCTCCACTCTTCACACTCACGTACACACTACACTCTTCACACTCACATTCCACTCTTCACACTCACACGCTCCACTCTTCACACTCACACTCCACTCTTCACACTCACATTCCACTCTTCACACTCACGTACACACGCTCCATTCCTCACACTCATGTGCACACGCTCCACTCTTTACACTCATGCGCATGGATCATAAGTAAGGCCATTTTTTAACATTTCAAAATTATCCTTTTTAATTTTATACATGTTGCAGTATTTTGCCTGAATTTATGTCTGTGTCTGTGTGTGCTTGGTGCCTGCAGAAGCCGGGGGAGGGCATTGGATCCCCTAGAGCTGGAACTACAGAGGGTTGTGATCTGCCACAAGGGTGCTAGGAATAGAACCAGAGTCCTCCAGAAGAATAGCAGGGGGTCCTTCTCTCCAGCAAAAAACACTAGGAACCTCACGGGGGTGAGGATTAGGGGAAAGGGGAGGAGGTGGGAGGGCACACAGGTGACAAAGGAGGGTGTGGACTGGCGGTCAACATCATGGAGGAAATTTGAAATTTTTAAATGCAAGTGGGAATTTGGCAGGGACTTCTCACTCTGTTCATGACGGAGCAGCTGAAATCACCAGCGGTGTCAATGCCTGATGCTGCAAAGGGCATGGTGGTGAAACCACGTCACCTGTGTGTTGCTGGTGGACTCGCTGGAAGGCAAGTCCACAACCCGGTGATTCCACTGGAGGACATTTATCCTGGGGAAGCAGAAACCTGTGCTTGTACAAAACCCTGCATACAAATGTTTGCACCAGGTTGATCTGCAAGAGCTAAACCCTGCAATCAGATCCCTCCCTGGGTCAGTGGTCAGAGACTGTGTGGCATCTCATACCCTGGAAATGGTACTTGGTGATAAAAACAGACCGCACTATCGATTGATGCAATAACCTGGGGGGATTTCCAGGGAATTTTGCTGAGTAAAAAAGACTTTAAAAGGTTACATACTATAGTTCCGCTTATATAACATTTCCAGACACTGAAAATTTAAAAATAGGAAGGAGGTTAGTTGTCAGGGATTCTGGGTGGCAGGAACCAAGGAGCAGGCTCAGCAGAGAGGTGGGTGTGGGTGGGAAAGGGCAGGTGCTCTGCAGGTTGCTGCCGCGGGTGCAGAAATCGACACTGTGCTAAGGTGACAATGGACAGATGCACATAACACACAGTAATGGAAGTGGGGGAACCTGCATGAGGTTGGTGGGCCCTCTCAGCGTCTGTCTGGATTACAGCATTGTACTATGTGGGGAGGTGTTATCTTTGAAGGTTGGGTAAAAGAACTGGATGTTTCCTTTTGTTTTTGAGTATTTCTTATAATTGCACATAAATCTTCTGTGCTCCCAGTGCAATTTTCTGTGACTAATGCCGAATTATGGAGCAGGATTGGATTTAGCATATTTTGAAGGTATTAACAAGTGACAGCTGGGGGAGTCGGCCAGCTATGCAGAGATTTGCACTCTTAGAGAGGACCGAGTTCAGTTCCCACCACTCATGGGACAGTTTGTAGCCATCTGTGATCCCAGTCCCAGAGGATCCAATGCTCTCTTCCAGCTCCACAGGCACCTGCCACACAGTGGTGCCCATACATACGTACAGACATGTTCATAACATACGAATAAGTAAATCTTTTTAAAATGGTGAATCTGGGTGTGAGAGCATGTACCCGTCATTCTAGAACTTGGCTTCTTTTGTTTCCTCCTCCTGTCACTCATTTTGCAGTGCGCTGCTGGGGTGACCTTTGCCCCCAAGCCTCTGGGTATAATGCTCTTCCTGTCACTGAACTGAGCTTGGCCCATTAGCTCTAGCTTCTTATTGGCTAACTCTTATGTATTAATTTAACCCATTTCTATTAATCTGTGTATTGCCACATGGCTGTGGCTTACTGGCTAAAGTTCTGTCTGGCTCTGCCAGGGCTACATGGCTTCTCTCTGACTCCACCTCTTTTCTTCCAACATGCTGTTTAGTTTTCCCCACCTAGCTCTGTTCTCCTATAGCTCTGCATATTCAAGCATACAGAGGAGAATCTCACATCATGCTTGTCACATACATCTGCCCTTGAAGGTCCCTGTCACGGACATCCAAGCTGTGTGCTGTACTCGGAGATGTGCCTCTTCTCCATAGCCTTATGATTAAAGTATTGTGTCATTTTTCAAAAGAATCGGCCCAACTGATTCTGGAGAGCAAAACTAGGGAGCCAGAGAGCTACCAGAGAGTATGTACCTAGGACTTGGTATGGGCCAATCTCGTGTTCAAAGACCAGCAGCCCATTTGTTTTTATGAACTCATGAAGTATGTTCCTGGGCTAAGTGAGTGCCTGTTGAGTTTCCTTTCCATGCTCCTAAGGGTTCACTCATGGTCGCTTTGAGACTCGCCCCTCTGCCTTCCTGTTTGTAGCTGTATGCAGAGATTAAATATGTATAGCATTTTTTCCTGTTTCCTGCTGAATCCTTAGATGGGTCAGCTTCCCAGTCCCTGCATGTCCAACGAGGATCTGGTGCTGCTCCAGGACAGGCTCCAACTGAAGCACATGAGAACCCTGAGAGGCCCAGGGGCTCCCTGGACTTGGGTGTGTGGCATGTGTGTGTATGTTTGTGTGTGTGTGTGTGTGTGTGTGTGTGTATGTGTGAGCTCATCTTGTTGCTGGAGAGATTGATGTAACCATGGATGCCAAATGCTAACGAGCTCATGGATCAAGACCAGTCTGTGATGGCAGAGGTATATTTATTTGCTCTTCATGTCTCTCATCACTCCCAGGTTAATCCATTGTCGTGGTTAGAGCTGCCATGCAGTAACTGCAATGAAAATATTCTATTTGTACATATTTTTGCCCCCTCAGCAAAACACATAAAGTGTTCTTAGAGGTGATTTGAAAGTCTTGGCACTTTGGTACTGCAATTTCACACCAAACATTATCCTGAAGATGTGTATCTTGTGGTAGGTAGGGTCTTGCAGAAAGGTTTTTCTGTGGCTTAGTCTATCTGAGGTTTCACTTGCATGTCACAGGCCAGCCTTAGGCCTTGCAGTTAGAGTCTCATTGATTTTGATTCAAGTCCTCTCAGAGGATAAACCAACCATGTGCCTGCCATTTGTTAAGTCCAAAGTCTTGTTTTGTCCTTCACGGATTGCCCACATCAACTCATGTCAATCACTGAAGAGGAAGAAAGAGGAGAAACAGGGCTTGATTTGCCCATCACAGGGCTTGGTCTCAGCTTTGTCAGGAAGTAGACTCCATGCTTCGTCTGACTGGCTGTAGATGAGAAGATACCCAGGTTACAGATTTGATGTCCTACCTGTAAGTTTGTGATTCTCACAACAAGCTCCAAGGAGAAGGACAGAAGGATTCAGAGGCAGGGAGAGTCTGCGAGGCTGGAGCTGGTAGCCCATACCTGCTACCATTGCCTGTGCTCTGGAGGGCTGGTGTGCCAGCTGCTACTGTCCCAGCTGCTGCTCTGTCCCCGAGAGTCCAGAGACCGTGCTTCTTCATTTGTTTCTCAGAGCTGAGGGTCTAACGCAAACCCTCACCACCTTCAGAGTCTCTGGATGCAGCTAGGTTTCCTCACTGTCCATGTGCCGCTGTGTGTACAGGCTCATTGCCTTTCACACAACAGAAGGTTGGTTGCCAGGTGCCTCTGCAGTCCCCAATCCTCACCCTGAATTGGGTCCCAAATGCTAAATTCCCAAGGATTCCTAGTGAC
This sequence comes from Microtus pennsylvanicus, assembly GCF_037038515.1. NCBI lineage: Eukaryota > Metazoa > Chordata > Mammalia > Rodentia > Cricetidae > Microtus > Microtus pennsylvanicus. The sequence goes on from NC_134582.1 coordinate 76,443,669, forward strand.
TTTTCCTGGTGTTACCAGAGACCGAAAATCAGCAGGCTTGGAGAGCCTGTGACACCTTCTGGCTTTTTCTGTCTCTAGAGTTTTCCCTTAAGAGGCAAGGCCAGACGAGGAAACTGAGGGAACTGAGCTGCTATAAAATACCCATGGCTTCCAACTTCCTTGCTCTCTTTCGTATGCGGCACCACCCCCTTTTCCTTCAAAATAAAATCTCACCTTGAATCAGGACATAAAATCAGTTAAATCAGGATTTCTCAGCACCCCTGAACATCTACAACATGACAGTAGATTTACAGATAGTTTCTGGGAGGCCCGGGGTTTGGAAGAGTTTCCTGACGCACTGTGTACCCTGGCCTTCATCTCTTACAGCTGCCCAGAGCTCATCCTTGTGGCTTCTGATCACAAACCTTGTTAAAACTCCTACTCCAAATCCCTCATCTGGTGGGGAGATGGAGGTGGGAGGTTCTGCATAGGGAAGGGAGCTGCTGAGGGTCAGCTGCCCATTTGTTCTGTGGAAATTATTTGTTGAGAGCCTGTCACAGTGGATACTGAGTCAAGGGCTTCACTAGATAGGGTTCTTAGCCTCAGAAATCTACGGTCTGGAAGCAAATGATGACCGGCAATAAGACCTTGGAGAGGTGAGACATGAGGACACTGCTGGGACCCGCACTTGTGAGGTGTAAAGTGGCATCTGGTACACAGTAGCAGGTAAACATCTGGATTAGCGGGAAAGGCTGCTCTCCAGACAGGGCACCAGCCTATGTGAAGAGCCTGAGACTGACGCCTTGAGCCCTGGATGGGGATGCCTAGTGAGAGCAGATGAGCTTGGAGGAGAGAGAAGCTGTGCCAACAGGGGAATCTGATCATATGGGGCTCCTAAATCTTGTTAAAGCATTTGGACTTAACTCCAAAGTCTGTGAGACTGGGGGAGGGGGCATGGCAAGGGTAAAGCTCATATAGGAGGTGGCCCTCTGTGCTATTCCCACGTTATTAAAGACCCTGTCTGTGCAGAGACCCACACTGGAGCACTGGACAGAAATCTCAAGGTCCAAATCAGGAGCAGAAGGAGAGAGAGCACGAGCAAGGAACTCAGGACCGCGAGGGGTGCACCCACACACTGAGACAATGGGGATGTTCTATCGGGAACTCACCAAGGCCAGCTGGCCTGGGTCTGAAAAAGCCTGGGATAAAACCGGACTCGCTGAACATAGCGGACAATGAGGACTACTGAGAACTCAAGAACAATGGCAATGGGTTTTTGATCCTACTGCATGTACTGGCTTTGTGGGAGCCTAGGCAGTTTGGATGCTCACCTTACTAGACCTGGATGGAGGTGGGTGGTCCTTGGACTTCCCACAGGGCAGGGAACCCTGATCGCTCTTTGGGCTGACGAGAGAGGGGGACTTGATTGGGGGAGGAGGAGGGAAATGGGAGGCGGTGGCGGGGAAGAGACAGAAATCTTTAGTAAATAAATAAATTAAAAAAAAAAAGACCCTGTCTGTGTAAGTGACACTTTACTGAGCCTAAAAGCGGATGCCTTGGCAGCATGACACTTGAGCCCCGAGGGCAGGAAGATCAAGCCACAGAGTGTTTGGTTAAACAGATGAATCTGGTCAGTAGTTTAATTCTGGCAGCATCTGGCTGATATTATGAAGAAGCAATGACATTTCCTTTGGAAATGTCTGCCATCATTTTCTCTTTGACGTGAGGAAAATAGAGGCTTCCCAACTCCAGCAAGAATTAGCATGAACTGTGCTCATCAATCTCCCAGAAAAGAGCCCTGCAAACCTGTTAAGGAGGAGAAGCTGCTGATAATTGAGCAGGTGGCATGTGGCCCACCGACGGTGACGGCCCTGGGTCAAACACCATGTCTTTGCAGGCTCCATCTCTGCTCTGGGTATCCCTGTTGGCTTGTGGCATTGGGTCAGCGAAGTGTTCAAAGTTCAAGGTCATGCTGTAGTCTGTGAGCGTGTGGGAGAGCTAAAGGTCGTTTTGAATGAGGCTGCACTTTGTAGCAGAGGAGATGTGCAGGGATGTGATTCTAGAGAACACTGCTCGGGGATTCGTAACACGTGTTGGTACCTAATAATGATGTAGAGGGTGGTGACTGGCGGCTTTCAGGATATTCTGTGTACCGGTTATGTTGTGAGGCATTTCAGACTCTCATTCGGCTTCCGTGGTAAGCAATTTTTAGTGGCAGCATTTCCTGTCTCTGTGAAGAGCATTTAATGAATCAGCTCGCCACCACCCAGCCAAGAGTAGTTGAAATGGAACCCAAGCTGGGGCAGGACCTTGGCCCCACCAGGAAGCTGCTGCAGTATCCTACACCTGGATCTTCTGGGTGTTTGACTCTTACAACACCTGGGCTTCCTGTGTGGCACTTGGGCCGGCTTGTTGGTGGGCTTCAATTTTCAACAGTTACTAAGTATGAGGGGCTTCTGGGCTCTTGACATGCAGTGATTAATCTTCTCTCCAAGAGCAACGTTAGAAGCACAAATGCGGACAAAGGAAGTGAAGTGAGCCAGTAAAGGTAGCCACGTAACCCTTGAAATATATTAGTGTGCCTGTAAAACTGGGCAGGGTCTAGGCCTCAGACCAGTGATGGAGGCCACCAATTTGACGCACTGAACTATGGGGAAAGGGGTCTTCCTAGGCCCATGGCATAGCCTGCCTGAGGAACCAGGGTCTGCTACTTCCTGTATCTCTATGGAGTTTCCTCATGCCATTAAACAGACAGTAGCAGCTATGTGAGCTTATTTTAGAGATGAGGGGAACTTGGATGGAAGCTGAGAAGGCTTCCTGAGGCCCTGTCTGTGTGATTCTCCTATATCTTAGCAGAGAGCATCCATATTTCAATACAGTGCTTCCAGACTGATGGGTGATGCTTTGTCAAGTTTCCCATTGGTTCTGAAACCTGCAGTAGGTGAGTGTCTGGGGACTCCAGTATGAACTGGCCTTTTGATTCTACACCAGCTCTTCCTTCTCAGCTAGCATGATTCATTCAAGGATTTCTATTTGGCTATTTTTCCTCCTAGACTCTAACTTCGCAGTCTGTGCCTTAAAAACATGACAGTTACTCCAAGAAGAATCTGTGCCCACCTGTGGGAGCTGCATGCGCCACCTTGCCTCTATGGGCAGCTTTCATGTTATTTCTGATTTTCAGATTTGTATGGGAGCCATAAAGCCATGGTTTACACTCCCTAAGATTTCTCTCTCCCAATTAGTTTGTAGCCAAGTTCCAATAATGCATTAAGCCAAGAGATCGTCTTGTTAATTTCCCTATAGAAAAGATGTAGCAAAGCTGCAGGGAGGCTGGACTTAGCCTAGGAGCAGTGCTGAGCTAGGCTGTTCTTGCTTTCAGATAATCAGCTGCTCCCTTGGAGAATAGCTTTGTTTAGCATCTGTAACAATGCAGGAGATTTGCAGGGAGCTGGAAGTGCCATGGCATTATTAGTCAGGGAAAAGCCACCCCAGGAGTCAACTTCTGCTTCTCTTACCACCCTATGGATGAGACCCTAAGGAGTCCCAACTTTCTCACGTTCAACTTCCACCTAAACCTTACATTAGGAGTCAAAGCCCACGCTTGGCCTCTCATAACTTGTTTTATCTTGCTGTTCAGATGTTCACGTATCTAGGCTCTGGCCTGCCAGCCAGGAGATAATCCCCATTGCTTGTACAAATCATCTGTGGCTGAGTTATTCCTCAAGCATTTGCCTCCTTCCTTCTCATTTCATAAACATGTGTGATCACATAAGAATAATGGCGTTGAACTTGGGTCTCATGAAGATGGAGACAGCATTGGGAGTTGTCGTTATGGTTGCCCCAGATGGCAGCTCATCCGTTTCAAATGGATGGATCTTGGAATTAAATAGCCAACTGGGTACTGAATTGTGAAGAAAGGGGGAAATTAAAGGACATAGAGAAAAATGCTGAAAGCATAGAAAGGATTGTATTTAATTGTTGTGTTTTCAGCGCCTGGGGAGTGCATCCCTGTAAAGCATATAAAAATGTAGCGTGTAACACATTTTAGGGTCTTCACACCTCCATGGACTCAGACACGAACACGGACACGGATCTTATAGCTGCCTATGAACAGGGCCACCCTGGGTTCTAGTTTTTACTTACTCAACTTGCCATGAGAATCTTCTTTCTCTCATGTGGAAGTCACAGCAGTAACGACCGGGAAAAGCAGTGGCAGAATAGTCATTGAAAACCTTGCTGATCCTGTGTCTGCCCTGACCCTTTCCTGGCCTGTTTTTATCTTCTTCTCATATAGCGCCCCCCCCAGCACGCTTAATAAATTCCACAGTTTACTTCTTGTTCGTCATCTCTATGCACCAATGGAGTTACCTATGAGGTAACTGCTCTCTCAGAGGATCCCGGTTCAGTTTCAGCAACCATGTCAGGTAGCTCAAAACCACTGTAACTCCAGCTCCAGGACTTCTGTACCCCCTTCTGGCCTCCACAGTCACTTGCTCACACGAGGTTACATACATACACAGGGCAGTGCACATAAGTAAAACAAACAAACAAACAAACCTTAAACATATTTGTACATCTTGAGGGACAGTGTTGCCCTGTGAGAATTTTACCCTCTCCCTCTTCTGTGTCTAGGGGAGGCACTGTAGGAACTCAACATATTTATGTTGAATGGACTTTTTTTCTGCCCATACATTATGTGTTGTGGCAAGTGTGAGGGCACACACCTTTAATCCCAGCACTGGGGAGACAAAGGCAGACAGATCCCTGAGACTTCATAATATGTAAAAAAGAGAAGTCTTAGAATCTCAGTGTTTTCATTTATTTTGCAGTGAGGATTTAATGGAGGGTCTTATTTAAGCCTCTACCCAGGTCTGTGTTAATCAACACACACAGAAAACCAAATATACATTTGTGAAATGTTCCTGTCAGTGGCGGGTGTGTCCTTTGTCTCTACAGAGGTTGTGGCACTGAAACAGAGCAGTTTGGTGAAAGAGCCTCTAACATCATGTCTCTATCTGTGCCACAGGGTCTGTGTCCACATCAGTGATGTGGGTACCTTATCCTGTGCTTCCCCCGCATTCTCTGTAGTGACACTGGGACAAACAGACAGGTGACCATATCTCCCTCGTGTGCCCCTGGATTTGCTCAGGTCTTTTGTGCAACCTCCCATCCCAGCAAACCATGGAGATGACACGAGAAACACCAGCAGCTTAAAGCACTTGATGAACCAGGGAAACCAGTTGCCTTGTGCTGTCTCATGTAAGAAGAACAGGGATAGTCATTGAGAAGCCCATCTGACTGAGTTGCCCACTGCCCACACTTGGTGCCTGCAGCCTGGAGCAGATGCTGCTGCTTCTCTGATGCCTCACAGGGAAAACTGGTTGTGTACCTTCTCAGAGAGGATTGCGTCTCATTCTTCATTATAGGTAGGCAATTGCCCCATAGAAATATTTCAGATGCTAATTTCTTGGAGAGAGAAGATTGACGTTCACTGCTCACTTCTATACCAACAACTAAAGAAAATATGAATATTCATACCAAGAAAATGAATTTAATTACAGCCTTGGCAAACATCATAATGAATGGTTCTGATAGTTCAGCCCCCCATGGCTGTGGTAAACTTAAGTTACAGAAATTGGTATGTGCTGTTGTTTCTATTATGGACTGAATGTATCAAGGCTTTGGGGTTTTGTTTTTTCTTTGTTGGACAGATTCCTTGAAGCAAGATGGAACCATGTCCCATATTCTAGTTTGTAGCAATTTTTTTGGTCACATGAGAGAAAGTCACATTGAGAGTCTGGCACAGCCAGAACTCTTGCAAGCATTGGGCACTGACCTGGGCTGTAATAACACAATGTTCCATGTTCTACATGGTATCTTTATCAACTAGATATTTGCTTTAGGACAGACACAAGTTTAAAAGTTGTTTTTTAACTATAATTTTTGAAGATGCCTAGATCAGGAATTTAAAGTTTGAACTTTCCAAGGCAATGGGCTATTTAGAGGAAAATTAGTGTGGCTCCTCTTCAAAACCATTGAATGCTGTCCTTTTTGTATTTCCATGTAGATATTTAGATTTTTGCTCCTCATATTTATTAAAGCAAAGTCCACTTTTCTTAGCAGCTGTGTTTTTTTGGTTAAGTCATTTTAAGAGAATAATTATAAAAAGGATTTTAAAATGCAAATTTCAAGGCAAGCATCTTGATAAAATAGTTGAGCTTGTTCACTGGTGTTTCTTTTAGATGTAACTCTTGTCTAATCTAGAACTCTCTGAGACATTGGGAGGCTGGGGGATGCCGATGGAGCCTGCAGCGGTCACCTCCTTGCTCGTTCTTTCAGTCACTCTCACACAGCTGAGTCGGAACCATAGACTGAGTGTCTTCTAGGCTCCAGTCTCTCATCCAGGCACTGGGAGATTGTTGACTATGACCCAGGCCTGGCTTCCAGTATCTTCAGAGTACAGCTCTGTAGTAACACTAGGGAGCCACAGAGTTCACAGTATTCAGAAGCTAAATGAGATGTCAGCTCTACCTGATGCTGGCCACATAGCTTACGTCCTCTGTCACTTGACGCACTTGCAAAGTGGTATTAAAATTGTGACAGCCTCATGTTTCCTTGACAGTTAAACCATCTAGATCGATTCCCAGCAAGGTTCGTACCTCCTGGTGGTACTTGGCAAATGATGGTGCTTTCAGCCGAGACGCACATAGAATGATAACGCGTGTATGAGACTGTCAGGCTGGGAAGCTCTGAGTGATCAGTTCCAAGCACTCAGATGGAGATGGGAAGGATGTTTGATCCTGACACAGAACCAACCAACATCATGCTGGTAAAAAATGAGGAATTGTGAGTAGGATATTGTCTTAGGGTTTCTATCACTGTGAAGAGACTCCATAACCACAGCAAGTCGTAGAAAGGAAAGCATTTAATTGTGGTGGTTCACTTATAGTTCAGAGGTTCAGTCCATTATCACCATGACAGAGAGACTGGCAGTATGCAGGCAGGCACAGTGCTGGAGAAGTAGCTAGCTGAGAGTTCTACATCTTGCAAGCAACAGGAAATAATCTGAAAGTCACACTGAGGTAAGCTTGAGTAAAGGAGACCTCAAAGCCCACCCCTACAGTGACACACTTCCTCCAACAAGGCCACACCTCTTAATAGCAACATTCTCTATGAGCTTATAGGGGCCGATTACATTCAAACTCTATCAGATACTGACTTTGGAGGTGATTCATTTCACTCTGAAAGGCACCGTTTCCAAGCTTTCCATTTTCTTCCCCAAAGCATTGGTTCTAGCCCTGAGGTACCACTCTTCAGAGTCAGGAGCAGTAGGTAGCCCCCTGGAGGGAGCAAGGACTATTTAGATACTCTAGGCTCACTGTCTAGGATGTTTTGCTAAAACAGATGAGATAGTGGGTGTGTGACCTGGGGCTTGGACATTCGAGCAGAAATCTCTTGACCTATGTGATGCCATGAAGGTTCAGGATCTGTTGCCCCTAGAAAGGCAAAGCAACGCTAAATGATAAGTCTAGGGCCTCGCACACCTGCCACGTCTCTTAAAATAAAGCCACCCGGATTTAATAATCTAGGTTAGAAGCTCATTAGCAGCCAAGATCTGAGCTTGCTATCCAGTCATCAAGGGTCTCATTCTTTGAATGAATGAGTGAATGAATGAATGAGCACGCAGGGCGATGGATGAATGAGTAGAGGGGAAATGTCGGTTACTGTGGGTTGCGGAACATTGGGCAGAGGCTCTCTGCCAGTTACTGTGCTTGCACATCTGTTTGTCTGGCAATGAGGTAAACTTTGTCAAGGAATCCGACCTGAGATTTGTTTGGCAGTATTTTGAGCTTCTATTCATTTAGAGAAGAAAAGGCATGATTCTTAATTGGTGTAATTTTGCCTTCATGAATTCAGAAATGCAACTCCTAGAATAATGAGTTCCTCTTTTAGAAAGAAACGTATTTGCACAAATTCCACCCCTTGGCTCATTAGGCCCATCCTGGAAAGAGATGCATGGCTTTCCCTGGGGCAGGCCCTGCAAGGCTTCGGGTGTTCTTGCTTTTTCTAGTCCTGTGCCCCCAATCAGCTTCACCTCATATAACTAAGAGTTAATATGAAATAAAAGGACCTTCGAGACCCCACTGCCAGGATTCTGCTTACTCGCTACTCTGCAAATGACTTGGGCTGAGCGGCTTTATCATCTTACCATCGTTATTCCTGCTTACACAAAGATCCCAGTGTGCTTATGTAAATAGGCCACCGGCCAGGTCGATAGAGAGACCATTGCATCTTCTGGGCACAAATGTGGCTGTCACCACTGTGGAGAGATTCCAGGTCAGTCCCTGGGCAGAACGCTGAGGACAGGACAGGCTGCCTGTGAGGCACCTGAGATCCCAACCAGGCCATGTGAAGATGGAGGTCTCGGAGAGCCCTCAGCTCAGTGCAAGCTGGGTCCTGCCTGCTTGGGTTTTGGTTCTTAGGCTGTCTTCTGTTGTTTTATCGAACTTTGTGAGGTTGGGTTGTTTATAAAGAGTAGGAGACAGTTGGTGCACACAATAGGCAGCTGGGAAGAGCATGGCATTGACATTTGGTGAGAAGAGCATGATTTTGTTGTTTGTTTTGTTTTACCTTTGAGACAGTGTTTCCTCTAAGTAGCCTAGGCTGGCTGCAAATTCAAAAGCCTCCTGCCTTGACCTCCCAAACTCTGGGATGGCAGGCATGTGCTGCCTCTCTAGACAGAGAAGAACAAGCATGCTAAAATGTTTATTTTATTTTATTTTATTTTATTTTAAAGCTGCTGGTACCATTTTGGGGACCCTGCCCTTGTGCCCTCATCCAATTCTAATTACTCTGCAAAGGTCCCATTTCCACATGTCATTAACATATAAATCTGGGGATTATATTCCCAGCGCCCGAGTCTCATCAGAGCACATGCAAACTGTAAGCGTTATCTTTCAAAAGCTGTCTCCCCTGGCTCCGTGTCTGTGTCTGCCCAAGTTCTGGCAGCTGGGTACCGGTCCTGCCCTTGGTGGGAACTATACCTCCCATCTTCCTCGTGTGCCGGTTGGACGAGGAGTCCCTCCTCAGAAAGCCCTTGAACCACCTGGACTTCATCTGCTTCACATGTAAGGTGGATTCTTGGTTCCAAGAGCTGGCTTCTACTGTGTCTCAGGGAGGAGACTGATGGCTTACCTTTCGGATGCAGCTGAGATAGACAGCTCGTCAGTTCTCCCACAAAGCTGAAAGAAACCTAGCTCTCGCAGAAGGAATTAAATGAATGGCATTGTTGTTCTTTTGTTTAATGCATGAGTTTTCTGTTAGTCCCAGCTCAAATATTTGTTAGCCTGACAAAAAGAAAGTTAATTTCTCAGCGTTACAAATTATTCATGTCTTTATGAAGAAAGCAGAAGAGCCGTTTTATAGAGGTCCATTAATTGGGTGACGGGTAATGTCCTAGAACCATATGTCAGGGCTGGGTTTGGAAGAGCCTCCTCCAGCACTTGATGCAGTCCTCTTTAGTCTATTTATCAGAGTCAGTTAGGAAAGGTATCGTCTTTTGCATAAGGAGAGCTTGCCATGAGCCTGTAAGATTGGAAACAGAGAGAATAAGAGCCCAGGTTCCACTGTCACTGGCATGCTGAGTTAAACACATCACATCCCTTCTGATGGGATAGTCTCCCCAGGCAAAAGCGAATATAAAAAATCAGGTTTTATCCTGAACTCTGATTGCATAAGACACAGATCTCTGATCACAGTGGGGAAGGATTCTACAATGGATTAACTATGTCTGCTGCCAATATAGAAAAAGTGAGTGCATAGGATTCTGCGATGGATTAGCTATGTCTGCTGCAGATATAGAAAGAGTGAGTGCGTAGTTGACCTGGGTAATGTCAGAGCTGCCTCTCCTTCTGACCTACTTCTAGGTTTCTCAGGTAAAGTAGAACACAACAGGGCAGAGGAGTAGAGTTGGGACCATCCATTTAAGTCGGGAGTTGAATAAGTTATTGAATCTCCATGGGTTTTATTACCTTATCAAGTGGGAGAATGAGATTGTTACGTAATGGAGGAAGACATTTGAAGTACTTAGCACAGCAGATGGTGAATAAATATACAATTGGGCCATTGCTTTTAATACAAGAAGTGTAACAGGGGCTGATTTTGCAAGGTGATTCTCGGTTCCAAACCACATTGGGATTGGCTGACATTATGGGTACAGATCTCAGAACAGTAGAGATAGTCGCAGAGAAGGAAACCCCATCTTTTGATGCCTAGACTATCTAAGCTGGAGGATGTCCTTGTGTCCCTGGATTCGTGCTCCACGTTCGGTGCCAATTTGTAGAAGGAGAGAGCTGCTTGTTAGTTCCTGGCTGCCTGGCTAGTTTAGATCTGAAATAATCACACAGAAACTGTACTAATTAAACTACTGTTTGGCCCATTAGCTCTAGCTTCTTATTGGCTAATTTTTACATCTAAATTTGACCCATTTCTAATCTGTGTATCGCCACGTGGCTGTGGTTTATCAGCTAAAGTTTCAGCAGGTCTGACTCTGGTGGCAGCTCCATAGCAACTCTCTGACTCCACCTTTCTTCCTTCCAGCATTCATCTTATTTTTCCTACCTAGCTAAGTTCTGCCCTGCTATAGGTCCAAAACAGTCTTTATTCATTAATGGTAATCACAGCACACAGAGGGAAATCCCACATTGCCCCTGCTGTGTAGATGGGCATTGGCATTGGTGGCCCAGGCATCTGTCCAATGGAGTCTGGTGGGGTGGAAGCAAAGCAGGGCCTGCTATAAGATTCCAGCGTTTCCTGGACCTCTATCCCTTTTGTCACTACTGCAGCTGCCTGGTACCTGTGAATGCAGGGACTAATGGGACTCCAGCATGGTGGCACTCACTAGCCACCTCCACCCGCCTGGTCCTGGGGAGCTGTCAAGATGGAAGCTAAGTGCAGCTCTGCAGTCACCGGGAGTATGTTTATTTATTTATTCATTATGTTTGAGTAGAGCCGCCAGTACCAGAAAGAAATTCTAGAGTCCACTAAGTTTTGTCTTCTTTGTTGGTTTGTCTTGATTCTCCATGGCTTCCCAGGGGCCTCTGTGACATTTTCTGTTCCCGGTATCACATCTGAACTTTTTTGTACAGCCATCCCTCCCCATAGAAGATTTTCAGTAGTGCACCTCTGAGTGGTCTCCTGTTCTTCCACTTATGTGCCTGTCCTCAGGCTTCTGAAGCCCTACCTAGAGCCTGTTCTGTTGGTACATCTGCTTCACACTGGTCCCAGGGCCCCAGGATGAATGACATTGCCATTCCAGGCCGCTTTCTCCAGGTTCCTTATACCTTCCTCTCACCTTGGCATGCTTTTTTCCCTGATTCTTTCTATTGGTACTTATTTTTATCCCAAAAGACAGCGGGTACCTTCTGTTAAAAACTTTTCTCAGGGATGGCTTTATAACAAAACCCTGCAGATTGGTAGAGTTTGTAGAGTTTTGATTGCCATTACTCTTTGCTCTCATTCGTACTTATTTATTTTAATACTGTACCACGTGACCCTTGGAGAAGCACCCTTTATCAGAAGCAAATGGTTCATGCTCTAATGTCTCAGTGAATGAGTCACAGTTGACACTCAGTGCATGCTTGCCCTATGCTCAGCACTGGGCTGGGTCACCAAAATACATTCTAGTTGTGTAGACTGAGGTCCTTGTGCAGATGTGTCATTGAGGGTCATCATTTGAGATCTGAAAGGATAGACAGAGTTCGAGGCCCAGCTAGAGATGGTGAAATTGAGATTTGGTTACAGGCTGTGAGAGCCAAGGTCCCCAAGGTGTGGTGACAATCAAAGACAGCTAACAGTCTTTGACCAAGACCAACTTGACTTGCTGCACCTACTGGCCATTCTCCTGCTTGCATCAGGGGCGTCCTGGTGTTTGTAGACCATCTCAATGCCCAGTTAGAATCACATTCATCCCTCTGAGCACATCCCATCTTCATCAGGGCTGTTCTGTGAGGAGATGATTTTTAACACTACGTTGTGGGGAAGGATATGATTTGTCTGTATTTCAGATAGAAAGAGCTTCCTTACAGGTCTCAGATGGGACATCTGTGAAGAGCTTGGTTCATAGAACACAGGGATTGTTTAAGACCGCTTCTTCCATTGTGGTATCAGCCTTGCAGGCCACCCTACCCCCACCCTGACCACTATTTACCCAGAGCCTTCTCTGAGTAATACTTGGCTTTCATTTGCATGATTGCAGACCACGGTCGTGTTTAGGGCATGGCGTTCTTTTGGGCTGTGTCCAATTAAAGGATAAATATTAACTTTCTCCTTGAAATGAATACATGCAATTAAAAAAACATCTTTGCAGTATTATTTGCTGATTAAAACACATTTTTAAAAAGTTATTTTCCACAGAGGAACAATCATGGTTGAATTTGCTGTGATTTCTGCCTCATGTTCTCCATCGTTCTGCATAACTCCGTTCTTCTCAAGAGCCCCCGATGCCCTCCAGCATTTCCTCAGACCCCATGATCCCTGGTCATTTGTATCCTGGCACTGGAGCATCTTCAATGAGCTGCTCACTGGTTGTGTTGATCCTTTGCTTTGCCACTGTGCTTTGTCTGGTCATCTTAATTGGTGTGAGGGGTGGACCACATCAGCAACTACTTTGTCAGCCGTCTGGCATGTGTTGTTGTCTCTGATGAGCATTTAGGATGCCCACGTGTGCCAGGATGCAGAGACGTGAGGGTGAGCAGATCAATAGGCGTTGCCTCTTTCTGAATGGAGAATGAAGCCACGTGCTTCTGTGAGGGCATGTCAGAGCTGCAGCAGTGGTAGGACTTCCTGGGGTCTGGGTGGCTTTGATGTATTGGGGACAGTGCTGTAAAGGGCTCTCCATCTGATTTTGACAAGCTAGGGATTCAGTTCTGGCTCTACTACTCAGCTCTGTGACCTTAGCTGTCTCCTCTTTCTCCTTGGAGCCTCAGTTTTCTTCATTTGTAAAAGAAGGATGAAAATAACCCTTTTTGATAGATTTGGGAGATAAACTGAGATAATGCAGTGCCAAGTTATGCTGTGGGATAATGCTCTCGTATCCTATAAAGATTTATCACTTGTTTTGGTTTAATAAAACACTAATTGGCCAGTAGTTAAGTGGGGTGACCAGACTAGGAGAATTCTGGGAAGAGGAAAGGCTCAGTCTGCAGTCACCAGCCAGATGCAGAGGAAGCAAGAATGAGAATGCCTCACTGAGAAAAGGTACCAAGCCATGTAGCTAACTATAGATAAGAATTATGGGTTAACTTAAGTTGTAAGAGCTAGTTAATAATAAGTCTGAACTAATAGGTCAGCAGTTTATAATTAATATAATCCTCTGTGTGTTTTGTTGGGACTAAAAAGCTGTAGGACCAGGCAAGACAGAAACTCTTGTCTACAAGGTTATACTAGTTCATTTTAGCAATTTATTAACTATTTACTAGTATTTAGTAATATTTGTTTTCTAATTGTGTGACTAATAGTTAAATATTAAGGTTTGGGAAATATAAAGTTGGCCAAGGCCATTGCCTTAAAAGCATCCCTGGTAGAGGTTGTCTTTGGTCCAAACCCCTTGGTGCTGGTCTAATTGAGTGTAAGCATGAACAGGCTCTGTCTTCAGGGTCATTGTGCTGAGGTAATTCTGGTTTGTACTGCACTTGTATTAATGATAGAATGAACTGCTATTTTATCGTGCTGAGATTTGGGTCTGTGCTGAAATATCCACTATCAACTGTAGGGTGGATTGCCACCACAGTCATGACCAGACGTGTGTGACTGTTGCTGAAATTCCTTTGACACCTATCCCTCCTTCTCATAGCAAACTGAGCATCGTTCTCCCAAAGTTCACTTCTCAGAAGCAATGCATTTATTGTGCTTTCTCACAGAGCATAGGGGAGGGGTTACTTATGTGGGTTTCAGTGCTTCTCCCTCCAAAAGGCTGTAACAAGAAAACTGTTTACCTAACAGGGATCATGGTGTTCCCATAGCCACATAGCTGGAGCCTCACTCCCCACCTACTCTCCCCTGGCCCCTCATCTACACCTGCAGTGATATTTTACTTGTATTTTAATAAATAAAGCTTACCTGAAGATTGGACAGTAAAACAGCCACACTTTCAGCCTTACAGACCAGGCAGTGGTGACACATACCTTTAATCCCAGTAGCCACACTAGTTTGCCATAGAAATCGGGCGGTAGTGGTCCACACCCTTAATCCCAGCACTAGAGAGGAATATAAGATGGGAGGAGACAGATCTCAGTCTCAGTCTCATTCTGAGATTCCTGGAGGCAGGATCGCCATTTAGGACTGAGGTAGAGGTAAGAGCCAGTGACTAGCTGTTTTGCTTTTCTGACTGTCAGGTTGAACCCCAATGTCTGTCTCTGGGTTTTTATTAATGGAGCTACACAGACCTCGTGCACCTGAGGCAGAGTTGCAGTCTGCAGGTGGTAGGGAGGAGCTCGATACGCGGGTGAGGGTCTCATGACCAAGCCTACCCCCCATAAGGGATTGTAAACAGTGACAAGCCCAGCTGAGATGATCTTCTGCACGGAGGCTTGGATGAACTCTCCAAGATGGTGGTTACTCGGCTCAGAGGACAGTCATGCACCACCGTGACACTGTTCCATCAAAGCCTCAATCAACCTCTACAAGGAGGCACGTTTGTCACCTCACAGAGGGGCAACTGTCCTGAGGACCTGTGTCTAGTGACGGTATGGACAAAATCCAAGCCAGGCTTCCAGATGCCTCTCCTCACACTTCCAGGACTGTGGAGACTAGGGGCAGATGCCAGCCTTGCCACCCATGTGGCAGCCTCATCACCCGTGCAGCAGGGTTGCCATGGTTACCTCTTCTGTAAGTTTGTGGCAAAGGTTCTTCCTCTCGAGGTTTGGTGGAGGGAAATCAGGAGAATGTGACTTCTCTGGACAGAGCCTGACTGAAACCTGTAGACAGGAGTCATCGGAGGAGTGTGGTCAGCATGGAAACGGCCTCCCCACGAGGGCTGTTTGGGCGCCTACTGCACGCTGTGTGGTAGTGACTCATCCTCCCTAGGCCTCGGTTTACCTTTGAGTCACTGGAAGCCATTGCAGTGAACACATGCCATTTAATGGCATAGCTCATCCTGGGCCAGCGGCACTGTGATGGGGGTGGGAGGACAGTATGCTTTGCTGCTCTGCTTCTCCCTTCATCAAGAACACAGGCTGGGGAGATGGCTCAGTGGTTAGGACAGGTTTCTGTTCTTTCACAGGACCTGAGTTTGATTCCTGGCACCCACGCCAGGCAGATCACAGCTATCTGTAACTCCAGCTCCAGGGAAGTATCCGGCACCCTCTTCTGGCTTCCCACAGGTTCTTGTACATGTGTATATGCATACTTACATGTGTACACACACACACACACCTAAATCTTTTTAAAAGAGGGACCCAGTTAGCACTAGCCTTTGGTTTTCCTTTCTGTGTTCCCTAGCTGCTGTCTTAGTTGCCTCTCTCCTTCCTGGAAGGACCCCTTGATCTGCAGAGATTCTCGTGAGCGACCAAATCCAGGCCTCATTGCCTGGACTCCGAGGCGTAGGACATTCTTCCTGGGCATGGAAGCTTGAGCGTAGGAGGCTGGGCAGAGCTAGGGGCTGTGGATGCTCTCACTTTCTGTGAATGATACTCACAGTATAGGAAAGAACCTTGCTTTACCATCACACTGAGTGAACTCAGTATACCATGCTTCAACTTTGGGTACTGTTGTGGTTTGAATAAAAATGGCACCTGTAGACACATATGTGTGAACGCTTTGTCTCCAGCAGGACCTCAGAGCTGCTTACAGTCACACTTGAATGGGCAATAGAGGGAACCCTCAGAGGTGGGTTTGACTCTGAAGATGGGACTCTCAACTCACGCTTTAAAAGGCTAGGGTAAGGGATCAAGGCGAGTGGCTGTAATATCCTTACTCTTCTGAGCCTCTGTTCCTTTCTTTTTGTGTATATGGTACAGTGGGGACTTTGTAGCTCCGTCCTGTAGCTACCCTGTGCAGTTCTTCCTCTTTGGGTACCAGGGATGTGCCGGATTGTCTGATGCCCTGTGTCTGTCTCCCAGCTATGATGTGCTGGTTGCTGAGATGGAGAGACAATGAGTCTCCGTGTTGCTTTGTCTCATAGAGAAAAACCAGTTAACTGGCTTTTGGATAGTGCACCGGGGGTGAGGTAGGTTTGTGGAACAACCTTAGAATTAAAGCCCACGGCCTCCAATCACATCACGCCTGCTAATATCATTGGCAGTTTGGGGTCTATATACTTCTCTTCTATAATCAATACAGAAAAGGACTAGGAGAATTCAAGCATTAAACTAGAAGACAGAAACAGTAACACAGGCTGCCAGGCGAGCCACACCATCCCCACAGCTGCCTCTGCCTTCCTTGCCTGGTGATGGGGTTGTCTGTGGGATGAAGGCTCGAGTTGCCAGTGCTGACTCATGGGTGAAGCCTCTCCTGCACCTCTCCAGGTGCCTCCCTGTCCTGACTGGGTAATCGAAAAGACTGTAAATAGGGCCTTTTGTTTTGTGTTCTCCCCAACGCCTTCTTGAGTTGATGGAAGGGCCATTGGGAGACTCTAAATAATAGACACAAACCACTTCTAGACAAAAAAAAATCTTTCTAAAACATTTAAAAAAATAGCACATGTGGTTTATTGTTGATTCCCCAGCAACTAGGGCAAAGTTGCTTTAGGTGTGCCCTGCATAAACAGTTTACCAGGTTCTCGATAGGGACGAGGGGTATTGAGATGTCATGAGAGCTCTCTACTTGCTTCTTTCTATTATCCCATTTCCAGAGTTTCTTTGAGATGAAGTCGTAAAACCTTGGCCGGAGTCTTGGCCCCATTGTGTGAAAATGAAGGCGTTCGCTCAAACCCATCTGTGAGAGAAAGGAGCTTGACGCTAACTGGCACTCTACAACTGTCTGCCTACCTCATTGCTCAATTATCCTATATATAATGGGGTGAAAGTGTCACCCTAAAGCTCTATAGAATTGGAAATACAAGGAGAAAATAATGGCCGCTCTGGATCATACATTTGTTCCCAAGCCTCTCAGTTCCCGGCTTTGTAACAAAAAATCAATATCAAATCTAGTTGTGTTGGCCAATACACGAGTTTGAAAAGACTACATTGGCACGTTGAGAGCCCTGGAAGTGCTGGAATCTTAATGCCCGGGAATATAAATATGGAGGTCTCACATTTAGAGTGAAGAGAAAGTTAGTCTTCCCCTGGATTTTCTGTGGCATTGTGTTTGTGTGCTGGCTACTTTACACCCACCCAACGAAACAAAAACCTGTTCTTAGCAACCCTATGCTAACTGACTGCATGGGTCTCTGTTTTCACCTTCCCCGCCATTTCAGACTG
The DNA here is from genome assembly GCF_037038515.1 of Microtus pennsylvanicus. Classification (NCBI taxonomy): domain Eukaryota; kingdom Metazoa; phylum Chordata; class Mammalia; order Rodentia; family Cricetidae; genus Microtus; species Microtus pennsylvanicus. Next base: position 76,461,065 of record NC_134582.1, read on the forward strand.
AAAGGCTGGCTTCTTGTGTTGACCTCGTTTGACTGACACGGAGACAGAGTCTCGGGGGTGGGGGTGGGGGGCTGACGGAGGCAAAATTCAGTCAAGCAGTGTGTGCCGAGTCTGATTCAATCAAGCCCGGTGGCTTCTCATCTGTCACACAAGCCACTCTCAGGTTCTTGGCTCAAGAAATGATTATGAAAATGGTCTCGCGGTTGCTGCCAACAGTAGTGGTAGCAGCCTCCAACTTTAGGAAGGATATTTACAGTGTTTCAATCAGTTGAGCTATATCAGAGCAAAATCAAACTACCTCCACATCTAAATGGCGCTTAGAAGCAATTCATTTTCAGCGTGCAGCTCGTGCGGCCCTGGCTCTGACGTGGTCTGGTTATTTGGGGCTTTGGCAGCCTTAATAGCTTTGAATTACATGATGGAAAATACATTTTGGAAATAGGAAATAGTAAACAGTCTACAAGTAATTCCTACTATGGTGCTGGATTTGAGACCGAAAGGGGAGAAATGTCATTGCTTGACACATTTGGGGAAATATAGAGGAGGTTTTTGTTGTTGTTATTGTTTTGTTTTTTGAAGATGGTTCGTTTGGTGGAAGGAAGGGAACGACGTTTGTTGAGAGTGCCTTCTCTCAGGGATTTTGTGAGACAAACATTCTTATCCCAGTTTTACCAGTGAAGAAATGGAGGTCAAAAGGAGATTTGCTGGCTGATTGCTTTAGGAAGGTCCTATCCTAGGCTTCACTGCTGGCCAGAGCAGACTGCACAGTCCTTTGCTCCTCCCTCTGTGCCGTAGGCTGGAACTCTGCTTCCTTTTGTCTTAGATGCAAGGTTGTTTGTGACGAATCAATGTCCCTTCGGGAGGCAGAACAAGCCTGGCACCATTCTTAACCTCTCTTGGGCTTCACTTGCCTATCTGTAAAGACACAGACAGGACACCAGGCCAAAGTTCACAAGGTCACCAGTACTGACCCTCCTGACAGAGAGAGGGGGAGGTTCTGGACTGAGCATGTCTGCAGAGGTCCCTGCTGCCAGCCACCAAGAGGAATCCAGCAAATGCTGAGGCCACCTTTCTTATACCTAGTGGATGTTTGTTTTGGTTTTGATTTTGATTTCCTGGTTGACAGAGAGGCTAAATCAGTCAAAACAGTTATGGGCAAAGAGGGAAAAGGAACCTTTAGATTGGCCATGGAGAGATTTATTGGGAAGTGCATATAAGAAGGCTGGTCGTGCTGTGGATTTAATGAGAATGAATGAATTGGTAGGGTTTGGCTCCACGTTGCTGAGTGATATTCATTTAAATGCTTTTAGGGAGAAAGGAACAGCATCCTCTGTTTAAATTTATTTAAAATTTAAGCACGATCTCTGTGTCTGTATGTGGCACAGGCAGCTCTATAACATCACAGAAATTCTATGCAATGAGTTCAGACCACATTGACTGGTATCACAGAATGGGATGCTATTTAGAAACAGTAACTGAGGTTCCAGTAAGTCCCCAAAGCCACTGTGAGTCTCTGTGGAGGATGCCCCTCGCACAGGCCCATTGAATCTCATGGCCCCTCTACCTTCCTGGAGCTGTAGTACAGGATAGCCCCCTCCCTGCTGCCTCTACCTGTGACCCTGCTCTAGGGCCACGGGGCCAACAGTGGCTAAGCAGGGCGTTTGCTGCAATCTAGAAGTCAAACAAAGCCAAACCCCGCTCAGGCCCAAACGAAGCACTGTGGTGAAAGGCAGCACCCTAGTTAAAGACTGAAGGAATTGTGGCAGGCACAGAAGCATGCCATCCTTCATTTGCTACCCTTTGTAGAGAGCACAAAATTAAGAGCCAATGCTGCTCTATTGGTTTCAACTTACAATGACCCCCATTGGAAAGTCTCTCCCACTGAGCAGACCCAGCTAGTCTAATTTTGGGCATCTGTCATTGCCAATAGTTCAGACAGAGTGACAGAGTGCTGGCTGGTGACAGGCATGGAAGGGATTCTTCAGACAGGCCACTCAGGGTCCCCAAAGAACCCGGGGCCATAGGAGACTCCTGAAGCATGAGGCTGCGTGGAGTTCTATGTTAGTGAAGAGAAAGGGCTGCCCTTCTGAAAGTATTGATACTCGGGCAGACATGCCCTGCTCATATGTCTGATGGGCTCCCGGGGTCTGGTTCAATATGTGGCCCACCAAGTGACCTAGCACCATTCACCTACACGCTTTTCTTACAAGTTCCGGTGAGTCTTCTGCAAGCTTCTTACTCGCTCTGGTTCTCAATTTCCTTGATAGTAAAGGGGGCTAATAATTGTCCTGTCTTTACAGGGCAGTTGAGGATTCAATCCAGCTATATTGCATAAGACATTGCTTGGCATGCCATTAGTGCTTAATAAATGTCAGTTCTGATGATATTTATGTCATGCTTCTCCGGCTTGTGTTAATTATGCTGGTTGTAACATATTAAAAGCAACTTTAGCTTACAGGATTATATTAGCATCTCCTTAATACATCTATTACCTTACATCTCATAACAGTCAGGAGAGGCAGATGGGGACACAGACCCAGCAAGTCAGGTGACTTACTTCAGGTATCCCAGGCAGTGTAGACCAGGGATCCAAATGAGTCATAGCCAGGGGTGGGTGGGATGGGGCGATAGTGGGGTGGGGTGTGAGGCGACTCCCTCCCTTCCTCTGCTGCACACCCCTCTGAAAAAATCTCCAATTCTCTCTCTCTCTCTCTCTCTCTCTCTCTCTCTCTCTCTCTCTCTCTGTCTCTCTCTCTCTGTCTCTCTCTCTCTGTCTCTCTCTCTCTCTCTGTCTTTCTCTCTCTCTCTCTCTCTCTCTCACAAGAAGGTTCTTTTCTGTGTGGTTGGAGGTATGATGCCTATTAAATCTCATGCAGCTTAATCTGGCAATGGTAGCCTGGGAGCCACAGCCTGGGGACGAGCAGCTTCAGAGGGCTGTCTTTGCACTTGTGGGGAAAGTAAGAGGAGGACAGATTAGATAGGAGCCTGTTTTCTTTCTCTTGCCTCTAAATGCACTCTGATTTAGAGGTTGTTATTGATTTAGGGGGAGGGGGAGCCAGACTCAGCCTGGCAGCCTTCACAAGGACATTACGTGTTTGAACATGACCCATGGTTCTGAAGAGAAATCAAAGAGGATGCTGCCTTCAGAATCTTACCTCTGAGGTCCCTCTATGTGAGGGTGTTTGTGTGATATTGTGTGTTCCTTGGATGTTTTACCCTGAACACGGTGCCCCTTGAACTCTCAATATTCTCATTCATGAAATGGTGGCCTGGCAGGGTTCTGACCTCTCTCACAGGGCTGTGGTGAAGACTGGAAAAGACGCTGCCTACAAAACACTCAGGACTGAACCAAGCATTTTTGAATGCTGTGTACAATATAGTTATGTTGATGACAAGGATGAAGCCAGCTCAGCAAGGATCAGAGGAAATGATCTTTTATTCCATACATGGCTTTCATGTGGAAACAAACTGAGCATGTTTAAGGAGGAGAAGAGTGGATACTCGTGACTGTGGGCAGAGAGATGGGATGAAAGGTTGCAGGGGTCAGCCAAGGTGTGTTGGAATTTAGGCTTTACCCTAAACTTAGTAGGGAGCCATTAAGTGGTTCTTAAACAAACAAATCTTGCTGTCAGATGATGGTGGGAGCCACTGGGTAAGAGAATATCACAGACGAAATTTAAGATACTGTGCAAGGCTAGTTACACAGCTTCAGGTGAGCGGGTGAGGGTTTGGAAGGACAGAAGACAGAATAGTTAAAACCTTTTGGTACAGGGTGATGGGTTAAACAAGGGGGTGAAATGGTGATGGCTTGTCTACTTCTAAGATGAGGGTTGTACTTCCTTCCTGCTGGTCCGCACTGAGCCTTTTTAGCAGGATAGTGACACAGTCACACAGTAGGCATGGGTGATATTCTTGAGGTTTTATTTAGCTCACTCTATAAAGCTGTGCTTACTTATATGCTACCATGGTCATGACCAGACATCAGTAGTAATGCTAAGAATAAAACTGAAAACAATGTTAGCATCTAATGTTTAGCAAACTGATAGGACTTGATAGGCCTGATCTTTTGTGCCTGTGAATATCTGCTTGTGTGGTCAAGCATGTGTGCCTGTGTGTGTGTACATGTGAAGACCAGACGTTGACTGTGGATGCCTTCTTCCCTTTCTACCTTATTGTTCTTGAGACAGACTCTCTCCCTGAACCTGGAACCCGGGTCTCGTGATTCAGCTAGACTGTCCCTGCAGAGAGTCCCACTCACCTCCTCAGCACGAGGATTGCAGGGGCTCAGTGAAGCATTGGGCTTTTAACCCCCAGAGTGCCGGGGATTAAACTCAGGCCCTTGTACAGCTTAAACAACAGCAGCAGGTGACATTCTGGGAAACCTTCAACTCACCTACACTGCATCCCTCATGAAGTTCTCAGGGATTAGAGGGGGAAAGCATTCTCTCGGTTAACTGAAGCATGCATGTGAACATGGTAATGCTCTTGTAGGGGCAAAAGGAGTGTGCATTGTGATAACAATAAGAGAGCCACATGCTGAACATCAGTAATTAGCTGTGGCTTCCCAAGACTTCCCTGGGTGCAGGCAGCAAGATGCTCAGACCGGATGACATCCCTTGCCCTTGTCACTTCCTCAGAGTAAGTGCCATGCCTTTTACCCAGCCCTTTTGTCTTTGGGAAATGTTCTCACATCTGGGTCCTGACTGCAGCTTTCACAGCTGCCGCCAGTGGACTCCACTTCCCTCTGATGAGAGGTGGATCTATCCCTTTCAGGATCACTTTGGGAGTGCCAAAGGCCACACCTTAGAAGGGATGAAAGTTGGTCTACCACGTTGGTGGTGTCCGTTGTCACATCCGGGGCTGTAACAGAGTGTCATCCGATAGTTATCTGTTAAATCAGGGTAATTGTTAGCCTAAATGAAGTTGCTTGAGGAGTAATGTACTCATTAGGCAGAAAAGTCTGGAAGACGCTTAACGATCATCATTGCTTAGAATAACTCGAACCTTGGCTAGAGGGTTGACTTTCACCTTTGTGCAACAAGCAATCAACATCTAATGAGTCGAGCACTTTGATTTGTGATTAGAGTACATCAAGACCGTGAATATGCATGACGCTCTTAAAATCCCACCATCAGCTCTACCTCGGCGTTGCGGGAGCCGCCTGTCCAGTGTGTCTAGGGGCTCACAATGAATATGGATGCAGTGGATTATTTATAAAACCACTTCTATTTCCATCCTCAGTCTTTACAAAGTTATTTTTGAATTTACTGTGACCTGATTCTTAATTCCGGGGAAGAATGCTTTGCTGTTTTGTTCCCTTTTGAGATCTGTGTTCCTTCAGCAAAGGAGCCGTTTCAGCCTGGGAACATCTCAATCACTCACTCGCTGGCTGAGGAAATGAGTTTTGAACTCAGACGAAGCCTCTAAGCATTGTTCCATGCAATTTTTGCTCATCGGCTCTCCTGGCAGCATTTGTGCATGCCAAGAACACCAAGAAATTGATGGAGGCTGCCTTGGTGGGTCCATGCGGCTGCGTGTGCCTGCCTCAGAATGCAGAAAGGCTGCTCTCAAATGCAGTTGAACGCCAGCTCATCCCGGGCATTAGTCTGGCTTCTCTGGTTTGTTATGTTACATGAAGCCCTCTGGGATTCTCTTTATTTCCACTATTAGAGCATTTTTAAAAATCAGATTTGTGTCACCTATAGACTCGCGAGTGACAAGTGTTTCACTCAGATTATGAGACCCTTGGGCAGCCATGCATGCCTTCCTCTCTCCCGCTCTGTCTGCTGTTTCTCCCTGGATTTTCACCTTCTCTCACAGGCTGCTGTTGGAAGTTGAGAGGGTTTGTGCGGTGCCCAGAACCTTGGATGTCAAGAAAGGTTGAATCATAAGACTAGGAACAGTGTCTCCTGAAAATGATTACATGCAGGGGCTCAGAGCCCATGCTCTGCCCGGAAGGTTGGCAGTGGCTTGTTCTGCGTCACCCTGACATGTCCCTGGGTAGCAGCGAGTTCAAAGGGCTGGAGGGTCAGTCCACTCTGCTGCCACACACACTCTGTGGTACCGATTTCCGTGTGCCCTGCTGTGAGGTACTTGCTACGTGCATTGTCTTCTCATTTCATCACCCCTCTGTGGAATGGAGCTGGTTGTATTTTCTGGGAGATTATTTGGGTCTGAGGAAGAGTGAGGCTGCTCACGTGGCCTGGAAGAGGCAAAACATCCCATCTAGTACACCTTGTCCAAGTCGGGATTAAGCCACCTTTCTCAATAGGTACCCAGCATCACTTGGCTTTTCTTTCCATTTTTCTAGCAGAAAGGTCCTTTGCCTTACTTTTTGCATGAACTGTGCCTACGAAGCATATTTAAGAGTTAACTCTGAATTTGGCACCAGGGTCTGGATCACATCCCAAATATGGTATCTCTAGGGCATAGTTAATAAGGTTATGTTTATATTATTGGGAGAATATTAAAATCTCCCCCCAAACAGCTCAGGATGATATAGTGGCTTTGCTCCCGAGTCCTAGCCGGGTGAAGCATGCTGTTAATTTAGAAACAGCTAGGTAGAACGGTCCTTCCTCCCCTTTAGGATTTAATGATGAGAATGGGCATTTGTGAAATTGACTGAGTACTCTTTGGGGAATGCTTATTAAAACCCTAACATCATCGCAG